>NW_025940355.1:0-395548 GCF_000764305.2 Hyalella azteca
CCCCCTAACGTACCCCAACGTCCCCAGGGCATCCGCCATCATCGGGTACCTGCCGTTCGAGGTGCTGGGCACGTCAGGGTACGACTACTACCACGTCGACGACCTGCACCGCGTGGCTGAGTGCCACCGCTTCCGTGCGTCCTTATCTTTGTTATCTCTTATCTATGTTATCTTATTGCTGTTATCTTTGTTATCTTATTGTTGTTATCTTTGTTATCTTATCTTTGTTATCTCCTATCTTTGTTATCTCTCATCTTTGTCATCTTATCTTCGCTGTAGCTTATATCTTTGTTATCTTAGTTATCTTTGTTGTGTCTCTTATGTTGTTGTTATCTTAGTTGTCCTTGTTATCTGTTATCTTGTTATTTTAATTATCTTAGCTCACCTCTTTATCTCTTATTTTTGTTATCTTTGTTGTCTTAGCTGTCCTTGTTATCTTTTAACTTGTTGTTATCTTAGTTATCTTCTCGTTATCGCAGTTATCTTAACTGTCCTTGTTATCTTTTCGTTATCATTGTCATCTTAGCTGTCTTTGTTATCTCTTATCTTTGTTATCTTATATTCGTTGTTTCTCTTGTCTTGGTTATCTTTGTTGTATCTCTTATCTTTCGTTATCTTAGCTGTCCTTGTTATCTTATTTGTCCTTGCTATCTTAGTTATCTTAGCTGTCCTTGTTATCTTTTCGTTATCTAGTTATCATAGCCATATTTGTTTTCCTTTCGTTAATTTAGTTATCTTAGCTATCCTTGTTATTTTTTCGTTATCATGATTAAGGGGAGCGTCTCCCGAAAAATCGAAAATTTTCACTTTTTGGGTTTTTACACTTAGGTACCGAATACGCGCGCCCCACGATCGCCCCAAGCTCGACGGGTATTTCACAAGATTCTCTTTCGGCGCTTATTTCGCTCCGGCAACCGGAACATAAAGCGGACATAGAGCTTCTAATTTACACCGCAAAAAGAATTTGGGGCGACCCTGAGCCAGCGGCTGACAGGCATCCAAATTTTGATAGGGTACAGCTTCATTGAATAATCGGCCTAATTTTGGATACAATTGGATGTGATCGAGGACGATCCCAATATCCAACTGGAGGGGGGAGATGTCCCGTGATCTTCCATCACCACCTAGGTTATCATACGTCACCAGCTTAGCTTGTTCTGTACCCACATGGTAGAGTTACGCTCAGTGACGTCATTCCTGTTAAGGACTATATATAGCCCGGTCAGTGCACCGCCCGTCAGTTATAGCGGTATTGCCTAGCCGTCATCATGCTAGTCCCCTCCTCCGGCACGTACTTGTGCTGTACCTGTCAATCCCCATCCTTCTGTACTCACCGAGCCAGTTTATTATTATAATAGAACTAGTGTTACCGAGTGCTTCACTTGTCCTGCCTTAGTCCTACTTGGAACAATAAAGTACCCTGACTCTCAGTTACAAATCCATCAGGTGGTCATGCACAGAACCGACCACCTGACATTTTTTCCAATTTTTGTGTAAGAATTTCGCAAAAAATGTCTTTGCATTCCACAACATGACATAATCATATGGCTTCTATCTTAAAAGTTGGTTTGAGAGATCCTCATCAATAATAATTAGTTAAATTTGTGAATTATGAAAATGATTCACAATTTATTAGGTAACTACCACTATCCCGTAGCTAAAACTAAGTAGTTGCTGCGACAAGTGCTGGCTACAATGATCTTATAACTACAACCAGTAGCTATGCCAATTGTTATCTCAAACTAGTATGTATAAACTACCACCACTAGGTAACAGAGAGGTAGTTAGGAATAACCATCCAGTACCTAAGATTCACTAATTATGGTTGTACGGCATCAGTTAACTATCTCCAGTAAGTGGTAGTTTCTGTCATGCATGAGTAAGTCTTTGTCCAGATATTGATGCACTTTCTGTATATACGTGAGAAGAAAGTGTGTCACAATTCGGGTGTTAAGACCCAAACATTTTTCTTAGAATATTTTGATATATTACATCATACATTTTTTTAGTGCGTTCTATATCGCAGCCTTCCCGCTTATAAAAATAGAAAGAATATTTGGAGATATTATCGATGAAATGGTATACTTGTATGTTAAATACACGTCTAATATTTGAAGATATTCATTATCGTTATTTGGTTTTTGCAGTTATGACGACATCAAGGCAGAACTCGAAAAGTCTCCCCAGAATTACAACGAAAACTCCAATCAGAGCTCGATGAGTGACGACAAAACTGCGACAACCTTAAGTACTTCTCAGGTCAACGCCGCGTGTGGCGACTCCGACCTACGGAATCTTGGAAGCAATAGTAAAACCAGTTCTTACAATGTGGATTGTGGTAATAATGGCGAGCATGAAAAGTTAACTTACCAAAAGGAAAGGGTGGAAGATTGGACCCGAGATGATGGGCGTATGGGAGGAACGGAGAATCTCGCATCTGACCCCTTTGGATGCCATTTTGTGACCAATACCTGTTCTTCTTACTTTGAGGAGAGGTCTCTGCTCGCAGCGCAAGACAGGCAAGCTGCAGCTGAAATGGGCATCGTGGTCAAAGCGGAAACTGATATGATTAATCAAACCACCACCCCAAAAACTGAATCAAACGTGAGAGAGCAAATGGGTAACCCTGCTACACCTCATGACGTTACTTTCTTCTCAGAATACTCTGACAACATTCAACACCAAATGAAAAGCCAAAACAAAATCACCGAACGAGACTCGCAACAACTGCAACCACCTTACCAGGATACGACAATGAATAAAAGAACGTCGATGGAGCAATCCCTTTCATCGGCTGATAGAAATAAACCTTCTATCAGAGTGAACCGATGCCACCAACGGTGCTTAGGGGAACCTATGGAGTTTCAAAATAACCGACATCAGCAGCAGCAACACCAACAGCGTAAGCAGCAGCATCCACAACAACACCAGCAGAATGCACAGCAGCAACACCAACAGCAAGCAAGCAACGCTGTTTGTTCAAATCCTTATGGAAATAACTTCGGAAAAACGGAAAGTGATCCCATGCTCTTGAGCGGAAGTGTCGATCCTAATGACTCGAGTAACATATTCTCAGACATAAACTTTGCCAAAACTGATAACAACATCCCACCATTAACTTTTGAAGATCTCAATCCCATTGAATCAATTTCTTTTGACATCGGTGTTACTTCCTTGAACACGAACATCTTGGACCTTGAAAACAAAGAAGAAAACTTAATTTCAGGTGCCTTGGGCCTAGAAGTAAGCAGCGGGTACACAGCTCTTGATTTCGATGCTATCAAAACAGACGGGGAAACATTTCCCGATGCTTTCGGCGATTCTGGCAGCGACGATTTCCTAAAACTAGATATAGATTCCAATCAGTTCTCTCAACCGAGCGTGTTAATCGGTAACATTATGGGCAGAGGACCACGCATTGAAAGTAAGAACATTAAAAGTAACCTCTCTGGTGATGAATATGGAAACCAGCCGATACCAAACAAAAACGTGTCTCAAGACAAAAAGCTGTATGGAACTCTCGAGTCGTTGACGCCGGCCAACAAGACTTATCAAGAACAAGTACTCAACGTTTTCGCTGAAGATGAAACGTCGTCGAGTCAAAACGCCTCTAATGAAGGTGGCAGGGACATTCCCAGAAAATCCTGCAATCAGGGTGAAAATTCAAAACTAAGGAACCTACTTGAGAAAGACTTGAAAGAGCCAACAAAGGAAAACCTCAAAGACTCTTCAAACAAAAAAGATCTTTGTAATAAGAAAAGTAGGATCGATCATAGGGAGAACCATGCAGCGCAGCATTCAGAGTCTGTCAAACATCATCAGGCAGAGTCATCGTCGTGCAGGCAACAACTGTCAGATGTGCAAGAAACGATCAATTGGTTTCCAAACAAGCAGAATCAACAAATGCAGCCGCAGCAGAACCAACAGCAGCACCAGCAAGATCATCAGCCAACGCATCAGAACCTCCATCAACAGCAACAACGCCACCATCAGCAGCAGAACCCACAGCATCAACAACAGACCAACCAACAGCTAAAGACCCAACAACAGCAGCAGTCACAAATCGTGCAGTTTCAAGACCAGCATCACGACTCTGGACTTGACAATCCTGGTCAGTACACGGTGAAGTCCAACTCAAGCAGGCATGAACGACATGAGAAACTACTTCTAGAAGATGAATACCCGATCGTCAAAGAAGAAAATGATAGCAGCCAAGTAACTTCGGATAATAATCAGCGGGAATGCACACGCCACAACAACCCTGTTACAGGATTCCACCTTACTTCCTCGCAGCAACAACACCAGGAAGTAATTCTAAATTCAAAACAGCTAACAAAATTTGACTCCAAGCGAGGAGACAAACAGACAACTATACACGAAGGCAATGAAATGCCTGATCTTCGTTCCCACGAGCTACAAGAGTGGAGTAATAAACGCACTGGAGCTGGAAACTTTGTTCAGTGCAATCCACAAACCCTCGTTCATGAGGAACAATGTTGGTCAGATGCTTACCAGGGCAAGAAACCAACTAAAACAGAACTGGGATGGACACCTAAGCTTGCGGAAACAACAGCACCCTACACCAATAAGTCTGGGAAGCAAAGCCAACTGCAGTCTTTCCGTGAACACATTACTGTAGCTCGAAACAGCCGTGAAAATTCATACCAGCAACGACAGCAGGAACACATTCAAGCTCGATTCACGTATCAAGTACATGAAGATAGGAAATTTGAACCTCAAATAACGCTCCAAGAAAGCCAAAGGCGTGCCGAACAAAAGGGCATTGGAGATCTGATTGTTGAAAATCATCTCGACAGTAACACCTCGATTCATAGGCAAGTTGGAAGTGATCAAAGATTGAACTACACCTTATCCCACTATATTCCAGGTGTGTACAGCTTCCCTGAAACATGTGCTGTACCGCAAGAGGCTACACTGTGTTCTCCTTACAACGTGATGCATATGAGACCTACAGTTCTTGGAGGAGCTCCTTTCATTTCAAACGAAGTTCCCCAAACCCTTTCACGCGAGTACTACACGGCTTGTATTCCAGACCGTGCGATCGGCACTGGATTGCAGATACATAGTCAAAAAAGAACGATCTATTCCCAGCCCATAGCCCCTCTGCAAGGTTCCAACAGTGAGAGTACCATGATTGCCAATTATGGTGGCGATGAACAAGATTCAAGACAAAACGGAATGGACAAATGTACTACCAACCCTGTCGACCAACCTGATCATTTTCAGGTGGATGGTCGTAGCGTGACTCAACTCCCCAACACCTACCTTGACAAGAATATGAACCAATTCTCTCTCAACAAAGCAGTCGCAACAAATCAAGATAAAAAAGGTTACTACGCTAGTCTTACTTGGCAGTCATCCAATCAAAACGTAGCTCAGCAACTGGGTAAAAACTCAAATGTTGTGGATCTCTACACTCAGGCTCAGTTCCTAGTCAACCAGCGTCCATCCCAGAAAATGAACGCTACAATGAGTCGTAAAAACAACGTACAGGCTGACGCCAACCAAACATACCCTTCCGAGGCACAAGGTGTCGGACACCAGATGAACGACCAGTCACATAACTTCTCTCAGATGTCCATACATTCCCGGAATGATTCTAAGCATCATAAACGCTCGAAAGAGAAAGGTATAAGTTCAACTAGTGACTTCTTCCAGGGGTTAACCAATCCCATTGAGAACGTCCAACAGGAAAAATTTTCGAACAATCTACGCAACTTTAACGAGTTAACGCAGAGGCAAAATCAAGATGGATATCGACAGTCTAACACTGACAACTACTATCACTCCAAGGGCTCAAAACGGGAGCACAGAGAACAGGAAAAAAATATGTCTGAAAGGCTCCACAGTGGAACAGAAATGACTTTGCAATCGCATTCACATACTTCCAACTCTTCAGTAGCAAACGCAAGTGACAAGACAAAGTCGTCGGACAAATCAAAACATTCCCAGCAAGGATTTTCCAAACTCCAACAACTTGACTCTATTCTAAGTTCTTCCTCGCGTCATGTAACTTCTTCCACTTCGGATTCCAAGTGCTCATCCTTGGAGTTTTCCCTCGAAACTGAATTCGTGGGTGGGTCTAATCAACAGACGGATAGCCAAGCAGACACGCAATCAAGACCTAATCATCGAGATTACGGAGACCGACCAAAGACGTCAACCAACCTCGATACGAAAACGGACCAGAAACATGATTTGTCTGAACTTTTTGGCGAAGAAGAGTACGCATTGCCAAAGCATCTCCCTAGACTCTGGGTGTCCAACCGACAACGGCATCAAGGTAAATTTTTGCTATTTTCTGCATCACTATTCTATTGCCACGACGACAGAAAAATATGCTTTCTAAATTTGGGACTGTGACATCAGAATTTCTACTGTACCGATATTGAATAAAAAATAGAAATAGATGTCCATACGAAAAACACTTACACAGATATTTATTGACCGAAAAATGCATGGGATTAGCACTGGGGGTATCTAGAATAGGGAATAAATTGACGAAATATAGAGTCGTCATCGAAAAATTATTTCACTTTGTATTCCAGCTGATGCACACCGAAAGCACCGCACCAACAAGCAGAAGAAACGTACCAAGGATGACAAAGAAAGCTTCTCCGGTCATCACTCTAATAACCTGCAGCAGGAAAATTCGCCAAACAAAGAGCGACCGCCCTGTGAAGATGGACAGGAACGTCAAAACAGGACAGAGGGTAACGAGTTCTGCAAAAGGTTAGAGACATCCAAATCTTTCCGGTTCAAAAATTCGAGAGAGAACAACATGTCAGCCGGCGTCTCTTGTTCTGATTATTCAAAAAAGGATGAGTGTGAAAAAGCAGTTCAAGGCAGTTTTTCGCTGTCAACTTCAGTAAAGTTTCCAGACGCTCTTTCGTCGGACGACCAAATTAACAATGGATCCCAATGTGGGCAAGCTGGACGATCTACCGAAACAGGGGGAACCCAGTGTCATCTAGGTGGAGGTAACGTTGAGAGTTTGAGACCGAAGCAACAAATCTGTGAAAAGAAGATGTCGACAGAATCTAAAAACCAGTCTCTCAATGGTAACGAATTGCATCCACCGAAAAGCAGCGACATTACCGTTCAACAAGATGGAGTTGGGCGAATCACCTATTCTCAAGATGAACCCGAGATGAAAGACGTGACAATATGCGCCGGGTCTCAAAATTTTTCTACCATAAATTTTGAGGAGTACGAAATGATGCAAAAATGCAACACTTTTTCACCTAGCAAAGAGACACCAGGTCGAACAGAACTGCAACGAAAGTCTCCAACTGCATTCAGTACCGCCACTTTTGAAATCCAACCATCATTCACAAGGAAGGCGGGTGGAGTTGTCCAAAATTCAGAAACATCACCATGTGAATTAGAAACTTTTGTCAAGTGCGGTGATACACTCGATAGTTTTTTGAGGCATCGAAATAGAGTTGAAGAGAACCAGCAAAACTCATATCAATGCAATTACCAACCAGGAACGGATTCCACACTCAACGACATGCAGAAAGCCCGAAATCATCAGGTCCCAAACGTGGACCAAAAACCTGTGCTATGTTTGGCACAGGGGCAAATGGGTGGAGCTATTAACGCTTCTTGTTTTCGAAGAGCGACCATCGGCAACAGTTCCCTCAGGTTCGATTGTGTGGTCAAAGCATCGTCACAAGAAAGTATTCCTGAAAATGTTAATGCAAAAGTTTCACAGAAATATCGAATGCCGTTGGGTGGTCTCCAAGATCGTTTGTCAGCATCGCTCCCAGAAATACCGATTTCCACACAAACGGGGCTGCCAATTGCACGAATCTTCTGTGTCGCAGAGCGGGCTAATGAAAACTTGAATCCCGTATCGAAGAATTTAACTCAGCAAACTTTCTACACAACCCACGAGCAAGCGACTGCAACGCAGAACTCAAACAAACTTCCTGAAAATTCATATGGATGTTTCATCTCTCCAACTGAAAGAAAGCCTATTGGTACAGCTTTTTTTCATATGCCTTCTTCGCCGGCTATAACCCCTTCTCCAATGTCCCCGATGATTTATGGGGCACCGTCACCGATGGTCCAGTCGCCAACATCACCCATGGTTTACCCTCTGGCATCATCAGCTTACGCATATTCTCCAGTTTCTCCTAAAACTAGCTCAATGAGGTCTCTGCCGTCCCCTATGGTTCAGTCCCCGTTGCCTTACGTTCAGATAATTACCGCGGTGAGTGGGACTACACAGCCAATGTCTCCAATGGCACACAACTCGGCATCACACCCAAAAGCCTGCGCTTGTGGATACTGTAAAGCTACATGTTCTCCATCCCGATCTTCATCCGTGGGACAATCAATTAAGTCGTCTTATACCCGAAGGTTAAATTCAAACCAAGCCGTTGGGGTATCGACTCCAGTAACTGATTATGAGCACCAGAACAACTTTCAGAGACGCGTGGGTAGTTATTTCCACACTGCTAAGCTGAATCGAGGAGACGACCCTACTCTGCAGGTTGACACGGGTGGTGGTGGTGCTTTTGGGATTCAGCGGAATTCAATCACAAGTAATGACCAGAATAGAAGCCCATCGTTTGGACCCGGGATTAACATGCCTAGCCGTGAAATAAGAGAAGTGGTCATGTCACGCTCGAGTTCGTTTCCTTCGCCAAAACGGCTTCAACACATATCAGCTATGGCTTCCGAAGTGGCTTTGGATTCCACTCCTTCTGTTAACGCCAATTTGAATCCCGTAGGTCAGAATACCATTATAAAATCAGCAGTAGTTGGAAAACATCGTTGAAGAAGATTGATTTCAAGAAGACAACTCCATTATCAAATATTTTATTGCGTCCTAACTTCAATAATAATTTAAGTCATTTAATGTAACGTAAACTCAGAAAGATGAATAGGTCATACTGTCCAAATAATGACTCATTTTCTTACCCACGGTGCGAGCATCGGGCAACACTGTTACTCCATTCTATGAGCCAAAATGTTATCAGTTACTCTATCTTATTTTTTGTGGGTCTAGATGACCCAGACAGGCGCAAAAGAGTTTATCAAAATTTGGACAAATACTCACTAATTTCTTTCCCTGAAACATCCACAGAGACTTTGTGTAGTGGTAGCTTCACCGAAATGAAGTGAGATTTTCGTGGGTTCGAGCTTCGGGAAGCTCAGTAGTGCATTTCACGATGTCACTGTTGGGCGGTGCTTGGTAGCCGTCAATGAGTGGTGCATCAGCATGGTCTTGTGTTGGTACTCTCTAGGTACTTGTTACCTAGGGAGATATTAAATTCTTTAAATCCACCCCTGTTTATTAGTAAAACTTCTTCACTTCAGTTTCCACCGTTTTTATTCCTCTTAACTAGTGGAAAATGACGAAAATGTTTTGAATAACTTATTTGTGTTTGAACTTGAATGAACAATTGAAAAAAACTTTTTATTGTAGTTTATTTGTTTACTGGGAGCCACTTCGTTGGATTTAAATCATATTATACGATGAAATAAATTTATATTGTTCACGATGATATAAACGAGGTTTAGAGGCGTTGCGAAAAGAATAATATACCAATATATATTATTTAATCTACTATAGATACATTTAAAACATAGATATAAATAAGTAGATAAGAAAGTATTTTTATTAGTAGATATTAGATATAAATTTTATCGTACGACCAATTATGATGAATTACAATGTGATGTTGTCAGAATTTGGTATCCTGAAAGTGCTGTAGGAATTTGGTGTCTTGAATGTCCTGTAGGAATTTGGTGTCCTGAAAGTCCTCTAGGAATTTGGTGTCCTGAAAGTCCTGTAGGAATTTGGTGTCCTGAAAGTCCTGTAGGAATTTGGTGTCCTGTTTATTGCCCGGCCAGTTTAACCCTCTTAACCTGAAGATATAACCTGAAACTAACCACCCGCAACCCTCACGGCAACGTCCAGCTAACCTTGCAGGTTAGAATTCTGACTTCAAGTTAACAAAAAGTATAATTATAGGGCATTCGTCAATATTAACTACTAAGATTTGCTAGTAGTAATTATAATGATGATGAATATTAATACTTTTAATTATAATTATTAATGTGCTGAATGTGTAATGTGATGTACTGTGTGTTAACGTATCTTAATGAGGTAGCTGTTCGGGTACCAACAATCATGTACACTAGCTCCATGTTCACCCACTATATCAAAATATTATATTTAATCCAAAATTTTACCTCTAATCCAAAACTTTGCTCTTAAATCCCAAATTTTTTCCTCAATACCGAATTTTCCCCCTCTAATCCGAAATTTTTACTTACAATCCAAAATTTTACCCTCTAATCCGGAATTTTCATTCAAATCAAAATTTTTCCCTCTAATCTCAAAATTTTTCTTTTTAAACCCTAAAATTTGCCTTCAAAGCCAGTCTCACCTCGCAACTCTTTAGCGACTTGATACGAGGCCAGTAGCACGGTAAATATACGAGGCCAGTAGCACGGTAAGTAATGCCTCGTTATCTAATATATGTAGTGGCCGCCACTATATATAACGCAATCGTGAGTTCTTCAACAGATTCATATATGTATTCACACCATCTACATGTTTATTTAACCCCAGTAAATGTTTAATGTACTCAAATTGATCTATTTTTAGCCCCTACACGTTATGCCATCGATGTAAGTGAAGGTTCGATGCATCAGTAATGTATAATCATTACGTTAAAAAAATCGATTCCCGTTAAATAATTCCATTTATTTCGTATGCATTCTAACGTGTGAAACAATAAATGATAAATGACAGACAAATGACGCGACTAGCATTGCTCATAAGTGAGTCACTAACGATGAATCATTTTGATCGTTGGTTAATCGGCGACAACACTTCAAAGGGTGACTAAAGAGGTGCCACCAGGCACCTAGATGCTCTCACCAAGCACCTAGATGCTCTCACCAAGCACCTAGATGCTCTCACCAAGCACCTATAGTTTGTTCCTGGTCAAATTAAATGGGTTCACCTTATCTTTGCACTGGTTGCAGCATGGCTTCAATCCTCCCCACTGATGTATAGACCGTTAATTGACACTAATTAGAACATGAATGTTACCATAAAAATTATTGACACATCAGCACTTAATTTAAATTTAGAAATTTTGCGTTATTTGGAAAAAGTTTTTCATTCGCAGAAAAGGACATCATTGATCGCGTTTTTATGAAGCTCATGACTGCCCCAAGCCGTTAAAAACTGGAAGAATTTTAAGAACCATTCAATATAGAGAATATTGTGTTGCTGGCTGCACATCAACATTTGTTAGAACAATTCACAAGAGAATAATGTGTTGCTGGCTGTACATCAATATTTGTAAGAACCATTCACAATAGAATAATATGTTTCTGGCTGTACATCAACATTTCAACATTTCTTGACTTCTCATGACGTTCCATCGTTCAAAATTATAATTCCTCAGCATCATCATCTTCATGGAGATATATGAAGACATGAAAAGATCTTGTCATTTGTGCAGGATGTCATGAATGGTAATATATTCATCTTTGGAGTTACCAATAGAATTAGTAAATGTATAAATCATTGATTGTGATCACTTGATTAACTGAAGGTACCATACAGCAACGACCAGATATAAATTGTAACCATTACTTATAATCAAATTCATTTAATATTAAAATTTGAAATTATAGTACGAATGACGTTTTAAGGCTTGTAAATTTTACGCTGATCCGAAAATAAATTTGAAACCGTTGTTAATTCTTCGATTTCATTAATTCAATGCATCACATTTGAATACTCAAAGCAGAATTTATCATTATATATTATAATTATTTTTATTTATTATATAATTTATTATATACCATCTTAAATCAGAAAATAAGCGCCGCAATGCAGCCATCATGAGGTCGTCATAAGGAACAACATCTTAACCCAGAACACGCATCGAGATAAACCGTTTTTGAAGTAGTTGCATATATTTAGACGGAAACCTCTTCTTAATAATACGCACAGTTCTTATCCTCTGTAAATTGTAAAACAATAGATTTTTCGCTGCGTTGTCGTTTTCTCGCTAATTTGGTTTAATCTGTTAAGTTTATATTCAGTTTATCGCTGATTATTGCACTTGTATTCTATGGAAATTTTTGAACTGATGTTGGAACTGGTGGTCCAAAACATTTTTATTAAATTTATAGTGGTTTCACTTGGCATTTTCTTTGCTTTTAAATTCTTGGTGGACTTGCGATTTAATCAGAATAATGATTTATAAAGTAGAGTACCATAGAAATCCACAAAAGCATGTGATTTAATGTCATTCCCATTTCCGAAAATCAATAAATATCACCGGACTCTATCTTAGACACCCGTGGGAGGAAAATAAAAGATGATTTAATTTACTTCTCACACTTCTCAAGTTCATAGTCTGTTCTCTAAACACGCAGAAATGACAAAACATGCATCAGTCATTCTAATGGTCATGCGTGCCGATCGTGGTTTAAATAGTTAACACATTTGAAACATTTATATTCAAGGACGATAAACGAGATCAACAATCAATAATAATGTCAAATAACACAAATCTAAGTAAATAGACTAAGTTAATCTGAGCACAGCAGAAACGGAGTCGACGAGTATCAAAATATGTAATGGCTTCCAACACCCTTAGTTCCCTTCATAAAAATTAGTCATCTAATCTAATTAATTAATGAAATACAAACGAATTTATTATTTAGCACGTAGATTTCAGACTGGTAAATTTCAAGTGTAAATCAGGTTCATCCAATTGCAGGATCAGAGCATCATTGCTCGCAGTCACACGAAGCTTCAACTTTTCTGTTGGTAATTCAACAATAGAAAATAGTACCTATATCCTATTTATATAATATTGCGTCACGGTATTCAAGTTATTCAAGTTAGGTAGCACGCAATCTTTATTCCAGGAAAGCGGAGCATGAAGGGAGTAGTTGTAGAACTGGCCATTTAACAGCGCGTCCCACTAATTCAGCTGTGCGCAGTGCGCACTCACGCGGCAGTCACGCCCATCGTACGTGTGACGTGCCAATATTCTACAGTGACTAAGATTTTAGTTTCCACCTCTGATGATTTTGATTACGTTTTTTAGAATCCTTGTATATTTTCAAGAAGAGGTATAGTTTGAAAACAGCCTTTAGCTTTTGTCCACCTGAAATTTAGAATGGACAGGTTTTTCATGTTATTTTCATTGCCTTTTATCTGTATATTTAATTTCTAGCTTGTTGTTTTTTATTTCAATTGTACTGACGACTGATATTTTTTCTGGAAATTTCTAATTGACGATGGAGCTGAACTCCAAAACATTTTATTTAAAGATGTGGTAAATTATGGTGTAATTTTCTTTGCTTTTGAATGTCGAAATACTTCCTCCAAGGAGAATTAAAATCGGACAAAGGCTCATGTCACTCGCTTGATAGGAAATGAAAAATGGAATGAGATTTCCGTAACGTTTATGTCTCGTGATCTTCTATCACCATCTGTCCTGTGATCTTCTATCACCATCTAGGTTGCCATACGTCACCAGCTTAGCTTGTTCTGTACCCACAAGGTAGAGTCCCGCTCAGTCCCCTCAGGGGGGACTTCTCACGCGTGTCTGTGCTCGTCAGAAGTCCTATGGGATTTCGCGTTCCTAGGGGGATTGTTCCTGAGCGCCCCACCGCTGAGCTCGCGGTGTCTGACTGTAGGTCTCAGTTGTGGGGTTAAGTTATTATGTAGGTAGGATTCTGGTGGGTTGAAACAGCACACTGGTGGGTTGAAATAGCATACTGTTGGGTTGAAATAGCATACTGGTGGGTTGAAGAATGGTGGTTGAAACAGCACACTGGTGGGTTGAAGAATGGTGGGCTGAAGAATGGTGGGTTGAAACAGCACACTGGTGGGTTGAAATAGCCTACTGGTGGGTTGAAATAGCCAACTGGGAGGTTGAAATAGCACACTGGGGGTTTGAAGAATGGTGGGTTGAAACGGCCCACTGGTGGGTTGAAACAGCACACTGGTGGGTTGAAATAGCACACTGGTGGGTTGAAGAATAGTGGGTTGAAACAGCTCACTGGTGGGTTGAAAAATGGTGGGTTGAAACAGCTCACTGGTGGGTTGAAAAATGGTGGGTTGAAACAGCACACTAGTGGGTTGAAACGGCCAACTAGTGGGTTGAAATGGCCTGATGGTGGGTTGAAATAGCACAGTGGTGGGTTGAAATAGCCCTCTGGTGGGTTGAAATAGCCCACTGGTGGGTTGAATTAGCCAACTGGAAGGTTGAAATAGCACACTGGGGATTTGAAGAATGGTGGGTTGAAACGGCCCACTAGTGGGCTGAAACGGCCAACTAGTGGGTTGAAATGGCCTGATGGTGGGTTGAAATATCCCACTGGTGGGTTGAAATAGCCCACTGGTGGGTTGAAACAGCACACTGCTGGGTTGAAACAGCCCACTGGAGGGGTGAAACAGCCCACTGGTGGGTTGCAACAGCCCTCTGGTGGGTTGAAACAGCTCACTGGTGAGTCAAAGAATGATGGGTTGAAACAACCCACTGGTTGGAGGGAGGTGATATGATAGTAACCTACCTCACCAACGTACCCCACTAACATACCCCATTAACGTACCCTAACATACCCGACTAACATACCCTAACATACCCCACTAACATACCCTAACATACCCCCCTAACATACCCTAACATACCCCCCTAACATACCCCCACGTCCCCAGGGCATCCGCCATCATCGGGTACCTGCCGTTCGAGGTGCTGGGCACGTCAGGGTACGACTACTACCACGTCGACGACCTGCACCGCGTGGCTGAGTGCCACCGCTTCCGTGCGTCCTTATCTTTGTTATCTCTTATCTTCCCACCGACCAGTCCACACTGGTTACGAGCCTCGTGCCAGTTGTAGTTGGTTGTAATTATGTGAACACATTGAGTGCCAACCAAAACAAAAGGATACTGGCAGACACCTGCAGTAGAATACATATCCATGATGTTAAATATGGAATGCATGGACGATATTAGATTATCAAATCTTGGAAGCTGGATATTAGCTCCAGGACCTGCCGAACTTTGTGTAGTCATTGCATAAGAGATTTAGTTCTGCTTTGCCAAGGGTCTAGCCATTCGTGCGTTTCTTCTGACTTAACTAAGTTTTTTCAAGACCCTTTGTGGCCGCGCCTCATGCGTCTCTAATTTTGCCCAATGTGCAGCCCAAGACTCTGGAACGACGTTCCAAATGATCATGTAAATATGTTAAATAATTCTCTAGATTAAGTTTTACTGAATTTCTTAGGTCTTGATTGTTAATGTGCAATGTATTGAATAAATTGGTGTTCCTTTGGCGGTTACTTCACCTGTAAGTTTCGCTAGATTTATCTTATGTCATAATAGAATCCTTGTGTAAGTTTAATCTCTCTCGAGGTGAAATTTAGTATTTCCCCGTATTTTTTTCTAACTTTCTTTCCCGTAATAGTTGTCATGCAACTATTAACGTAAGCGTTTTATGTACAGCAAGCAATGTACATGGAACCCTCAGGTACAAGGTGTGCCGGATGTCAGTAAATATTTATTGATGCAAGCCTCAAGTTCAATATGTGCCATGTTGCAGTAACATCAGAATGAAATCAAGCAAGATAAAATGATAAAAATTCAGAAGTAAACACGTAGACTGCACAGAGATTTCATCATGCATATTACATGATGCCCCTCACCTAATATTTTTTATTGAGCTGGATAGCATTAAGTTTTCTATCTAGCTCTCCTTCATTGTTGTTATTTTTACTTCTTCTTTTTGATAATCGCGAAGCATCTATTGGATTGTTTTACTTTTGCCGTAAAATTTTCTAAGATATCAATTTAATATTGAGAGCTAACTCATGAAAATCAAACAGGCAATTCAAAGTTACGTACAATCTCATAATAATTATTTGTGTAATTATTCAGTTTGCTCGTAGAATTCTTTTGAGGGGATTAATTTGGCAGTTGAATGCATAAAATAATCAAAATCTTAGAACTTCAGCAGCTAATTAGTTCCTATCTAATTACTTAATGAACTCCCCCACCCGCCCCCCTTTCATGAAATGCCGTGAAATCATAAATCAACGTAGAGAGATGGCAGTGGTACCGTTGGATAGGGCAGAATGTCAGCTTTAAAATGAGTATAAAACCGAAAAAGTGGAAATTTTTAATTTTAGAGTAGACGCTCCCCTTAACCTTAGTAATGCAGGTCTATATCACTCGCGTATTAAATCTCAACTTTACAGCTCTGGACTTAGTTTTCTTAATTGAATTTAACAGTACAATCATCATCAAGGTTTCATAGGCACTGTTTATTTTAAAAGATTATATATGTAGACCTTTTCACGCGGTTACCTTGTTCAGCGAGGTAGAGGGCAACCTTGTGGTACTGATCGCAGTCGTCTACAACAATCAGGTCCCCACCGACCAGTCCACACTGGTTACGAGCGTCATGCCATGTGTATCCGGTCGTAATTATGTGAACACATTGAGTGCCAACCAAAACAAAAGGATGCACGCAGAGACCTGCAGCAGAATACATAACCATTACAACAAATATGGAATGAATGAAAGACATTAGATTATTAAAGCTTGGAAGCTAGATATTAGTGCAGCCTTTGCATAAGAGAGGGTTTAATCGGGGGTTTAATCTGAATTTACCAAGTTTATTTCAAGACCCTATATATCCTGTTTAACTGCAGTGTTCATCATGATTACTATAGATATTGCCAAGCAAAGAATAACGGAAGCGTTTTATGTACAGCAAGCATTGTTCATTGAACCCTCAAGTAGAAGTGCCGGATGTCAGTGAATAATTATTGATGCAAACCTTAGGTTCATTATGTGCCATTTCGCAATAAGATCAGATAGAAATTAAGCAAAATATAACGATAAAAATTCAGAAGTAAACACGAAGACTGCACAGAGATGATAAGATGCATAATGCCACTCACCCAATAATCTTTATTGTGCTAAATAGCTGTAAGTTTTTAGCTTTCTTTCATTATGGTTACTTTTCCTCATTCTTTTTGATAATCTTGAAGCGTCTATTGAATTGTTTCACTTTTGCCGTAAAATCTTCTAAGATATCAATTTAATATTGAGAGCTAACTCCTGAAAATTAAACAGTCAAGTCAAAGTAAAGTACAAACTCATAACAGATTTGTACGTAATAATGCGGTTTGGTCGTAAAATTCTTTTGATGGGATTAATTTGGCAGTTGAATGCATAAAATTATCAAAATCTTAGAACAAATTCGTCCACACAGTGTTTACTCTCTCCACTTTTCTGTTCAGGTTATCTTACAAGGCTTCACAACAGAAGAGTAACTCACCATCTACTGAAGGTCATGAGCACAGTGGAAATACAATAGCGCTTGTACATCCGTCGTCTCGGAACAACCAGCCCGAGGAAGCCCTTATATAAGCACAGTTCTGACTTGTTCCACCTGAAGGTTCCATTGCCAAATTCTCTCCAGCATTCTGAGGAACATATCTAACTAGAGGGGGCTGTTGAAAGTTTTTTGATCAATTGTATCACATGAAGCACTCAATACAATGGTTAGTGCAGCTGTAATATTTCTATCGCTAAATACTGAATGTAATTACCCAATATAGATTTCATATACCACCCAAATAATAATAAAGGGTGGCGCACCGATGGTTATAGGAAGGCATGGTACATTATATGTTGCGAAACGATCCTTGCTACGCCTTGCTTGTAAAATGTGTTCCGGTTAGATTGCTAGTGTTCGGAAAAATATCCTCTGTACACTGAAAGATACAAAGCCGTCCTCTATGGACTGACATTGATATTGTAATATATCTACTTATGAGAAATTTACTTATCTCTTCACATAATTAATTTGATTTAAACTTTATATATAATAATGTGGTCTCAGCATCATTCCTACTCGACAGATTATCTATATATTAGGGTAGAGAAGAAACAACTTCGCAGATTGTTGAAAGGATTTCATCCCTGACATTTCAAAATAGAGTGATGTCAATTCCATCCTCTAAACATTCCTTATTTTCCACAAAAATATTTTTGTCGAAAATCTTTCTAAACTTCCTTTTCCGAAAAATGATATAATTTTCAAATAAAATACTTCAATAGATAATAAACGGAATTTCTTTCAGCTGCCATTTTCTGGAACATAATAACGTCTTCGAGTAAACAGTGGTTAATGGAACCATCCTATCAGCACAGTAGTGGCATTTATCAATATTAATTGATGAAATTGAAAACTTCAGTTAAATCTCTCAAAATGACTCGTTTGGCAAGTCCTCTCCGGATCTTCGATGTCTCAGCGGTAGAGGCTTGGTTTTGCGAGCGGGAGACTTGAGATCGATCCGAGCAGGCAGGGACTTTTCTCCAAGTCGATTTCTCACGAGTTTTGTACATGGCACTGGGATTATTTGTTCTTGCTACATTTCCGGCATTGTTGCTTGTGCCGCCATGCTTGATGTGTATACCTAATCCTCACAATTTTTTATTGTATTTGGAAGGAATGTCGAGCAATGTGAGAATGCACAAGCATTGGATTTAAAACTAACGGAAAATTTCTACCGACTAAATCGAGAGGTAGTCATTGACGGCTCATCGATTCACCATCGGCGCCAGTGTTTAAGTTATTTGTAGAAGAAGAGTTTTTGGGTTAAGGTCGTGATCAGCAGGATATAGATGGAACATAGGCTGGACATGCCATCGATGCGCCATCGGTGCTCCCCACATATAAGCCACCAATAATCATCGATGCTCCACCAATAATTTTTATTTGGGTAGGTCGAATCAAACACAAACATAAGATGAGTGAGAATAACGATTTGCCTACTAAATCTTCATATAATTAAGACTGCAAATCAATGTTATTGTAAGAGAAACTCAGAAGTTCACATTCAGTTGTCAGTTAATTTTAAGTAAGTTCACCTCTACAATATAATACTGTTTTTCATATTTTATTGTTCAATCCTACTGCGTCTAGTCAAATCCTATTGCAGCTATATAGTCGTGACTTAGATGAGTTTCATCTATTTACAATTTCATAATAAATAACTTTTTTAGCAAATATGTTGTGTCATGTACAGAAAAAACATGGATATACTCACGGTGGCCCAGTACGGAGCGCCCATTTGCACGGCCGCTCCGTCACTCCACTGCCAAACATTGGTGAGCGTTCCATTGGTCGCGCCTAACCAGTAGCCGTTGTTGAGATCAGTTGAGTCTGATGGAGTGAAACGTTACTAGTAATAGAAATATTATTATGTAATAATAATGTTAAGAAAAATAGAGCTTTTAGCATTGATTAGAGCCTGTAGGCCTGTCGCCGATTCTTAACTCCCTGGCCACCTCCTCGAGTTGTGCAGCTTTTGCACCCCTACCCAGTTAAAATTTAGAGACGCCTCAGCTTCTGATTCNATTACAAATATAAAATTCTGTACTATTGCATACGCAAAGCCTTGTTATGTGTAATAATAAATAATAATAATAAATAATAATAATAGGAATAATATTAGTAATAATGAATAATTCCAGCTATGGGCAATAATTGTTTAAAATCCATTCTTCTTTATTTAATTGTATTGTATTCATTCATTCATTTAATTGTATTAAAATCCATTCTTCTTCATTCCTGTAGACTATATTGCTGCCCGTGGCAGCTCTTCACTTTTGACACGTGCTTATTCACCTGGATGAAATAAACGACTCGACCCTGTATTATATTAAATGAGAATTAGCATTAATATAAATGTATTAATGTATTAATTTACAACAAATAAAGAGGTAGGAAAACAAATGATTTGACTTTCAAAAATAGAGGAAGACTCTTGAAAAAAGTATGCCCTCCTAAAATTGAAAAAATAGACAGCGAAAAATAGAGCAGCAAATTCATGTACGTTTCGCCACTGAGCTGTCACATTCATGGTATCTAAACATAGTATTCTACTGCCTTTTGCAATGTAGAATCTAATTAAAAAAATTGCTCGTTATTCCAAAGTGGAGCAATAATGAGGCAAATGCAGCATTTTCTATCTTAGCAAGAAGATTACCATGGCTAAGATTAACATACATTTTATAGTACAAAATTTTCTGTTTCTATCAAAACTATTACAACCAAATTAGTTTTGTAGAATTTACAAAGTTTGTGTTTAAAAACACAATTTAGGGGACCATTTCGGTCTCGGAAAAACATCAACATTTATCAACCAATCTTTCTAAAATTTCACACACATACGGAAAATGTAAATTAAAAAACTATTTGCGTCCGGTTATATACTCTGTAAATAGTTCTTACTTAAAAACCGGACGCGAATTAAATGAACTACATTACCGGACATCAAAAAACCCCAACCTCATTAGGTTAGGGTTAGAATTAGGGATAGGTGTCTATAAAACCCTTCTTTACGTTGCTAGAGACCTTTCTACTGGGGTTAGGTCCAGCTATGTCAAGTATTTTCACCTTTTTTGCCATTTAGAAAAAAAATAATTGAAGACAGGGAAAGTGGACTTATAAATGTATATAATATATATAAAATATTCATTTTATAAGAGCTTAAAACTGCATTACGCAAAAATTATTGCATGTACATCCATGGTAGTGGCTTTGTTGAACGCGTCATGTTTGTAGCTTTCATAAGAGTGTAAACTCTTCACAATTAACGCAAACAATGATCTATAAACACCATTTTCCAAATGAGAATTTGTAAATATTCGTATAAAATGGTCACTTTATGAAAGTTCAAAATTACCTCATGCAAAAATTATTGACGATTGTTAAAAATTATCGACGAATGTGACGATGGAGACCAGCTCAATCGTCACATTCATGGTAGTAGCTTTGTTGAACGCGTCTTGTTTGTAGCCTTCAAATGCGGGAAAACACTGCAATTAACATGAATAGTGATCTATAAATAGAGATTCAATATGAATAAGTTTTGTACATATTGCTGAAAAAGGTTCATTTTATATATTTTTTGAAGTAGCTTTCCGCAAAAACTAGAGGACGCACAGGCTTGCGGTTTGCTGCGTTAGACGCGCCTTTCCAGCAGCTAAAAACTGGGTCAATAAAACGGAGAGGCTAAATTTCCGATTTTTGACCGAAATTGTCCCTTTAAACATGGTCGAAAAATGGGTCCGATGCTTATATTAGCAATTTTAGATTATTAATACTAAAAAATCAAAGTGAATTATCGCTCTTATTGTGTATTCAATGTTACGTATGTTGGCAATAGACTGTACATAAGAATTTAAAAGAAACGAATAGTCCACAAAAATTCATATCTTTATGGAAAACGTTTCGGAGACCAGCTCCATCGTCAGTTCATAGAATCTAGAATCACAAATTAAAAGTAAAAAATTAATACATTGAAAGCACAGAACGAAATTTAAAACCTAAATTTACAAATAATAGACTAAGCACAAAAAAAAACAATCTATTCACAATTTCAAGGGGATAGGAGCTAGCAGCTGAATTCAAACTGGGCCTAAGCTTGAAGATGTACAGCGATTCTAAAATGCACAAATCTGAAGTACCGGAGGTAGAAGCTAACACCCTAAAGTCAGAAACACTTAGTTAATTTGCGATTTAAGCAAACAAGTGACATCAATTCTTTAGACTGTACATGTATCATGGAGATTCATACATTTTCCTGTGATTTACAGGGCACTGAACTCGTTAATTTCTTCTGCACTTGTAATTTTCGGGCAAGTTTGACCTTATTCTATCCAAAAAGTATCAATAATAAACTATTGAGAAACTTTTTAGAAGCACCTCTTCAAGTCCTGCGGCCACCTCACTCGAGGCCAGCACAGACATGCCACAGCAGTGACCTGAAGTTGGAGATTTGGCGCCGCGCGATCATATCAAGTTTTTCATATTTGGGGCTGAAGTTTTTTTCAGGGTTGATTTGAAACAGGATCCAACTAATGTGCAAACTTTCATCAAAATTGCTGATGGTCAGGTGTGACAGATTTTCAATCAAAATTGTGCACTTGACATTGAATGACACTTTGCTAATTTGAAAAAATTAAAAAACAGAGTGAAAATTTTTGTTAAATCAACCAGATTTGTCGAATGATTTTTACTGCTTCCATAAATTTAACGGCTTGACAATTATTTCGCTGCCAATTGACTACACTCTTGATAATAATAAGCAGACACTTACAAAAGCTGGAACTACTTAGCAAAAGCTGACAGTTCTTCACCTAATGGTTGTTCTAATTAATATGCAGAAGACACTCACCGATGATGAGCAGTAGCAAGCAGATGATCGTCGACGGAAACATCCGGGTGGTCCTAGGGTTGTATAACTCTAAATCAAACCTTTTAGAAATTTAAATACAAACTAAAGTCAACAAGTTTATTAAGCCTCTTGAAGGAAAAATATGTTCAGGAGAAATACCGTCAAGTATGCAGCGCGTTGGTCTAATAAGTTACCTTATTTATAGCGTACACAGCAGGCTGGTGTTTCTCACAGATTCACTGATTACACGACAAGGTCAGGTATATTCTCATAGCTACAGCTATTCTAGGCGAGTGTTGTGAACGCAACATGTGCATTGGTTCGTACGTGGACTCGAAAACGTCAATATTTTCGAGAAACCTATTGATATTTTGGCTGTCCGAGAATATGAAAATTAATATATATAAAAACCTTTTTTAAAAACCACGTTTTTCTGGTGGTTACAAAACTAAAAACAATGAAATAATACAAATAAAAAACTTTTAAAAACCACGTTTTCTTAACGGACAAAAAAGAAAAGCATTAACTCTTACATAACATTAAAGTTATGTAGAATGTTACATATGTAATGCCATGTAAGAGTTAATGTTTTTCTTTTTTGTCCGTTAAGGAAACGTGGTTTTTAAAAGTTTTTTTACTCGTTTTATTTCATTGTTTTTAGTTTTGTAACCACCAGAATTCGTGGTTTTTACAAAGGGTTATGTATATTTCATACTTTTCAGTTAAGAAATTTTAGCAATTCAATCCTTTTCCAGGGTTGGCAACTCTGGATGTTCGACCAAAAAAAAATCGATTCCGCACCGTGAATTTTTAGGGTTTTTTTAATTAAAAAATTAGAAAAAAAAATTTAAACTTATTACTTCTGATGATCAAACCTTGAATTGTTAGGCAGCATAAGCATTCATGCCAAATTTAAAGTTTGCAGGATCTTCAGAAGTGCTCTAAATTAAGGTTTAAATTTTTGATGACAGACGGACACGAAACGAAGAGAAGAAAAACGCTGTCTCTTATACACATCTAGATGTGTATAAGAGACAGATCTTATTGCATCTAGTCAAATCCTATTGCATCTAGTCCCNAAATTCTGACAAGACTTTCAGGACACCAAATTCCTACAGGACTTTCAGGACACCAAATTCTAACAGGACTGTCAGGACACCAAATCCCTACTGAACTTTCATGACACAAAATTCATACAGCACTTTCAAGACACTAAATTCCTACAGGACTTTCAGGACACAAAATTCCTACAGGACTTTCAGGACAACAAATTACTACAGGACTTTCAGACAACAAATTACTACAGGACTTTCAGGACACCAAATTCCTACAGTACTTTAGACACCAAATTCTGACAACGTCATATTGTAATTCGTCAAAATTGGTCGTACGACAATATTTATATCTATTATATACTAATAAAAGGACTGTCTTATCTACTTATTTATATCGATATATTAATTGTATTTATAGTATTTTAAATAATATATAGTCCCTTGTCACAGCTCAGTGACCCTCGGAGTCGGTGTAGGCCACCATCAGAGGCGTTAAGGTCGGGACCCTGATCATTGACATGAAACCATTCCCTGTTTTTAATTAATAAAATCAATTCCTTTTTTTTTGTTGGAATGGTGAGTGTGGGAGGCCTTTTTAAAAAAAAATATATATATATATTGGTATATTACTCTTTTCGTAGGGCCTCTAAACCTCGTTTATATCATCGTGAAGAATTTCAATTTATTTCATCTTATGATGTCATCTAAATCCAACGAAGTGGCTTCCAATATAAACAAGTGAACTCCAATACAAACAACTTTGTAAATTGTTCATTCAAATTTAAACATAAGGGAGTTCATTCAAAATAATTCCGTCATTTTCAATTAGTTTCGCTGAATGAAAACGGCGGAAAGTGTAATGAATAGTTTTACTACTAACAGGAATGGATTTCGAAACCTTAATATCTCCCCAGGTAACAACGCTGCAATGACGCAAAGTTTCGTTTTGGATGTTACAGTTTAAGAAATTAGTGAGTGTTTGTCCAAATAGCGAAGCAATTTTTAGCGCATTTTCTCATTTATGGAAAAAATGGCGCTATTGTGCTCGTCATGTCCGTCCGTCAGTCCGTGACTTCACGGACGGACGGACGTGAGAAAATGCGCTCTCTGTCACTCACTGCAGTGAGTACTGATCTAATTTTTTTGCACCTGCGTGGGTCATCTAGACACTCACAAGATAAGGTTGAGTGACAGGTAAAATTTTGGCCTCATAGAATGGAGTAACAGTGTTGCCCGATGCTCGCACCGTGTATAAGAAAATCTGTCATTATTTGGACAGTATGACCTAGTGATATTTTACTAAATTTACGCAACCCTAAATGATTTAAATTGTATAGAATGTGGGATCTAATCAATTATTTGATGACAAAATTATCTTCTTAAAATCCTCAATAGGCACGTGGTGATCTTCAGCGATGTTTCCCAACTACTAATGATTTTATAATGACATTTTTATCTACGGGATTCATATTGGCGTTCACAGAAGAGGTGGACTCCAAAGCCACTTCTGAAGCCATAGCTGACATGTATTAAAGCCGTTTTGGCGACGGAAACGAACTCAAGCGCGACATGACGACTTCTCTTGTCCACTTCTCCCTCTTCCAAACCGCAGAAATTTACTTCTTCGTCCTGTCCTTACATCATCATCAACCAACCAATCAACCAATTAAATCAATCATCATCAATCATTAAATCAATTTAAGCTAACAAATTAGATCAGGGACGATGTTTTAGAGGCTTCTGCATATCGCAGGGCAGCCGCCGAAGTTATCTCAATTGATATCAGTCACTCACAGGCTGAGGTCCATTTCGATAAGATGCAAATGCTAGAAGGTCGAATGTTCTTTAAGATAACAAGCATTCCTTACTTGGAAGGAGTGAGATGATACGTGAAAATTTGTGTGTTTTGAATCTAGGTGAATTCACCCGCAGTTTATAATTAATATTAGAGTCTTCANTTTTTCAACGTTGAAAAAATTGGAAAAATATTTATGTCAGCTAAAAATCTTATAACTGATACTTGACACACTTCTACCTGTCCAATTGATCTGAAATTTGGCAGTATTGTGTGAAGTCGGAGGCAATGCATGAAGCAATTGACAGAATAAATAATTTTGAAAAAACTACATATTAAAAAAAATGAAAAATTATTTTTTTTATATTTGAAAATAAAATGAGGAATTTATTGTACATCTGTAACATATTGGAGACACTGGATTATTTAGAAGTGTTGACTTTAAAAAGTAATTTTTAAACGTATATTGCGTGTGTAATTTTAGAAATGAAAATAAAAAATTAATTTTTCAATATTTCATAATAAAATTACAAATTCATTGTACACCTGTAACATCGGAGACACTGGAATCTTTAGAAGTGTTGTCTTTAAAAAGTAAATTCTAAATGCACCTTATATTAAAGTCGACTCATTTGTTTTCATATCTCCTTATTTGTTGTAAATTTCCAAGTTTATTAATGTTTATTCACATTTAATATAATGCTGGGTCGAGTCGTTTATTTCATCCAGGTGAATAAGCACGTGTCACAAGTGAAAAGCTGCCACAGGCAGCAACATAGTCTACAGGAATGAAGAAGAATGAATTTTAAAACAATTATTACCTATAGCTAGAATTACTTATTACTTTTTTAATAACTACCCATAACTAGAATTAGCGTATGCAATATTACAGAATATTCTCTCTGTAATAAATGCTGTGTCAACAAAATTGTTATACTGAAACTATTCAAACATGGTCGGAAAATGGCTCTGAGGCTTTTATTAGCAAGTTAGGATGAAATTCACTGAAAAACCAGAGTGAATTATTAGTCAATATTTTATGTATACAATGTTTCGTATGTTGGCAATAAACTGTACAGCAATCATGGAGATTTATTAATTTTCCTACTATATACAGGGCACTGAAATTGCTCAATTATTTCTGCTCTTTCCATTTCCGAGCAAGCTTGACCTTATTATACACGAAAAATATTAACAATAAACAATTGAAACAATTTTTTAGAAGTACCTTCTTGAGTTCTACAGACACATT
Source organism: Hyalella azteca (assembly GCF_000764305.2). Classification (NCBI taxonomy): domain Eukaryota; kingdom Metazoa; phylum Arthropoda; class Malacostraca; order Amphipoda; family Hyalellidae; genus Hyalella; species Hyalella azteca. The sequence goes on from NW_025940355.1 coordinate 26,384, forward strand.
AATTTCCCAATAAGTGGCTGTTGTTGTAGTTGCCCATCCTGGTAGTGGCGACTAGGGAGGGGGGGGATGATAGGTCAGTTTTTCCGAGCACTCGGTTCCACTGGTAGTTCTACGACCATCACCGGCTCGCTAACCCGCCAGAACCATTTTATTGCATTACACAACACCCTGGACAAGCCAGATACTCATTTATCAACCAGAGTTGGATGAATGGGTGAATTGACCATGAGCTGAGCTTCCCGGAAAACTTGTCCTCAGTGGGACTCGAACCCAGCTAGGAGCTGGGTGCGAGAGACTGAGTCTCTCACCATTGCACCACCACAGCTCTAATCAGTGGCTAACACAGCAGTGACCTGAAGTTGGAGATTTTGAACGCGCCATCGAGGACATTTTCACCACCCCTTCTTTGGGGGCACATAATTTAAAAAGTTTTTCGTATTTTCAGCTGAAATTTTGGTCTAATCGGGTTGAAATATGTACTAAAATATGTGTGATCCTTTATGAAAATGGTCAGGTGGGTACTTTTTGGTCACTTGACATGTACCCTAAAGCCTTCATTGGATGTCTTTGCACCTATCGTTAAAGTTTTCGCATAATTTTCGCACGACAAATTAATTGTATTATCAAATTCAAATTCTCACATGGCAGGCGCTGTCGCAGCCGACTGTCCTGAAGGCTATGAGGTCGTCGGGTCCAAGTGCATCCACCGTCACACGGGTGGATATCTGACGTACGACGAAGCGGTCACTTACTGCACCCAGCACTTCGGCATGCTGCCTGTGCTTAAAGACTGCGCTTCCTTCACTGATGTCGCCAACTATGTCAACGATGGATGTAAGGTTATAACAGGAAAACATCTCGGTCAATAAACTCACAGAGTTAAAAAATTTTGCTTTCAAAATGTCTGTCATCTTAGAAACATTGTAAGTCGACCATCATAAGTTAGAAGTCAATTTTAGCAAAAAAGTCTCTTCCTATGCATCAACTTGATGTTTAGTGGGACCGGAATTTCAGCGAAAAAATTCATCTGTAATGGGACTTCTGATTGATTTTTTTGCACTATCATTATGACTCTATTATCATTAGACAAACGCTGTACATGCCTCTGCGCTGATTTTTGAAAACTTGGTGAGTCGGCATGCCCTGTTAGTCGGCATGCCCTGTAAGAATTTGAGTCTACACTAATGTTCTACTGCAGTACTCATTCATTCACAATTGGCCCTTTGAACAACACAGCTTCTGTGTGATAGCCAAAATTATCAGGTGTCCATACCACTCGGCTTGGGGTGACCGAGCAGCTGCAACCCTAACCAAATTCAAAGGCGTGTCAGCTTCTGATTCGAGGAATCAGAAACTGAGGCGGATCTAAATTTTAAAGAAGCCTGGGGGAACAGGCAATAGAGGAAGGCTGGGGGAACAGGCAACAGAAGAAGGCTTCTTGTAATGTCTGTACATATCTGTATATGATGTCTATATATTATCTGCATTCGTGAACCTACCTGCATTTAGTTTATAGTCTGTTGTCGTCCCTGTGGTTTCTCTATGTAATTAATATATACGTTGTGGCCTATGCAACTTCGTTTATCAAATTTGACTAATCCTCGTGCGCTAGGGCCCGCGGGCAGAGACGCAGAAACTTTATGGTATGCAGGGTAGTTGTCCCGCGACAGCGGTACATGCAACAATGTCGGAAATGTAGCAGGAACAAATAATCACAGCGCCATATACAAAACACGTGAGAAATCGACTTGGAGAAAAGTCCCTGCCTGCTCGGATCGCTCTCAAGTCTCCCGCACGCAAAACCAAGCCTCTACCGCTGAGACATCGGAGATTCGGAGAGGACTCACCGAACGAGTCATTTTGAGAGATTTAACTGAAGTATTGCAGTTTTTAATTTCATTAATTATTATTACTAAATGCCGCTACTATGCTGATTAGATGGTTCCATTAACCACTGTTTATTCGAACACGTTATTATGTTCCAGAAAATGACAGCTGAAAGAAATTCTGTTTATTATCTATTGAAATTTTATTATTTGAAAATTATATCATTTTTCAAAAGGGAAGTTTAGAAAGATTTTCGACGAAATATTTTTGTGGAAAATAAGGAATGTTTAGAGGATAGAATTGACATCACTCGATTTTGAAATGTCAAGGGGTAAATTCTTTCAACAATCCGCGCCGATGTTTTTTCTCTACCCTAATATATGGATAATCTGTCACGTAGGAATGATGCTGAGACTACATTATTATATAAGTAAACTTTAAATCAAAATAATTATGTGAAGAGATAAGCAAATTTCTCATAAGAAGATAAATTACAATATCAATGTCAGTCCATAGAGAACTGCTTTGAATCCTTCAGCGTAAGGAAGACATTTTTCCGAAAATAACAGAGTTCTTGGCTAGCAATCTAACCGGAACACATTTTACAAGCAAGGCGTAGCAAGGATCGTTTCGCCACATATAATGTAGCATGCCTACCTATAACCATAAGTGCGCCACCCTTAATTATTATTTGGGTACGTAGTAGGGAATCTTTATTGAGTGATGACATTCAGTAGAGAGCGCTAGAAATATTACAGCTGACAAACCATTGTAGTGAGTGCTTCATGTGACACAATTGATCAAAAAATTTTCGACAGCTCCCTCTAGTTATATTTGTCCCTCAGGATTCTGGAGAGTATATGGAACCGGAACCTGACGGTGGAACGCTTCAGAATTGTACTTATATAAGTAGTTCCTCGGGCTGGTTATTCCGAGACTACATGTGTGCAGACAGTGACTATCCACTGTGCTCAAGACCTTCAGTAGATGGTGAGTTACTCTTCTGTTTTGAAGCCTTGGAACAGAAAAGTGCAGAGAATAAACATTTTGTGGAGGAATTTGTTCAAAGATTTTGATTATTTTAAACAGTCAACTGCCAAATTATTCCCCTCTAAAGAATTTTACGAGCAAACATCAGATTTGCGTAAAAATTATTTTGAGTTTGCACGTAACTTTGACTTGACTGTTTAATTTTCAGGAGTTAGCTCTCAATATTAGATTGATATCTTACAAAAATTTACGGCAAAAGTGAAACAATTCAATAGATGCTTCAAGATTATCAAAAAGAAGAAGAAAAGTAACCATAATGAGGGAGAGCTACAAACTTACCGCTATCCATGCAGCTCAATACAAAATAATAGGTGAGGGGCATCATGCAATATGCGTTATGGAATCTCTGTGCAGTCTACGTGTTTACTTCTGAATTTTTATCGTTTTATCTTCCTTGATTTCATTCGGATGTTATTGCGACATGGTACGTATTGAACTTGAGACTTAAATCAATAAATATTTACTGACATCCAGCACACCTTGTGCCTGAGGGTTCCACGTACATTGCTTGTTGTACATAAAACGCTTACTTTTAATCTTTGATTGGCAATATATATAGTTCTGATGATGAACACTGCAGTTAAACACGATGAAGGGTCTTGAAATAAACTTCTTAAAGACAAATTAAACGCACAAATGGCAGGACCCAAGGCAAAGCAGAGCTTTATCACTTATGCAATGATTTCTCAAAGTTCGGCAGGTCCTGGAAATAATATCCAGCTTCTCAGATTTGATAATCTAATATCGTCCATGAATTCCATATTTAATATCATGAATATGTATTCTGCTACAGGTGTCTGCGGAGATCCTTTTGTTATGGTTGGCACTCAGTGTGTTCACATAATTCCTGCCAGATACACCTGGCACGAGGCTCGTAGACATTGTGTAAAGTTCGGTGGGGATCTGTATGTTGTAGACGACTGCGATCAGTACCACAAGGTTTCCCTCTACCTCGATGAACAAGGTAACCGTTCGAACAGTTCTATATAATCTTTCAAAATAAACACTGCCTATCAAACCCTAATGATATTTGTACGGTTAAATTTAATTAAGACAACTAAGACAAGAGCTGTGAAGTTGAGGTGTAATACGCAAGTGATGAAGACCTGCATACCTTACGTTAAAATGGAGTCAATGATTAATTTCTATTTACCCCACCACCCTACCGCCTTCAGTAATTGTGGTTAACTCTGGAGAACTTCCCTTTCTCATTTTAGTGACATTTATATTGTGAGTGTCAGGGAAACAGCAGCGGTTTTATTCAGAATAATGTTTCGAAACTTAATTCCTTATCCCTGGATTTTTTATCTCTTTTCTTGATTAGTTTACTTAAACTATTGGATCGGGGGCTCAGATGAAGCCGAGGAAGGGCAATGGCGCTGGGTTGACGGTTCGCCGATGACCATGGGACTGCCTTACTGGGCACAGGTAAGGATGCTGACTCATGAATATTTAAAAGAAGTGCAGTTATAAAACTAAAAAGCAAATTCAGAAATGTGTACTAGGCATATATATCAGTGCTGGCATACATATCAGATTTTGAAAACAATGGAAATTAAATGTTATCTATCGAAGCTAGATGCCGGTGATGTAATCACTAAAAGATAATGGCATTGTCAAGTAGTTTACTTAGCGTAATTCTAGGCAATGGATTCACCTCTCAGCTGCAAATGCAAATGAAATAAGTCATAATGAATCATATGCAAATGAAATACGCGAATCATATATATGCATATATTATGCAAATGATCATATACAAATGATATGAGCTCATCTTGCGTTCGAGAATTAACTGCAAAGATAATTTGCTGTTCTCCCATGGACAAGATTTCGCGAATTTCTAGCCTGTTCAAGCAGCAACAAACCAAACTTATTTCATAACAACAGTTTGTTTCCTGGAAAATTTCTTCAGTTCTTATGCTGACATATTATAAGCGAGTCATGCACTGCATGATTTGATTTGCTCAACTCAGTAATTTTTTACTGAGACACTTACATTTTTAAACACGTTTGAACATAATATCAAAAGTTACTTTCCTCGACTGCACATATCTGAAATCAATTGACTATGAAGCATACTTTTTACTGTGAATTGTATCTCCGGTCAGAAAAGTTCTAGGAATTAGATCAGTGAGGTAAATTGAAGTAAATGCTCTTTAAATAAAACTCGTAAGCAATGTATATAACGACTTGATCGCAAACTCGTGACAACCAAATTTTGAAATAATTCAGTTAGAAATTTATTCAAAAATACGGTATATGAAAAAAATGAAAACCTGGGATAGTATATATTCATTGCGGGAATACGAAACTTTGAAGAATCCAGGATCATGTAATTTAAACGATATATATATTTGCCTTTCTGATGCAAATGATGTAACAATCAACACCTTGGATGATTGTTGCAATAATCATAGAGAGATTGTTACCTTGATGTAACAAAAACAATATAAGTTGTTTGCTTCATTTTTGCGCAGGCGTATGCTGGAACGCAAGAACCCGATAATCCTGGCAAGCAGAACTGCCTGGAGCTGAACTGCGCGTGGATGTACCGCTTCAGCAGCGCGTGGTGCAGTGATGTGCGACGGGTGATCTGTGAGGCAGACCCCATCTAGAGGAGTGCTGTTCACGCCCCATCTAGAGGAGTGCTGTTCATGCCACATCTAGAGGAGTGCTGTTCATGCCCCATCTAGAGGAGTGCAGCGTTTGCCCCAAATTGAGTGTTTTTTATGTTCTATTTGTGGGATTCTTTTAAATGTCCAATCAAGATGGTCATAATTTATTGAGTGTTTTTTATGTTCTATTTGTGGGATTCTTTTAAATGTCCAATCAAGATGGTCATAATTTCTGTCGTTTCCAGACCAGTGTTTTATTGTCCTCTCTATAGAATGGCCCATCTGCAGGGTGCTTATATTATACCCGTCTTTCCCATCATAGGATAGGAGGTCTTGGGATAGATAATCTTCAAAATTTGTGAATCATTTTCCTCATTCGCAAAGTTTACTAATTTTTATTTATTCGGATCTTTCAAACCCACTTTTTAAGATAGAAGCCTAGATGATTATGTCATGTTATGGAATGCAAAGAAAATTTTTTTCAAGAAATTCTTGCGCAAAAATTAGAAATAATGTCAGGTGGTGGGTTCTGTGACCACCTGATGGATTTGTAACTGAGAGTCAGGGTACTTTATTGTTCCAAGTAGGACTAAGGCAGGACAAGTGAAACACTCGGTAACACTAGTTCTATTATAATAACAGACTGGCTTGGTGAGTACAGAAGGGAGGGAATTGACAGGCACAGCACAAGTATGTGCCGGAGGAGCGGACTAGCAAGATGACGGCTAGGCAGTACCGCTACAACTGACGAGCGGTGCACTGACCGTGCTATATATAGTCCTTAACAGGGATGACGTCACTGAGCGTGACTCTACCATGTGGGTACAGAACAAGCTAAGCTGGTGACGTATGATAACCTAGATGGTGATAGAAGATTACCGGACAGATGGTGATAGGAGATCGCCGGACATAAACGTGACGGAAGACTCATTCAATTTTTCATTTCCTATAAATCCTATTTAGAGAGTGACATGAGCCTCTGTCCAATTTTGATTCTCCGTGTAGGAAGTATTTCGACATTCAAAAGCAAAGAAAATTACACCATTAGTTACCACATCTTTAAATAAAGTGTTTTGGAGTCCAGCTCCATGCATCGTCAATTAGAAATTTCTAGAAAAGAGATCGGTTCTCAGTGCAATTGAAATGAAAAACAACATGCTAAAAATTAAATATACAGCTAAAAGGCAATGAAAACAACATGAAAAACCTGTCCATTCTAAATTTCAAGTGGACAAAAGCCAAAGGCTGTATTCAAACTATACCTCTTTTTGAAAATATACAAGGATTCTAAAAAAACGTATTCGAAATCATCAGAGGTGGAAACTAAAATCTTAGTCACTATAGAATATTGGTACGTCACACGTACGATGGGCGTGACTGCCGCGTGAGTGCGCACTGCGCACAGCTGAATTAGGGGGACGCGCTGTTGAATGGCCAGTTCTACAACTCCTCCCTTTGTGCTCCGCTTTTCTGAAATACAGATTGCATGCTACTAACACTTAAGACAAAGGCAAAAATATGTACTGTCCAATTAAGGATTTGAATAATTGATTGTTCAAAGTTGTACATAGCTGAAGTAATTACTTCAGATAGGATTAATGAGTTCTAAACCCTAATTACAGCATTTTTATTTCCCTGATGCAGACTTGCATGAAATCTAGTAATGTTTTCGTAATCTGACTGTGTTACAAAGACTAATTTCTGAGTCGGGAATGGTAATGAATCAGAAGTTTAGTGACGCTGATACTATGGTTTGGCTCCAAACATTGTTGAGAGAGCGCTCGAGTTTGTCAGAACTTGCAAGTTTCATCGTCAAATAAAAACTTCAAATTGATTTACAATAAATTAACATTGGAAAAAATCAATAAACCGGTTTTTAAAATGTGTAGCTCCGATATTTAAAACTCGCTCAACCTATGTCTTCTTAACTTAACATCTGTAAACTCCAATGAAATATACAACGTATGTATATGCTCATAGTTTGCAGTGTGTTTGAAGAACCTGAAGCGATTAAAGGATGCTGTTGGACACTGTTAATGTCAACACTGTGTTTGTGAAGCAGCTGGCACTCTGCCTGTCATTGAGAAATTTACTGGAAAATTTCGATTGCGGATGCGACATCCACCGTGGCGCTGGCCCGCATGGATGCCGCCTCGGAGACTGATGAAACTGAAAGTTTTATTGCTCCCGAATAAACCTCAGAATCGGAATTTAATTTTTCAATCAGCTGCATACACGACAATCGTAAGAGAACTTAGCATCAGTATATGACAGGACACACCGCGCATACACTAAGCCATATTACCTAAAGCACAGGAATAGTTACAGGCGTCAAGCTGAGTTTTAACAAACAAACAAACAAACAAACAAACAAACGCGAAGCTAAGCTAAGAAAAACGTGTTAAAATAACGTAGAAATGATAAAAGAACAATTGAATTCATGTTATAAATCAAAAAGAAAATACAAGAAAATTTGAAAGTGCTGTCCTCTACCTTCACAATCATACCAGCTTTTACATCAAAACAAGTTACCCTTCTAAATTAAATCTGTTACTTCTACATTAAAGTCATTCGAATGTTCGAACTCTAAATTGACTAGCATTTAGGTTTCCTAAGTTGGGTCGTAAGTTTCTGTTCCAAGTGTACCTATCATGACAAATTTCTTTACAGCAAATAAGAAATTAAAGAACACTATATTACAAGTGGTTCTTCAGCAAAAACTGTAATAGTTTTTAATATTCGGAAATGAAGAACTCAAGGCCATATTTAGTAAAGAGACATTATTGGGGGAATTGATGATATAATAAATATTTGAATTGACGCAATTTGTTGCCTTCTGTTCGCACAAAATTAATGATTAGCGAAATGAACCATGGACAAAAAGTTAGAAATTAAATGCCAGGACAATAACTCTTAATTCAAAATTTTGGGACTTCGATAACAAATAAGATATTAAATAACGGAACTTAAAGTACTCAAAGTTACGATGCGAATCCCTCCCAGGTACGCTTTTTTCCATTGACAAAAAATAGTGGCTTGCAAACGGCAAAAATTTAATTAAAGGTAATTTGGATCTTACATTCATTAGAAAATTTCAAGTTTTCCCGTGATCGGGTAATGCAGATTCTTCTCAAGCAAACGAACTTTCCAAACCCGCGCTCCCTTCGATGTACCATCTATATCTTATAGGCATGTAAAGCATGCGAAAAATCCACCAAAGCTCGTTTTTATCTTGGGCTCTTGAGAAAACTTCACGGGGATATGTTTCCCCTCAATCAGATTATTTCCCCTCTACTTCTCTCTCACCCGAGGACGAGCGACACCCGGGGATGCGACGCAGGGAGTTCACCCAGTAAGCCTCTGCATGGGGGAAGAAAGCCTCTGGGGGGGAGGGTAAGCCTCTGTTCAGTAGAGAACAACCTTGGCGGTGATGGCCTTGCGAGCGGAGATAAGAAGACGGTTCCCGGACTGCTGTTTTTCTAATCAGTCCATGCGTGAATAATCTTCCCATCGGAAACGTTCTTTTACTACAGTCATATGACATTTTTCGTCAATTATTATGAATTTTAGTATGTTATTTTTATAAAATAGTACTATTCGCGCATTTTCTCATTTATGAAAAAATGCACTATTGTGCTCGCCATGTCCGTCTGTCTGTCCGTCTCTCTGCCCGTCAGTGATTTCATGTTTTCGTCGACGAGAAAATGCGCTCTCTGTCACTCACTGCAGTGAGTACTGAGTTATTTTTTTTGGTATTTATTATGTCGTATGAGGCTTATAAATAAGCCTTGGTCAGGTGAGGATGGATTTTTGCTTGCAGTTCTGATAAAAATTAAATTCCTCCCACCATTTCCCCAATGATAACAAAAGCATTTTCAAGTTGTGTCAAGAACCCATATTTTTATAATGAAAAATATGGTTTTTAGTTTCAACTCTGAATTTAAGCACAAACTACTGTATATTAATTTAAGGGGACCGGCTACCCTAAAATTTCCAATTTTGGCGTTTTCCGGTTTTTGTGCTCATCTTAAAGCTTACTTTCTGACGCGTCGAACGGTACCAGAACCATCTCTCTACATGCATTTTGAGGCACAGGACGCGTCGCAGAATGGGGGGCGGTGGGGGGCGGTGGGTTGTTGCCTTCACTATTTGAATGGGAGATAATTCCAGAGTAGCACTACAAATATCGCGTATAGCTATAGCGGCCAACACACTCAGTGCCCATCGAGACAGCGAGGTGGGATGTGTGCTGCCAGTCGCTCTATGCCTCGCTGACTTGGCTTGAGGCTTAATTACGGTATCTAGGCTACGTTACGATTCTTTTACCTCCGTTTACGTCCCACGCGGTAGTTTTTTGAGCGTGTTGTAAACCTCCTACTGCTCTCACGGAAAACCTATCTCCTCCTAGAGTTTTAAAGCTACAGCAATGAGACATATACCATCCGATTCGTAAAGACCGTACCTATCGACCAACCCATCACTTTTTTGAATTTGTGCATGGTTCGTCATATATATGGGGGAGAAGGGGGGGGCAGGGAAAAAGTGGAAAAATGGGAAAAACGCGCATAAAAAACTATGGGGAAAATGAAAAAAGTGATGGTTTGGTCGATAGGTATGGTCTTTACGAATCGAATGATACGTGTCTCGATGTTGTAGGACGATATTTGTAGGAGGAGATAGATTTTCTATAGTACCCGTTTTTGGCCGTTGTCTATGAATTATCACGTTTTTTATCAAATTTTTCGAATAATTTATAGGAGCAATATGTTATTTTTTTACATTTTACGTGTGTATGTGAAGTTTCACGATGATCGGATAATAACTGTAGAAGTTTTTACGGAGGGTAGCCGGTCCCCTTAAGAGAGTGTTTTCCAGCAAAATTGTGTTCAACGGTCTATGCGCGTGTATCGCTGATCAGTAAGTCTTGTGAATCCGTAGCTTGTGGACCCGTATAGCATTTTCTCGTCGACGAAAACGTGAAGTCACGGACGGACAGACAGACAGACGGACAGACGGATGGACGGACATGGCAATAGCGCCTTTTTTCCATAAATAATGGTCTACCGGATTAATACTGAATACAAATAATATAATATCGTCCTTCTTCAATTCAGAACTTTCATAAAAAAGGCCTTTAAAAGTTAAGACAAAAGTCTGTAAAGTATTCTCTGCTGCCAGTTTCTGATCTGAGGAGAAAGCGACTGCGGAAATTTTTGAACAATCGGCACGACGAAGAGGTCGGATGCACGCGTTACGGCTGATCAAATACCATGAATATTATTGAAAATTATGAAAAAGTTGGATCAAATATTGTAAATATTTAGTCGTTATTTATTGAAAGATAATTTGTAGAGCGGAAAATTCCCGAAATTCATGAATGATAAATTAAAAATTTGTTATCTATAATTTAAATCCATTGTTTGAATTGAAAACAAGACTAAGATGCAAAGAATCGTCATTGATTTCATCCAATGCATTCTGAAAAGGAAAAAAAAGAAAGAAAATTGAAGAAGAAAGAAGATAAATAGAAAAAATGACTAAGATGCAAAGAATCGTCATTGGTTTCGTCCAATGCATTCTGAAAAGAAGAAAAAAGAAAGAAAATTGAAGAAGAAAGAAGATAAATAAAAAACTATGTTTCAAACGTTCTTTGATGATTTAAGGAGGCTTACATTGTCTGTTGAAGGTGTTGCATGGCGTAATTTTTGAGCACCCTCTAGCTCTTTTTTATATTATTATTATTATTATTATTATGAAGAGATCCTAGTGTGAAATAATAACCTCGACGGACGTTTATAATATGAGTTGAATTCAATTTTCTATTAAATATGAAGCAATGGAACAACCATGAAATATAGCTTTGAATTTTATCATCAGGCTATCTGTTTAAACTTAGATGGTCTTAATTAAAGGTAATCCAATTCGTTCTGACGTTTTTGATGTGAACGAAAAGTTTATAAATTTGCATCGGTTTGTGCTAGATGGGAAAATTGTTAAATATTGTGCAAGTGAACCCGAAATACTGTCGTACTTGTAAGGTCATAGGGCAACATGAGTACTCCAATTTATCATTGTTAATTAAAATATTCTAGTGTAAACCCTCCATGATCAAATTCGAGAACAGTAAAAAAATTGATGTTCGTGCGCATTAAAATGGAGAATCTAGCGTACTATTTAGATTTTAGATCATAATCAGAAGATATGAGGAACTGTAGGTCCATTGATTTTTAATTAAACTGAAACTGCTTTGATTAGGCTGAAATTGCTCTTAAAAGATGAAATAGACATTTTCATGAAACGTTACCAATAATATTGCCAACTCAACTGAGGCTATTTACTCAAGTAATAGAACTATGCAAATTCTGCTTCCTTATCTTTTTCGTCGCATTATAATAATAATAGCGGTTTCAGCGTTTATTATGCCGTAGATCTGTCGCCGATTCATAACATCGCAGAACATTCACAGCTTGATAATTATGGTCTCGAACTCGCAACCCACTGCTCCAATTCTGCTGTGCTTAACCGCCCGGCCTCCTTGCCGATTCTGACCAGAAACTGGCGCACAGAGCTGGGATCGAACCCGCACCTCTCTGCTCCAATCTTGGTACTCGATCTGAAAGTTAAACACTGGTTGGATAGGACGATAGAAGTACCCTCAAGGGCTGAAGTGAAACTTTCAGTCTGGAAGTAGCAAGTTTCACAATAATATACAATGCTTGCTCTAAAAAATACCCGCAATGTGGACAATCACCAGAGTCAAGAGTCTTTTCTGGGGTTCACGGCCTGTCTGGTGATTTGGATTGAAAATAATTGATAATCCCAAACTAGAATAGTTTTTCTGATCACAGAAAATCAACACTAATGCAACATTGACGTTGAAACAACGTTGATAACGTGTGGATCTCGTTGAAACAACGTTGGAATCTCAACGCAACTCCAAAATCTTATGCCTGACGGGAAGGGACAACCTCCCGTTGCAAGCGCTGGGCTTGGCATTGACAAGCCATGCGACCCGAAAGAAAAAATGCGGACGGCATCGCGCGGAGGTATAAAAGCGGGGACGGTGCAGCGCCCCGCAGTGGCGTACTGCCCCCGCGAGTGTGTGGTTGGTCGTTGTCGTGGTGCACTGGAGGGCAGCGCAACCCACCGACGTCTTGTAAGGTTGACGATGTTTCCATTAGGTTATTGAGCAGGTTCAAGTTTTTAATCTTAGTTAGACTTGCAGCTCTTCCCTCAACATTGGTGCGTTTTTTTGCGATCTTGAGCACTGACGCAACATCAATCTCCTTCGAAAGTAGCGGTGCTCCCCCAAAATTAAGGTTCGAAAGCGTAATCGTATGATTTTCGCCGAAATTACCGGTACTGGCAAAATAAGTGCACAGTCATTCTTCAAGAGCCTGGGTGGTATAGCAATCTTTGAATTTGTGTTCGTTTCAGTTCTGCTAGACTAATTGAAACACATTTTAAACATCTTGCAGAATTACTCATAATTTGAAAAGAAGTTTGCTTACTAGAACATTTGATAAAGCTTCATGAGTCTGAATAATTTTGTTCATGGTTCCTAGAATACGAGGCGAGTGATTGAAATTATAGAATTCAAGCGCAATTGACTACAGTTATCGATTTATATTGACTTCGATGTTAATAACAATTATGAATTGCTTGATTTGAATTTCCTGTGACATGCATGTACACACAAAACCTCTTGCTAGTCGTCTTTCGTCTAAATTAAAAGAAAAAATGCATAAAATCTGAAAAATTTTAGGGTAAATGAGTACTGGTAAAAAATTCTAAGGTAAAAAGTACAGGTCAATGCTGAGCGAATAAAGAAATTACAGTATAAATAAACGGTTGAGAGCGTCTTTTTTGGCCCAATTCTATGCATTGGTACTGAATTAATTAAAATTCAGTGCAATGCACTGTGCCCAGGTGGCCAGTAGAAACTCATAAAATAAATTAACTATTTGGGATATTGAGGAATTGACTGATTTTCTCGTAGGTTTCTGGCTGCNTTATTCGGATGTTCGTAATTCCATTATCGAGTGCAACATATGCAAATTAAATGAATAATAATGTTCGTAAAATTTCCCTTATGTTATCATGCTGGTTATTAGCTTCAATTGGTGAATTCATCCCTACATATATTAACGTATTGTTGAAATGGTGTTCAAAAGTTATTTAAAATAGTTCGAGTGCAACAATAAATGCTAAAAAAATGTTCATGAAACTCAATGCAGACATTGACGTGGGTGCGTTGAAATCTCTGAAATTTCTACCTGTGTATGAGTTTAGAAGTGAATGCTGGTGCACGAAAACCTCAATATTATATCAGTAGTGTGTGAAAAAGTCATAATTTTGAGAATGATCCGTGAATTTTGAAAATGATCCGAATGAATAAAATATCAATATTTTAGGATGCGTGGCTTCTTGTTTTGTCATGGAAAGAATTTTTATTTATTTTTTTCGTGAAAAAACCTTTTGGAATCTCTCCCAGATGCCAGTAAACTGATATGCATCATTCATGCATTTTTAACATCAATTTAGGGTCATGGAAGAAAACATATTTCGACTCGATTTACATGTCGAAACTTTGGTCGATTTTTAATTTGAATAGAGATCATCGACAATTCTTTTAATGGTCAATACAGGCAGTCGATAATTGAGGGTCAATAATTGAGGTTCAATAATTAGGGGTTCCTAATTATTGAACAATGGTCAACCATTACCATTGAACAATGGTATTGAACAATGGTCAATGGAACAACAATTCCTAATGGTCAATATTAGGAATTGTGATAATTTTATGACACAAAAAATCATAACAATTGAGACCACCAAGACCAGTGGAATTCGCTCGCTGGCCCAACCAAGAATTAAATTTTTATTTTAACCTCAACCTCGGATGTTCGTAATTCCAATATTGCCGATCGGGATCGTTTTGATATCGTATCTGAAAAAGACCAGCACGGTAACCGTATCTAGATACGGGCCATTGCTAGAGAAACGACCGTGCTCCGCGACGACGCCAATTAATGACGGCTTTCAGTGTTCTGATTAGACGTGGACGTCGTGGAGTACAGCTCAGCACATTGAGCTGCTTTTATTTGATGATTTTTTTTGCACATTGAAGATTTAATTAAATCTTTTATTCGTCCTCTGCCAGTCTTTTGCGTTGTCATGCAACAGGTGCGAGTCAAGCAGCGTTGACACTGAACGGTGAGCCATGTCCTTCGCTGGCTCAGATAATAATAAAAATGAAATTGATTATATTTTTATTGTATAATCAAGTTTTATATTATAATATATATCGTCAGAGTTAAAGTTCTAGAATTTGGATGATTGTACTATAATTTGAAGAAATATTACTCGAATGAGGTGGACACTGGACAAACCAATAAGCACATGATTTTCAATATGTTCACAACATATGAACGGTTGAAGATAGTGCATGTATTCAATTTGAAGAATATCAGATGTGATAAATTTCTAAAGTTACAGGTACCGTTTATCCGCGTTCTAAGACAAAATATGTTAGATCGAATCGAATAAGATACTGGAAAATACACATTGAACGAATTTCAAAACGCTAGAAAGCAACAAAACTGCCATTAAAAGGCATGGACTGCTGTTGTAAACTAAAGCAGCACTTACACTCAGAGACATAAGTGAGACTTTGTCCAAATAGTAATGCAATTTTTGGACCCATGTATAGGTCATCCTGGTCCATTTGACCCGCCAAAGTTGCTATACTTCCGCTCTCTGCTCGCGTTCTGAGTAACAAAGTTTATCACTATTTTGACAACAAAACCAATAAATTTTCTGAATATAAGACAACGATCATTTATAATGGAAATACACAATAATTTACCAACGTGCACTCTAATTTGTGCATGAAAGCTGAAAAATATCAGAAATTTGGAAGAAAAACAAGCGGACTTCAACGAAGACTGGGCCGGGCGTTAGCCTCAAATGATGGGGTTTCTCTGACGTTACTTGTTTTGGTGTCCCAACTTGCCCGTTGGGGTTCGGGGTTGGGATTTTAAAAAGGCTTGAAAAACCATGAAGGTGAATGACACATGGAAGGCTAATTCTACCCCTGGAGACACAAACCTTACCAAGACGCTCACATATCATGATTCTTTATCTCTAAGCTAATATGAGGCAAAGGATCGCAATTTTGCTGACTCATTATTACCGCGCACATCTCTTGACGCTTTATTATTTCCGCTTCAATTTTTAATTTAGTGCTTGCTGCCTCAAAAAAAGATAATTATGGGAAGAGATCGCTGGGGTGGTAGTGTTATTGCAATGAACCGTTCTTGAGAATTCTGTTAAGGAACATAAAGCTGATATTATTGTAAATTTGGAAGAAGTTGATACCAAGCTTCTGAATTTAAAATTTCGTGTGCGAATTTTGAACTTTGATTTTTGTTAAAAATTTGTTCACGAATTTATAATCAAACACAACGTCTGAGTAAATAAATAAATTTTCAACTTTTATTCGAGCGTGAATTCACTTTCGAAAACGAGAAAATTTGTGCCATAAATTTTTTTACACGCAGAATCCAAATTTCCCATTCCTGATTTCTTTTTAATAATGTTATCAATAATTACTTATCAAAATGTTTCTATATGTGACATTAATTTTGAAAAAATACATTGAAAATTGTAATTAGTAATTTATATTTGTCGTTATTGATTTCGTTCATGAAATTTTGTTTTGTATGACATACATTTTATAATTGCAGCGCGTGTGACACGCACGTTTGCAAAAACGGCCTCGGAAAAGGGTGTGATTTCAGCACGTTTCTGTTGCTAAGGGCATTGTTTGTCTCGTAATTATAAGGGCTAACTTTCTAAGGTTCATAAACGGTGAGAAGTTCACGGAACTAAAGTCACGGTCTGAACGATGGAGTCGACTTAATGTTAACTATTTAGCAACCATTAGAACTTATATAAGGGAAAGCTTCAGTTTCAACTTTTCCTCTATAATCATTCAATGGTTTGAATATTAATTTACGCGAGTAATCTTCCTGTATGTACGTAAAATAGGACTGCGAATGATACTGTATTGAGAACATGAATGATGCTGCATCCTTTTTCTCATTATATCCAAGAATATTTGGATATATTCGTAGACGTGAGTGACATGGGTATGAACACATGCGTGGACATGAGTGACATGGGCATGAACACATGCGTGGACATGAGTGACATGGGCATGAATACATGCGTGGACATGAGTAATATGGGTATGAAGACATGCGTAAAAAGAAAGCATGATGTACATGTACATAAGTGTAGACGTGGAGCGACTTGCGTAGGAAGATATTCGTACTCGGGAGCGACATATGCATGAAGATGCGCGTAGACAAGCAGCGACATGCGCATGAAACATGCATGGGGAAATGAGCACCGAGAAGAGGCCTCCAAATAAGTATGCAGCGTTTTTTGTCGTTGCATTTGTAGGCACAGCAAACAGTTCGTGCATTTCACGTCCTCCCGATTCTTACCCCTCAGCTACCGGGTAGATTTCCGTATTGATTCGCACTAATGAAAAACACACATCTTAAAATTCCGAAATGGGAATTTGTTGAAATTAATAGTAATGCAATTAAGAGAAATAATTACTTTGGTCAGTGCTTCGATATTAGGTTACGAAAAGATGATATTCTATTTTGAGAAGCCGAATTTATTTCTCTCTATTGGAGCTTTACCCCTCGCACCAGAAAATTTGTTTTGATCTCGCGCTTTTGTCTAGGAGTTTTACCATGCACCTGCACCAGAAATGCTTGTTTTTGCCCCACGCTTCTATCTAGGAGTTTTTGTCAATTGGATTTGAAACTCTTGTTTCGACCATATGCTTCTGTCTTGTTGATTTACCAATTTCATTAGAAACGTTCGTTTCGACCCCATAATTCTGTCTAGGAACTTTACTTCTCGCACTAGAAACGTTTTTTCGACCCCGTGCTTCTGTCTTGGAGCTTTACCACTAGCACTAGCAACGCTTGTTTTGACCTTACGCGTCTGTCTAGGAACTTTAAATTTGCACTAGAAACGCCTATTTTGACCCTATGCTTCTGTCTAGGGGCTTTAAACTCGCACTAGAAACGCTTATTTTGACCCTACGCTTCTGTCTGGGAGCTTTACCACTCGCACCAGAAACGCTTGTTTCGACCACAGACAATTACTTTCTCAGCCGCGGGCAATGCGTTCCCAAAACACTGTTCTAAATTTGAGTAATGCCGTACGCCGGGAACAATGAAGAATGACTAGCAGGTTAACCCGGCAGTTCTATAGTGCAGGTTGTGAGAGGTCGTTGAGGCAGTTTAACGTCGCATTGCACGGTGTAACCCTGCGCGGCGCGAGGAGTTGTGTGATAAATTGTATACAATAAATGGGTTGGTTCTCTGACTTGGTTGCTCCGGAAGACGTGTCGTAAATAATGTGTAATATGCTGGTAGGATAACCTGGCGTTGCTCCGAAGAAAGTATGAGCTAAATATTACGTTAAATTAATAAACACGTTAACTGAACGTTGCTACAGAGGAAGTGTGGTTCTAATAGTTATACTAGCAGGATGACCTGGCGTTGCTTGGAAGGAAGTATGAGATGAATATTGCGCTATATTAACAGGTTAAATGATCGATGCTACGGAGGGAGTGTACGTGGTTCTTATAGGTTATACTAGCAGGATAACCTGCCGTTGCTGCGAAGGAAGAATGAGCTAAATATTGCGTTATATTAACAGGTTAACTGAGCATTGCTACAGAGGAAGTGTGGTTCTAATATGTTATACTAGCAGGATAACCTGGCGTTGCTTGGAAGTAATATGAGGTAAATACTCATATTTCGTTAAATTGTCAGGTTAATCGAGTGTTGCTACGATGGAAGAGTGTGGTAAATTTAAGGTTATGCTGGCAAGTTAATCCGGTGTTATTATAAAGGAATAAGAGGTCAATATTGCTTTAAATTAGCGTTGCTTCGACGGAAGTTTGGGATGAAAAGTCCGTTATGTTGGCAGGTTAACCCAGCGTAACAGGGCAACCTTGCTTTGCTTTAGGATTTTGTTCTGGGATTTAATTTTTGGTCACAGCGAACAGTAAACTACGGCAATATAAATAACTTTCATGTATTTTATCGAATTTTAGTGCGATTGATATCGAGCAGTGACGCCCTAAAACCTCTACATATGTTTATGCAAACCTTCAGACGAATAAAAAACTACCTGAAAATATGCCTTCCTGAAATACAACATAGACTTCTAGGAAATGCGAAATTAGTTTTGTCACCTTGTATTCTTTAACATCATAACCAAATATAATGCTTATCAATGCACGAGAAATAATTGAACTACGACATGCTGTTAGAGATCCTAAACTTGTTGTTCATCCTTCTGTTGAAATTTGTTCCCGAATCTCAGCTACAGCTGTAAATTTTTATAAAAGTTCAACCTAGAAATGTAAACTATGCAACTTATATGAAACATTGCATTAAACATTCCAAAAGATTTCTATAAAAAAAACTGATGCGATATGCCGTTCTTTCATAAAATACAGTTGCAAATGCAAGTAATAAGTAATCGATGTTCGACAAGCGGGAGACATGGTAATCATTATGCACTACTAGACCGATGATTCTTTGTTGTTAGATAATGGCTGAGATTTGTTGATAGATGAATAATGACTGTACGATGTAGGTTGAGTTCTACGTTCACCGGAAGTCCGTCACAAAACTGCTACTTTGGACAACCGCAGGTAATGGCGCTCGCCCGTCATTATTTCATAAAATTCCCACGAAACAATGATATTCGAATCTGCATCCGTTCTCTGATTCATAATAAACATGCGCTGTGAATCATGTGACGAAAACATTGTATGGAATCGAGGAGCTTAACTTTAAATTATTCGTGAGATTAAAAAGCAAGAACTTGCCAGAAATGATATAATTTTTGACACAAATCAGCATGAACAACTTTTCAGTTATCAGTAGATTTTTCGCAATGTATATACAACTTTGAGAATGATTGACCGCCGCAGCTAGGAATTTACGAGGAATTTTTCACGCCAATTTTTTATGAATTTCACCAATTTTATTTTTTAAATTTGAAACCAAAGATCAGAGTACCGAAGCCTCTGTTGAAAATGCGTGGCAATGCTTATCAGCAGATAAAAATACGAGTTAAGACTGGAAAAAACGAATTTGAACTCTAGTGCCTTTCCGGTGTAGATTGACGATGCATGACCTAAAAAAGATAATAAAATAGAACGGTTATGTTGTAACCAAAAATTTTTGTACTTTCCCAAATGATTATTTTTGTACTGTATTTGAAAAAAATTATTTTCGTTGCTTAAAGGATTGGCACATTTGGAAATTTTTTCTAAAAATTGAATTAAAATTTTTAACATATTTGAAAGCTAAACCCATAAGTGTGAAAAATAAAGAATCATAAAAGTAATAACTTCATAAACGCCAAGAATGGCATATTTTTGCTGGAATAATATGTCATATATGCCTTATCTGATTAATATCCCTGGAAAAGATATCACAGTGAAAATAAGAATACATAAAAGAGACAAAAAAAGGAAGCGCTATGATGCTGATTGAAAGAAATTTAAAACTTCTTTGTTAATAATATAATTATCGCCTGTTGTTAATAATAATTATAATTTTATATTTTAGTATTAATTTTTCATCATATTGCATAATAATGAGAAAATGAACTTATCTTTTAATTTATTGAATTTATAAATAAATAATCATAATGAACTCTTTTCCAACAGATTTCAATTTTATTATCAATTAAACTAAAACATACATAAAATGGGCCGCCTTAAATCTTCGGCCGATATCCTAGGCACTCAGGAGATCAAAACTGTAGGCCTATGGAAGGCTTTGGCGGCCGAATTTTTGGGCACTCTGATCCTGGTGCTGTTCGGCTGCGCCTCGACCCTCGACGAGAAAACAGACATCGTTAGAGTCTCACTCACCTTCGGCTTCACACTTGCATGTCTTATTCAGGTGAGTATCACCACGTGCTTCACACTCGCATGTCTTATTCAGGTGAGTATCACCACGAGCTTCACACTTGCATGTCTTATTCAGGTGAGTATCACCACGAGCTTCACACTCGCATGTCTTATTCAGGTGAGTTTCACTCACAAGTTTTCAGCCACATGCACTCAAAAAAATAAATGTGTCGTAAATTGTCCAACTACTGATAAATTTTCGCACTCACAACAGGAGCAGAGAGCGGACGTGGCACTGATAAGATTTTTTTTGACGGGCGAAACTTTGTCTGGGTGACCCATTCGCAGTGTATAGCTATTTGGACAAAGTATTGTTAAATTTTCTGACTGCAGGTTGAATATATAACTAATTCTAAATGAAACTTATCGTATTTTGTATGCTGTTGCGAGTATATATAGACTGAGCTTATATATACATATTCTCTATGAATAAATTCCTCTCAAGTCTATTTGTTCATTGTTTTAGTAATTTTACAGATAGCAATGTTTTATATTATATTCATTTAATAATACTGTGCTTTTTACAAAAAAATGTACACTATAAAGTTCACTATATGATTCATCATTTTATAAAGGAAATCATCTCTTAACACCGAGTATAAGAATCAATCACTAATTTCCTTAATTCTAAGGCAATTCTCGGATGTATTCCTTCACACATCCGAGCAAAACAATTTCTTGTTGTTAATTGGCTTGAAACATCCATATTTTGATATAATTATTGGAAAATAATTTATGCCCTTAGACATGATTATTAGAGCAGAATTATTTATTAAGCCCTTTGACAGGCTAACGTTATTATCTAAAACGTAATGCATGCTGCAAGCATCAGCTGCATAGGATGATTAAAAAAAATATGGCTCTTTGTTCAGGGGATTTTTCCGAAAAAAAAACTCGTAAATGATCGTAATGGTTTCTGAAAACAAAGAATGAACAATTTGAACACAAAGTTGAGGGTAGTCGAAATTATGAACAACATAGAGAACATGATTAAAGTGAACAAATAATGAAATGATCATAACGTAAGTAAATATTAACGTACCAAATTGCTGAACAATCTAGGGCGAGTTCAGATTAGAGGCTGAGTTTTGCCTAAGCTCGTCCACTCTGGTCCTACTTAACAGGTCCAAAGCTTATTTGCAGGGGAGAAGTATGCTCCGTAACAGATTCTTTGCAATTATAAAAATTATTAACAGATGCATTATATTTATATAAATTTATTTAAAGCTCTTCAGGTACTAGCACCTGTCACGGTTCAGAATGTTAATCTGACAAGCAGAGATTACGAATACATGCACTAGAGGCAGAGGGTTAATGAAGTTCTATTAAGTTCAAGTTGTGGCAGAAATTTCACGTAAATATTAAAAACAAGCTTGATTCTCTCTTCCATAAACTTAATCGCTATTTAATGTTATATTGTAGGACGAAAAATGCATAAATTTATATGTTTCTGTGAGGTATATAAAAAAACCTGCAGTTGATAACTGATCGTCAATATGTCAGTACTCTTCAAAGGCTGAAGGCTCTGTATAATTAATTAGCTTGCTTCCTGAATAAATATTATGTTTACCGTCCGTAAAGAGGCCCGCGAAGTATATACTGGTTTGAGACGTCGTCGCTAGAAACCTGAGGTGCCGCCCCAGGCAGATAACATTGCAGGCTCGACGTTGCAATTTCCTGCGTTGCTTCGTCGCGTTACGTACGTACAAAAGCAGGTAAAGGTTTAAAGGGTTTAAGCTTTTCCAAGAATTCCAGACAGAGAAGGAAAAAAACTGACTTGGGATCGTGGTCCATGATGGGAAACTCCCGGATGGATAGCATTACGATGGTTTAGAAGTGTGGCTTGATTTTACAGTTCATTTGGAGAACATACATCGATGAGTCATCGATCGTACGATCGAGCGATAAAAACATAAATGGGGACTTAAATAATGTTAGACCAAAATGATTGAAAAAAGACGGAAATATGAAAAAATAAATAATTGTTTGATTAGGGAATGAACATATTGAGCCCTATTTTGAGCCAAACATCCAAAAAGAATTATCATAAGATTGTAAATTCGAATCTCTGTTGAGGAGCCCATTTGATGATCTTGAAGCTGCTACACGTTAGGAACTAAAAAAAACTGCCAACAGGTCTAAGAAATTGATGAAGTTCAATGAACTGAGAAAAATTTGTTCGTCATCCCTACAAAAGAAACAGCAGAGTAATGATGTATGATGATTGTATATGCGAGGCAAATGTATCACTAACAATGAAGGCTAAAGCTGATGAATTTAAATGGAAAAGACATCATAACGTTAAAGATGGTAAGTGTAGATGCGTATAAAGAAGACAAAGATGAAAGGTTGTGAAAGACTTAATTTTCACCAATTATTGATCTTGTTCATAGTAATATTGGGCTCAAGTATTTCTTTACAATAGAGCCAATATTCAGACGAGGCTTTTGAGTTTCGGTTTAATCTAAGGGAACGTTTACAAGGCAGGAAGGAATATTCTCGTACAAGCATTTGAAATATAAAGATGTGAAATGGCAAATAAAATTCGAAAATGAAAGACTGACAGGAATCTTTGTTGTATATTGAAATGAACAAAAAACAATTTGATTAATCGAAAACCAACATCGAGGTCGTTCTTTTGGAACCAGTCTTCAAAAACCAATTCGTAATTTTGCATTCAATTTAAAATACATACACGAAAATTGTCCTTGAAATATCCCGTCTTCATAATAAGGTAATTTATCTTTGCACGCTTACTGAAACGGGAAATGCATCACCTCTTTTAATGTCAGGTGCCATCTTCTCGAATTCCAACCAACAGTTCTCCGGATATTGCATGATCGCGAGACTGAGTTGTGCTTGAAATTTCAATGGTAGCATGGGTAGTTTACGTAACTGTTATCACTTGAAAATGTTCAAATACGATTGAAATCTGAGCAAACTAAAAATATTGTCCTCTCGTTCCTGTCGACTAATGATGTCTAATTAAAAAGTCTTTTAGCTTATCTAGATGATTTGTGATTGTTGTATAAGGGATGGGGATGAATTATTTTCGGAAAAATATAATCGTGCTTAATATAACATTACAGTCCTTGGAATATCAATCTGGGTGAAACTTAATAAAGTAAGCGACGCTGACTTATGACATCAAGTGCCCTGATGTGCAAATGTCTAATGTGTTCATGCAAAGGCTAACTCATGTAATTAAAATAACGCAGAACCTTAACCATATTCTGACTGTCACATGATGCTGCTATTTCCAGCAATTACGATTATAAGAATATTTTAATATAAAACTTTTACGAGCTTGTTAGCTTTATTCTTGTAATTGTTTTGACAAAAACCCTTAACCACATCTTTGTGTGCCATGTGAATCCCTCAGGGAAACTGTTATTTCCAGCAATTATGACTGACATGAATGCCACAATTTCATGCCTAATGCCTGCTGTAGGCCTAACTAATTTAATTATGATGGCACAGACCCTGGTCCACATCTCTGGATGCCAAGTCAACCCTTCAGTGACGCTGTTATTTCCAGCAATTATACCTTTAATAAATATCATAATTTCCTACCTAATGCGTGTTTTCAGGCTAACTAATTTAATTGTGATAGCCACATCTCAGGATGCCTCCGCCTCGTGAACCCCTCAGTGACGCTGTTATTTCCAGCAATTATACCTTTAATAAATATCATAATTTCATACCTAATGCGTGTTTTTAGGCCTAAATAATTTAATTATGCTGGCACAGGCCCTGGGCCATATTTCTGGAGGCCACGTGAACCCCTCAGTGATGCTGTTATTTCCAGCAATTATGACTTTACTAAATATCATAATTTCATACCTAATGCATGTTTTAGGCATAACTAATTTAATTATGATATCACAGGCCCTGGGTCACATCTCTGGATGCCACGTGAACCCCTCAGTGACGCTGGGCATGCTAGTCGCGCGCTACATCTCCGTGACGCGCAGCATCCTGTACGTCGTCGCCCAGACGCTCGGTGGCATTGCAGGAGCTGGCATCCTTTACGTGAGTTACTTTGTATCCTTTACGTGAGTTCCTTTGTATCCTTTACATGAGTTCATTTGTATCCTTTACGTGAGTTCTTTTGTATCCTTTACGTGAGCACGGTATCCTTTACGTGAGTTCTTTTGTATCCTTTACGTGAGCACGGATCCTTTACGTGAGTTCCTTTGCTGTGGCATTCAATATTTTTAAGTCTAGCTAGTAACTCATTTTAGATTGAAAACAGTTTTAAATCTATTCGTAATATTATTATGTTTAACTTGAATGCGGTGCACAAACTGAAGCATGCGATTGTAGATTTTTTAAAGTTCACAATTTAAAATTTTTCCCAATTTTTAAATCTAAATTCCAGTCAAATGTCGATGAAGATTCGTTGATAGCAGCTTGACTCCTAAGGAACTACATTTAATCAATGCTTTTTTCAACTTTAAATGACTGGCGCGTAAAAAATATGTTCCTCTGAAAAAATTTAAAAAAATATGTTCCTCTGACAAAATTTAAAAAATATGTTTATCTGACAAAATTTAAAAAATATGTTCATCTGGCAACTTTAAAAAATATGTTTACCTGACAAAAATTAAAAAAATATTACAATTGTCTCCAGGGCATCACACCTGAAAGCCTTCGATATGGCATGGGATGTACCCGCGTGAACCCTGAGCTGACGGAAGGACAGGCGTTCGGCGTGGAGGTTTTGTGCACGTTCTTGCTGGTCTTCACGATCTTCGGCTCTACGGACTCCCGCAGGACGGACGTTAAAGGATCAATCTCCCTCGCTATCGGTCTCGCCGCCATCTGCACTCACATGTTTGGTGTTAGTATGATCTAAGAACAAACAAATTAAAAATAATTGTAAATTAATGAATTCAATAAGCCATTGAACCATTATTGACGTGGTTGCATTCTGCATTCAACTACCCTTGATCTCGCCGCCATCTGCACTCGCATGTTTGGTGTTAGTGTGATATAAAAAGTAACAAATTTGAAAAAAAAACATAAATAAATAAATTCAATAAGCCCTTGGACCATCATTGACGTGATTGCTTTCTGCATTCAACTACCCTTGGTCTCTCCGCCATCTACACTCACATGTTTGGCGCATTACTGTAAACAAAGACATAAGACGGATGGTAAATCAAGGAATACGTTAAGAAATTGCGCAATCATTTTGTTATTGGCATTGTTGCTTTCTGCATTCAACTACTCGCCCATTGTTTCGTCGCCATCTGCACTCACGTGTTTAGCGTGCGTATTATCTCTAATAAAGAGACAACAAACGATATAATAATAATTATAATAAGCCTTGGACCTATTATTTAATTATTGGTGTTATTGATTTTTGCATTTATCTCCTTTTTATTTATATTTTAATTTTCACAGTTATTTCAAGTTTATTCATATAACTATTCTGTAATAAAAAATTTAAACTTTCATTAAAGTAGATAATATTTATTCATTTAATTTAAAATTGAAACGTTGATCTGTGGTTGATTAAAGTTTAAAAATATACAAAAATTAATAAAAATAGTGGTTAATCAACTTCCAAAAAATATAACTCAGTACTCACTGCAGTGAGTGACAGAGAGCGCATTTTTAATTGAGGATAAGAATATGATTGGCACTTGGGATCGTAGCTGAGAGCAATGTTAGCAAAGTGAATAATTACTTATCAAATTAAATTATACACCTCGGTTAATTGGTTAAATATTATTATGAATACTTCTTATGAAAAGGGTCGTATCAATTTAGAAAAAATGTTTTTTTTTCATCTATTGTTTTCAAAATTAGGAAATAAATTTTAGTAGATGGGTTCTCTTCGTAATGTTTAATTTAGCTTAGTTCCATATCATGGCCCCATGCGTACTTCGCGGGTCCAGCACAATTATACGAACTGAGACGATGCGATGTGAAAAAAACACATCGTCGTAACTTATGAATGGTGTTTTCTTACCGATTTTTTCTTGCTCTTCTCGTGACGGCGATAGGAAAATTTGGTAGCAGTCGCGTATAAAAAATCTAAAAATTATTCATTGACTAAAAATAATTCTTTGTTTTTAGAAATATTAATTAGCAGTTTTGCATTGCATGAAGAATCTTTAGAAAATTTCGATCCTTGTTACGGGTTATGCACGAATGCTAATTATTTGCTGTAATTACAACGCTAAAACTTTACACACTTATTTCTCTGGGTGATTGGTGAACTGCTTCATTCTTTTCACTTTTGATATTCTGCTTGCTGAACAAAAACGGATTTATTCAATCAACAATGTAAAAAATTGTCATATTCCACCTTGGTGCTAAATGCATTGTCTTCTGCTGTATTAGCTACTGAGTGAACGAGTTCTATGTATCACTATACTTAAATAGCCCTAGCGTTTATTCATTAAAATATTGACGTAAATTTGAGTAGAGGTAACTAAGTTATTTCGAGTATTAAGGGTCACTTGAGGGTAGAGTAAGTTTACTACATGGATTCAATAAAAGAAAAGTATGAATACTTTTCGGTGCCATTCAACAACATCAGGTCAAGTGACCATAATAAACACAATCACAAATCTTCCTTGTGATTGCTTGCAACAATTCTAACCTCATAATTCTAACATTATTGATTACGTTGTTGCAAGTGGATCTTTAATTCAGGTGTTGTTGAAGAGCAAGAAGTAAAAGGCGGTAAAAATTTTCTAAATTTTTATTTGCATTTTACTTAATTAGGCGTAATGCACAGCATAACCCATTAGCCACCGATTTTCTTGCGAATGCAAAACACCACATTACACCCATTCCACATTGCTGAAATTCATTTGTGGAGAAAATTTAAAATCTAGAATATGTATGTCCACCTGGTCTAACTGGTCATAATAAAAAACGCCATTTTAAAGACGACGCATACGAACAGCTGGGCCAATACTTTAAAACAAATTTAAGAGATCGTAAGTTCATCAGCCAATCATTGACGGCCTTTCAAGCAAAATCCACCAATCATAGACAAGAAAATAGAGCATACGTACTTACGTTCACTTAGCGAATTTTGACAGTATAGGCCTAAGATGTTAAAGGTTTAACTCCCCCCCCCCCGCCAAGCTATACTGGATGGCTCCCCCGGTGGGCGGCATGACAGCAGGGCTGCTGTACTCGCATTTCTTCAGGCAGACCAAAGAACGCGACGTTGAAGTTGTCTACAGCAAGCATGAAATTCAACTCAATGCGATCAATTAAAACTTGGTGCATGTGGTAAAACTTTTGATATACTTTAACCCATTATCTAAATCATTCTTCTCTTATCTTAAGGGCTTCTTTTTCTCTTATTTTAAGGGCTTCTTTTAAAAAAAAGGCCTTCTTAATTAACGCTTGGTAAAATGAACATAATCTCTTAATTTTGTCGTTCAAAATTGGTCGAACAAACTGAATGCAGCCTAATTGTAATACAGTGCTTTAAATTAACAATAATTTATTTCCTTTGCAGCTTAATTTACTGTTAATCCGGTTTCATCTTTAATAAATTTCCATGAATTAAATTACTTGCAAGACGCTTTTATATTCATCCTTCACAGAAAAATATGCTTATGTCTGTTTTTCTGATAGCTCTGTTTAAAAAAATAATTAGTTCAGTGCATGCTTATCAATTTTATCCATGATAAAGTTATATATACGATAAAAAAATACTGCGCTGTCGCAGTCGCCGTCATGGTATTTAGACTTGATCATAATTTATTTAATGTAAAAAGATTGATTGATTCTTTTCATTTATCTTAACTAACTCGCTCTGATACTCATGCTCATTACTGTAGCTTTTTGTGGCATATTAACGTATGGCTTGTTCCTCAATGTGAACCGACCTTACCGCCTCAACATAAAAAATTATTTTAAATTTTTTTTAACTATATGATATACATGGCAGTATTATTTCAGTACTATAATATACAATGCAGTTTATCTCATTACTTTTCATTGGATTTGAATTATTTAGTTTCCTTCAGTATTTTCAACGATGTCATCCGACACTTTTTTCTATTTTTTTTAAACTTCAAAATTATAAATTATGAAAATAAATGAAATGGGTTTACTTTTCCTATTTTAAACAGCAAGTCTATTTCCAATTTTACCTTTTTTGCTTTATTTGGGTTAGGATTATGCGGGTGTCAGGCAGAAAATATATTATTCGTACAGATGGGGTAAGAAGTCAATAATTTTGGGTGCGATGAGGACCTTGGGCGCTAGAAAAAATAGTCATAAATAATATTTTCATTCTAACAAGACGATATTGGGAACTAAACTGCATATAAAACTGGCCGCAAATGTTCCAGTTTTGATATGATGATTAAATAATATTATGTAATCATCAATCAAGATGGGATTATTAACCTATACACCATATTAGGCTGGCCCGGTATGCAGGCAGAGGTGTACTTAGAAAAATTATTTTTATCCCGGTATACGGAGGTGTACCTGGAGATATTATGTAATCATCAATAAAAATGTGATTTATAACCCATATACCTTAATTACAGGTATACTGGGCTGGTCCGGTATGCGGAGGTATACTTGGAGCCCTCGTGTACCAAGCCCTCTTCAGAGGAGCCCACAAGCCCACTCCCCCCCCCTCAGACCTCCACACCGCCCGCCCTCTCATCCCCATCACACACAAGGAGCTCAAGAACCTGGAGATGGAGGCCTGACCTCCACACCGCCCGCCCCCTCATCCCCATCACACACAAGGAGCTCAAGAACCTCGAGATGGAGGCCTGACCTCCACACCGCCCCCTCATCCCCATCACACACAAGGAGCTCAAGAACCTGGAGATGGAGACCCCGAGTGCCGTTTCCGAGTGGGCGACACTAGACTGCATACCATTATAGTCGTTCGGTGAAATGATCAAAATTACCGTATACTTAAATAAACTAAAGAGTACTTTTATGAATTTTGAACTATTACATTGATTATCTTACTCTAATCATGCATTTTGACGGGTAGCAGATTCCAAGTTAATGAAATAAAAGTTGATATATCAGGAATAATTTATGGCATACACGATCATGGAAAGACTGAATTATCATGCTAGTGATACAATATGGGCATAATTGTGACAATCTCTGTCCATGGTTTGTATTTTTATTGATGCGTTGCAATAATGATATACTACACAACATTAATGAGCGTGAACATAGAAATTAGTTAGTCGTAAAAAATGCTAAGAAAATATTAATAATATGGCGATAATATTGCATGAAATCCGGAGTGATGAATAAAGAAGTTGAAATCGGTGCATAGTTCAAATAAAAAATCTAAATTTGCATAAAATTCACAAGTTGTTGAATCATGATCTTATTCTGAATTTTATTTAGGACAAGTGTTGAATTCATCTCAGAACGTAAACAATTGATAAACATCGACGAAAATTCAGAGACGTTGAATTTTTTGGAAGAAAAATTCAATTTATGTCACTGGGTTCTTGAGTAGTCAAAATTCATTAATGCGAAATTCATTCTAAGACATAAATCTTTTTACAAATTTGCCGTTTACCGGTAAATTATTGATAACTGCGTCACTTATTCATATATATTTGACACAAACACGTATTTTGATTAAAATATCTTACATATTTCTTCATAAAAGTCACTCATAGAAAGTCTCTCGGCGCGTGATTTCACTCACAGAATGTACAAAATTGTCCTGGCTCAATTTATGTACAGGAAACGAAATTACGAGACTGAATGGGAAAAAGCACTTCAAGAACACTAACGCAAGTTAACTGCGTGTACTTTACATCATTCTCATTGCATCAATAATTCTGTTGCATGATACTTTGATAAAATATATGTACTGTAAATATCTGACACATAGCATTGACTTTCCTTTTCACGGCCATTGCGGTTTGTCTAAAAAATTCGACTGGTATTTTAAAATTTACTAAACATCATTAAATTTCGGATACTTTTGTACTAAAAATGCAGTAAGTCTTTTGCTTTATGTATGAGTTTTTTCTGTAATATATTAAGCAATTTAGCAATCTTTGCAATAAATATTGTTTGCGTATAAGCATCAGGAAGAGTTCAATCCACCGGAATGATTAATTTCTTTATATTTTATAGCATTGATATCTTAACATCAACCATATTTATTATCTACGAATTTTGTCTTTTTCGACTAGCACTTTTTCATAACCGCCAATCATCTTCATTCATGCATCTATAACCACCATCAACATTGTACTTCATTCATCAATTTTACCGTTTACAGCAATTAATTGGCGTTTACAAATCATTAGCGTTGATTATCGTCGTAAAATGTTCAGACAAGAGATTTACAAAGGTACATAATACATAATAATCTAGAATTCATAATAATCGAACAGCTACTTTGCTCGGATATATTACTTGGTTGAAAGCACTGGACATGCTTTGATCTCGAAAATACTAGTTGTGTGTATCGGCAATATAGTTATTTTCATTCAGAATTTTATATACTATTATCTGTTGAAATGAGCTCTCCAAAACTATCAATTTTTGTTACTATTGGTTTCACTTGCTAGTTATCGAGCGCATGTTTCCAGAAGTTTTCCAGAATTTATTCACGGTTATAATATTAATCTTAACATAAATTTTAAGGCTTGTCCTGTAATCTGTAATAAGAACTTCACGATGATTTCTAATACTTTGAAAAAACAACATTTTCATAATATTTTTGTTTGCATGAATTTTCGTAAAATTATTATACGAAATTCCCGCCTCTTGAATGTTGGAGAATAGATTTAAAGACTAGATGTATGAAATGGTAACGTTTGACACAGTTGTTCGGTAATTTCTAAAACCCTAACACTTAATGTAAGTTTTTAGTGTAGGAATTGATGAAACAAAGCCAATTTGTATGAATTTCAGCATAATGATCAGTATTTTTAGCATGTGTTTCTTAATAAACGATGAACCATATGCCAGGAAATATTATTATCTTCTGTATAACTAACAATTTCCATTACATTTATGTAGATGAATATACGAGGAAACAAAATTATTTATTATGATGTGAATCATCGTTAACTTGAATGTTCCCGAGGGAAATCCCACGAGAAATGATAAAAATTTCATATAGTGATAATGATCAAATTTTATTTTCAATAAAATGATCGAAGGTTCGTTTGGGAAAATGGATCAAAAATTCAAATGACGAAAATGGTGGAAGTTTCACCCACGGAAAACATTCAAATCTTCATTCGCAGAAAAAGTTTCTCCTAAATCAAATGATCAAACTATTATTTATAGATAATAGTGACATTTTCATGTTCAAGAAATGATAAAATTTTCATTGCTTGAAAATAGTGAAAATTTTTCTCAGAAATTAATGAAAAATTTATTTTAAGAAAATTATGAAAGTTTCAGTTTATCAAATCATGTTCTTATCTACCTAAACGTAAAATCATTGTTCCATAAAATATTTTTCAAATATCGTTCTAAACACGCATATTGGATATTATCGCGTGCAAGGAATCAACCTCAAGATATTCTAATTCAATGAAAGTTAATTTTAATGAAAATCATATAAATTTTCAGTTATCCGCAATTATTCGACCAGAGTTCAGCCACAAGGTTGGGAGAGTTTCGCCAATAATTTTCGAAGGCCCGTTTTCTTCGAGACCATCACTTGTGATGATATTTTATCATCGAAAATATGGTGGGTCTCGGCCATGACTTAATAACGTTACAATAATAATGTTAATAACATCGGGTCGACGTTCCCAACGAACTTTACAGTAATTCCATGCATGTCCATTGTGAACATCTGATATCTCAAAAACACTGCACGACTTTTCCACAAATGATGCAGTTTGCATGGACGCTTATAGGATTCAAACCAATAATGGGAATAAATTAATATGAGAATAATTAGAATAAATAAATGAGTAAATAAGGTAATAAATTTGGAACCCGATCAGTGGATCTTAAGTTTGAGCGTTCACTTTATCAATTTTTTTCGGTAAGTCCTCCAAATATTTGAGGAATAATTAACGGAAAAGCGTAATTCATACCACTGATCTCGTAATATATTAGAGTTGATTATATAACATCACTATTTGAAACTTAGTTATGAGCATATAAAAATCGCAACATTTATCCACATTATTTTAGTATATTTTCTCATAAATTTTTGAAAAATATTCTTCGATTGTTCACGTGTCAATTGTTGAATTTGAGCAGTAAATGCATTTATCTATGATAAAGAGGTACTGTTTTCCTTTAAGATAATCATATAATAAATATACCACACATATGTATAAAAATTTATGGACAAAATAAACAGACAATAGACTCTCGACAAAAAATATAAATATGTTAGGAAATAAGCCGCAAACAAATGCTTTAATCAAATCTAAAATGTGACACAAAACTAAAAAAAATCAGAATATATTTTGTGTGAATAAGTGTCAGACTTATGAGACAGAACTCTGTCGTGATTAAATCTGGTACAATCTTCTGAAGGATCTTGTGATATCAACTCAAGTGCTTTCTATGTGAAGATTGACGACACATTTATGCTTAACTAGAACAAATAATTCCACCTGGTTATGTTCAACAAATCTTGATGCGTCTCAATAATCATCATAAAAACATATAATTTAGCAAATATTAATCAAATCTTTTGCTGGAAATTGTTCAGCCTTGAGTCAGATTGATTATAATGTGAATGACTGAGGCACTTGCTTTATTGTAAAATTTTTAGCACATTTTCTCATACATGGAAAAAATGCCCTATTGTGCTCGCCATGTCCGTCCGTCTGTCTGTCCGTCTGTGACTTCACGTTTTCGTCGACAAAAAAATGCGTTCTCGGTCACTCACTGGAGTGAGTACTTAGTTATATTTTTTAACATAACGCTTAATTCGTAGGTATTTTCGAATAAATCCATTTTCAAGAACACTGATATTATTCGTATGTTTATTGAGCAAGAGAAGAAGAAAGAGAAATTTTATTTACTGCTCAAAAGTTCAACACAAGTTCGGTTGCTCGATCCACAATTGGCGAGAGGTTTTAAAAAAATGTCTCTGAATGCATGTGAATTGAGCGTGCCAACCCCATTCCAAAGAATCCCTTTCAATGATAAAAATTTCTGCTCCACATGTGAAATTGTTAATTATCTGCACAATTGGTGGGAGCCGATTCATTTTGTAAGGGTTGTCAAACATTATATTTTGGGTCACCAACATGTACTGATTATCTTATCAATCTTTACCCGAACAGATTGCAGAGTGTAGGGTAAACCCCAGCAATCATGAGTCCGCTGGGACATCGATTATTGCGTATGTTTCAAACGTAGGTCATGGGCTGCAAAACCAAACTCATGTTAAGTATTGAACAATATTTTAGGAACTACAAATTTAAACATCAAGTAAAAAGTTTTAAAAATAATTTCCAACCGCTTGTAGTCAAAGCTACAACTAAGAACCTGAATGAATTACGCAGAGATCTGATTTCTCTCCGTATTTAAAAAAATACAGAGATACATACATACGTTTGTAAATTAAGGTGTGACTTAATTAAATAATTAACAATGACTTTGTAACATTTTGCTGACTCAAAAAGTGATAAGGGTCATACAAAGGCCAGGGAGATGCCTATATTCGTGTTTATTAATTATTAAAAACTAGACTACTTTAGGAAGCATTATTATGGCATTCACCTCTTAAACTATTTTTTTTTTAACTTTTCGGAGCAAGTAAGCTTCCCCAATTAAGTTTGTTTTCAAATAGAACGCAGAATACTCAACTATCTGTTCATTGTCATCAATCCATATTAGTTTCATCTCAATAACGAGATGAAACGAAAAAATTCCTTCCAAAAATTTTTCTTCAACCGGAAATTTAATATTTATTCACAGATAAAAAAAATATAAAACACTAAAATAAAAAAAAAGCACAGTGAAAAGAGATTATAAAAACAGAATAGTGAAAAAAAAAAATATAACAAACGCACAACACAAAACAACACACACAAGACGCGATAGTTGAATGCTTGAAAATGAACTGAGTTGAAAATCAAAGATTCGGCAACATAGGGAAGTAAAATTTCAACTGCAAATCTGCAAGACAATAAATTCTACAAAAATTAAAAAAATTAAAACAGGTTATAGTTCACAATATTTATTATACATTAAACAACCAGCTTATATATAAGGAATATCTAACATAGTCCCCGCAACAATGATAACACTTCGAACCACACCGGAAATCCTAGGTCATCAGGAGCTGAAATCAATGCCGCTGTACCGCGCCGCGGCCGCCGAATTCTTGGGCACCCTGATGCTGGTGATGGCTGCCTGCGCCTCTGCTATGAGCAGCGGCCTTACCCTCAGTGCAGCCCTCGCACCGGGACTTATGCAGGCTGCAATCATACAGGTGAAGGCCGGGACTTATGCAGGCTGCAATCATACAGGTGAAGGCCAGGACTTATGCAGGCTGCAATCTAATCATACAGGTGAAGGCCGGGGCTTATGCAGGCTGCAATCATACAGGTAAAGGCCGGGGCTTTATTATGCAGGATGGAGGCCATCATATATAGTCTATTGAACTATTTGCCAATTAGTCTAGTGTTGCAATTCAAGGTCAAGCAAGATACCACCTAACAATTGTTATCACTCTTTTAGAAAAGCTGTAAAGGTTCTATTTTTCCAGGTGGAACTTGTAGAATGCCACTAATCATTTTATTTTGAGATTTAATCTCATATGTTTCCTGAACTTTCCGTGTGTTACCCATTGCCCGTGATATATTATATATTTAAGCAAAGCCTTCTAATCAGCTTCAGCAATTAGTGGGTTTCAAACTCGATTGAAATGCACCATGAAATTATGGTCTAACGACAGGCGATTGGCCACATCTCTGGCGGTCACGTCAACCCTGCCGTGACGCTGAGCTTCTGCTTGTGCCGCAACGTCTCTGTGGTACGCGGGCTGTTCTTCCTGGTAGTACAAGTCGCCGGTGCAATTACTGCATCTGGGATACTGTACGTAAGTGAGCCGTGAAACAGTTTTTCAATGGAAATTGGTAAAAATCAGAGTTTAAATCAACCGTAAAGTTAAACAGCAGTAAAGCGTAAGTAAACGTATATTATTAGGTGAAATTTTGATATAGTCTGCGTTAACTTGATATATCAAATTTTTATCATTGGCTTGAGGTTGTTTTTTCGTCGGGACTAGTATGAGGTTTTAATTGATCAGATTATTATTAGGCGTGCTGTAATTTTATTAATTATATCGGTGATTAAAGTAGAGCACAGTAGAGAAATAATTTCCTTTGATCCAAAACTGCTCTCGTCATGACATTGGCTATCAGAGTAGAAATAATTGAAAAAAGTTAATGAGGATTTTCGAACGAGATTCGGCAATTTTAAATTAAATGAATTGAATTAATAATAATAGTTTCTTATACGAGCCCAAAACTCACTCATCGCACAAATTATGATATTGCTTCAATGGCTTATGGCAATTATTATATTGTTCAAATGGTTCATGACAATGACGCTGGCAATATTGTCGCAATAATGCAAAAAATTAGCACCTGCTAAATTTTTGAACTTGCTAATTGCTGTGATGCCTTCGAGGTCGTATTATAAAGATTGCAGTGGCTGTTTGGAATTTATTTAAAGTTTTAAAAATTATGTTCAATCATGCCATTTCTTGGCTCATTATATCAGACATATAATCCTTGATCAATAGTTGACATTAACATCGGTCAACTCGCACCCTCTACCCGTCAGTAATGTTTGTTTCGTTATAATTTTCGATTTTCATCTCATCAGTCACAGATTTTTTTCAAGTAATAATCATGTTCAATGTTCAATAGGCGGCAAAAGTTATTGACACAATTTTTAGAGTAACTAAATATGATGCAAAATTTCCGAACGTTTTGACTAGTCAGGATTTTAATAGTTTGCTTTGATACGCGAGTATTTGTGAGTCATTTATTTTATTGACATTCACCTGAGCTCCCCAAAAGGAAGACAGTATTTTTATTATAGTATTTATTTTATCGTAATAGTTTAAGTAATTGACGGTATACGGAATACTAGAGGCTTTTGATTTTCTGATTT
The DNA here is from genome assembly GCF_000764305.2 of Hyalella azteca. Classification (NCBI taxonomy): domain Eukaryota; kingdom Metazoa; phylum Arthropoda; class Malacostraca; order Amphipoda; family Hyalellidae; genus Hyalella; species Hyalella azteca. Next base: position 63,008 of record NW_025940355.1, read on the forward strand.
GTTTCTCACGCAGAGCGTCGTTCCCAACATATATCACAATAATCTTGGAATCGCTACGAAGAACGACGACATTTCAAATGCCCAAGCTTTTGGTGTAGAAGTTCTTGTGACGTTCATCTTTGTCTTGACCATTCAAGGTATGACTTGGAAATAAAAGATTAACACCGGAGAATCGTGCTCGTAGCTTCCTCAACTGTTTCAAATTATTTTTTATATCAATACAGTTTTAAATGAGTCTCATACCAAGGTTCAAAATTGGTGTTCAGTATTGTATGATTTCCAGGTTCGTTTGGATGAAAACCGCCATATTTTAAAAGTTCAAAGTAAAGTTGTGTTAGAGTTGATTTAATATTTTATGTTTATGTACAAGTTCAATACACTGAAGTTGTCTGTTGCATATTACGCGCCGAAGAAATTTAATTATATTAGATTATATTTTTCAACTATGATAAATGTATATCCAATAATATTATAATATGCAATTTTATAAAAAAAATGTCTGCAAAATCATAAATTTATCATACATTTTCCTGATAGTATCGATCAGAAGTTAAACCGAAACCTCGCATGCAAATATATGAATTTATTATACATTTTCCTGATGGTATAGTCCAGAAGTTATACCGAAACCTCGCATGCATATATATAAATTTATGATACATTATCCTGATGGTATCGTTCAGAAGTCATACCGAAACCTTGCATGCAAATATAGAAATTTATGATACATTTTCCTGATGGTATCGTTCAGAAGTCATACCGAAACCTTGCATGCAAATATAGAAATTTATGATACATTTTCCTGATGGTATCGTTCAGAAGTCATACCGAAACCTTGCATGCAAATATATAAATTTATGATACATTTTCCTGATGGTATCGTTCAGAAGTCATACCGAAACCTTGCATGCAAATATATAAATTTATGATACATTTTCCTGATGGTATCGTTCAGAAGTCATACCGAAACCTTGCATGCAAATATATAAATTTATGATACATTTTCCTGATGGTATCGTTCAGAAGTCATACCGAAACCTTGCATGCAAATATATAAATTTATGATACATTTTCCTGATGGTATCGTTCAGAAGTCATACCGAAACCTTGCATGCAAATATATAAATTTATGATACATTTTCCTGATGGTATCGTTCAGAAGTCATACCGAAACCTTGCATGCAAATATATAAATTTATGATACATTTTCCTGATGGTATCGTTCAGAAGTCATACCGAAACCTTGCATGCAAATATATAAATTTATGATACATTTTCCTGATGGTATCGTTCAGAAGTCATACCGAAACCTTGCATGCAAATATATAAATTTATGATACATTTTCCTGATGGTATCGTTCAGAAGTCATACCGAAACCTTGCATGCAAATATATAAATTTATGATACATTTTCCTGATGGTATCGTTCAGAAGTCATACCGAAACCTTGCATGCAAATATAGAAATTTATGATACATTTTCCTGATGGTATCGTTCAGAAGTCATACCGAAACCTTGCATGCAAATATATAAANGGGGCTCTGTATTATGGCCCTCGACCGACTGGGGTTCTGTATTATGGCCTTCGACCGACTGGGGCTCGGTATTATGGCACTCGATCAACTGGGGCTCTGTATTATGACCATCAACCGACTGGGGCTCTGTATTATGGCCTTCGACCGACTGGGGCTCTGTATTATGGCCTTTGACCGACTGGGGCTCTGTATTATGACCCCCGACCGACCAGGGCTCTGTATTATGACCATCAACCGACTGGGGCTCTGTATTATGGCCTTCGACCGACTGGGGCTCTGTATTATGGCCTTCGACCGACTGACGCTCTTTACGTATTATGGCCTTCGACCGACTGGGGCTGTGTATTGTGACCATCAACCATCAACCGCCTGGGGCTCTGTATTATGACCATCAACCGCCTGGGGCTCTGTATTATGGCCTTCGACCGACTGGGGCTCTGTATTATGGCCTTTGACCGACTGGGACTCTGTATTATAGCCCACGACCGACTTGGGCTTTGAATTACGGCCCTCAATGCACTGAGGCTCTGTATTGTGGCCCAAAAATAGGTGGGGCTCTGTTTTATGGCCCACAACAGACTGCAACTCTGTATTATATACAGGCCTTGACCAACCGTGGTTCTGTATAACGTTCCACTACCAGTTGGAGTTCTGCGTTATGGTCCATGAGGGATTAATATAGCGCATTGAATCCCAAGATCGACTTATATTTAATTTCAGTACTTTTCTCCTCAGATTTACTGGGTCGGTCCGTTCTTGGGTTCCATCATTGCAACTTGCGTCTATCAACTTGCCTTCCGGCAACCCGCTGTTCAACCTCTACGCGAAAGCTCTAGCATCAGTCCCATAATCAGCAGCTTCTAAAACCATTATCAAAAGATATGAAAACCATCATTCGTAGATTCATAACCATCACATCCAGCCTTAACCTCTTTATCAAACGATATTGTCGCTTTAATCGCCATATGCGAATCCTTCACAGACCGATTTCTACATCAACAACTGCTGATCATGAACAACCTTATATACTAACGACCTCGTCATCTCTAGCTCATGAGTTGTTAGTACCATTTAACTCTACTATGTACTGCCTAAACCATGAAAATCATTGAATTATTTCAACCCGTTATATAACGATAAATAATAGTATTTTTTTAACTCTAACAATCATTCTTAACACTCAATTTATTCATTCACTCAAACTATGAGACAAGAGTTAAGTAAGACGAGAGTTAGTAAGTAAATGATTTTTTTTGCTAATCATGTAGGTGCATGATTGTATTTGCGTAAGGCCACGAACTATAAGTCTTTAAACTTCACAATTCTTTTTGTTGATATTTTTAAGCAATCAAAGATTTTTAGAGCTTCTACCGCTAGAATAAATATGAAACCAGGCAGCAAAATAATATATCAAGTGGAAAATTTTTAAATGTAAATTACGATAGAACTTTACTATCATTTTTGGTGGCATATCCAATGCAACTTTAGCTCGGAATTTAATTATTTAATTAAAAGCAACCTAAAGTTGAATAAATTGACCTTTTTCCATATAAAACTTATTGAGTCTGACTCAGCCATCTGTTCGAACTTTCTTGGTTAACTGGCAATGCAAGCTAACTAAAGTTGGAAAACTTTAATTCGAGATTGCAAGGTAAAACTTTACTTTGAAATTGCAATGTAAAACTTTAATTCGAAATAGCAATGAGGATGTTCCAGTTTCTAGAAGGGTGTTTGATAATTTAGGATTGAAATTATTATGTGTGGAATTACCATATTTAAACAATTAGGTCTATGATATCTGAAGGATTTGTTCTCTGCTAATTGTTGTGAAACTTTTATAACCAAAATTGTAATTAGAATAGAATAGAAGTGTTCTCTACTAAATTTTTGTCCTTTTCAAATTTCGGTGACCACACAACGGTTGATGAATTATTTTTAAAACTTTATGCCATCAGCATCGTCGCCAGTTAGCTGATTTTCAAAATTTAATCTTTAAATTACAAATAAAATGCTATTAAAATGTATCGTTTTTGTTATTATTGAATTTATTTAACAATATGTTGGTGCGTAGTTAGTGTGAAAACTGTTGTTATTTTTTGCTTTGATGAAAAATGTAAGAATAAATGCGTTATCTGGTTTGTAATACAACTATAAAATCGTAATAAAAATTCTGAGAGCTTGGAGCTAATGGAAAATTTGCTTGTAATATTACTCTTGTATTAATAAATAGATTTTCAAGAAGTGATGACAGATATTATTACCATTATTAAGAAACAAAGAAACGAAGTAGCAAAATATGAAAAATACCCAAGCCGATCAAATAAAAACCCATCGTATATTAATGCGTATTCGATCCATGAATGATACCAGATACAATACAAAATATATTATATCTGAAGTAATGTCCATGCTATTTAATACACATATGCTAAATTTAAATTCTGGTTTGATGTAGTTCAGATTCGGCATTTTCAGAAGATCGCTTTTGTTTATTCAGCAAGACACGTGTATTGTGAGGCAGAGCACGTGTAGCCGTACACTTGTGAAGCAACATACGCCCCAATCTGTTCAAATAAATGAATTGTACTAAAGACGGATTGTCAGTTTCTAGTAGAGTAGGAAGGGAGATGTACAAGCGTCATACATTCTCCAGAAGCGCTGCGATGAACACATTTTTAGGTTTATGTGAATTTTATTGAAGCCCGGAATAAAAATTTGAATTTTTGAAAATTTGAATTAAAAAAAAATGCGAATTTTGTTTCTAAGTGAATTATTGAATGCAATGTTTGCTTAAGGGGAGTTAAAACAAAGACGTGGTACATATTCTCGACAAATATAGGAACATTTTCCAGCAAATTGCCTTTTTCAAACGAAAACATTGCACTTGTGAATGGCACAAATAAATACTGTGATCGATTTTCTTCGTGTGCTCCGAATGAATTCTCGCTCCTCACAAAGTAAAAAATTGCAAACAAAACCTTTATAATTTATTTACGAACTGTATAAAAAATTTATTCCAAAATGAATTTTATCCGCAAAAAAATGTATTTTGCAACGAATTTAAAAAATGTATATGGGAACCATCTCATTTCGATAATTTGAATTTATGGACAATTTCTGATCTTATATGTCAATATTAATTGGGAAATTTGGTGAAGAGGTTTATTGTACGTGTAACTGTGTGTTACATTACAGATTAAAGAGTGCAGTCACGTCATTCATTCCTGATAAATAGAATTTTCAAAAGCTACTTATTCAAATTTTATAAATAACGAATCCAACGACAGTAAAATCCTAAGCAATTCCGCTCCCAGGCTCAGTTTTTAGCTACTTAAAATGTGTTGAAGTATTTTCCTTTCATATTATTGCTACGCTCGTAGTAGCTTCTGCGTTAGTATTGATTTAACTGTTATTAATTGGTATTTCGTAGTGTATATTATTTTAAAAATAGCTTCAGTATTTACCGGCGAGTTCTACATATCCTAAAAGAAAACTTCTTGCAAAATTTGAACATAAACCCCATGAATAAATTTCAAAGCCTAGACTGTAATAATTCGACCAAGCCACTACAATATTGATCAAGAGAGTTAAATTAGATTCGCCATGATGAAACTAAAAAGTCTATGCGGAAGAATATTTTCTTTATTCTATGTTCAAAAATAAAGATATTGGCACTTTGACATGACACAATGCAGCAGCTGGTCATATATACCCGAGAAAAAATAGCATTGGATGATCCTTAGAAAAAATTGGCATGTCTTTCATGAAACTTCTTATTCAGGTGAGTATCACCACGAGCTTCACACTTGCATGTCTTATTCAGGTGAGTATCACCACGAGCTTCACACTTGCATGTCTTATTCAGGTAAGTATCATCTAGTTTACCTATGGTGAGGCTGAGGATCACTATCGTTACTATTGTTGTAGAGGTGAAGGTCATTGGTGAGGTGAACATCATTGGGGTAGGCGTGGATATATCATTTGAGTGATTATTCGTGCAGTGAATATCATTTGTGCGGAGAACATCATCTGTGTGGTGAATATCTTTTGTGTGGTCAATATAATTTCTGTGGTGAATATCTATTGTGTGCTGCGCAGCATTTGTGTGCTGTTTTCATTAGGGCAAATACAGATCAAAGTCTCAAAGTATCGTAAAACAAAATTTCATGTTGCAGCCAAAAAATAAGAAAGTGTCACTCACGATCAAGAAGAAAAATTCCCAAGCAGAAACCTGGAACATAATAAATCTATGATCTATAATACATATATGATTGTGCTTTAGAAACTAGTTCACATAAACTGCCCTTGTTGTATCTTCACATCAACATTTATTTTGCGTTATCATACACGCTTCAACCATATTGCAAAACTACAACCAAGCAATTATTTTAAAGCTGATGAGGAAGTGCACAATATCCCAATTCCTTGCCTAAAGCGCATTTATAGGTATAACTCGTATGAACATGATGACCCGGGACCATATCTTTGGATTCCACATAAAACTTTCAGTTACGTTATTATTTCTACTAATTATGACTGTACAGAACATCCTAATTTCATGCCTAATGCCAGTTTTTAGGCCTAACTAATTAATGTAATTATGATGACGCCCGGGCTGGATCGAGTCTCTGGGTGTCACTTGACCTTCTAAAAAAAATTAAGTAACGTTATAATATCCAATAATCATGACTGCGAAGAATATCTTTATATTTAATGCCTAATACGATTTTTAAGCCCGGCCAATTTTATTCTAATGATGAAGGCCTTAGACGACTTGTCTGGATGCCACGTGAACCTCTCAGTGACGTTGTTATATCCTGTAATTACGATCGTGCAGAATATTCTTATATCATGCCAAAAGCACGGATAATTTTTTAAGCATAACTTATGTAATTATGATGACGCCCGGGCTGGGAGGAGTCTCTGGGTGTCACTTGATCTTCTAAGTAACGTTATAATATCCAACAATTATGACTTTGAAGAATATTTTATATTTAATGCCTAATGCGATTTTTAAGCCCGGCTAATTTTATTCTAATGATGAAGGCCTTGGACGACTTGTCTGGATGCCACGTGAACCTATCAGTTACGTTGTTATTTCCTGTTATTACGACAGTGCAGAATATTCTTATTTCATGCCAAAAGCACGGATAATTTTTTAAGCATAACTTATGTAATTATGATGACGCAGGCCTTGGACGACGTCTCTGGGTGCCACGTGAACCCCTCAGTGACGCTGGGCATGCTGATCGCGCGCAACATTTCGGTGACGCGTAGCATTCTTTACGTCGTCGCACAGATGCTCGGTGCTGTTGCAGCATCCGCTACACTCTTCGTAAGATAATAAACGGATTAGTTAAAACATTTTCAGCGAACATTTTGGGGGAAATTTTGTGGATATTGTCATGATCCATGAAATTTATGTCTTCACTAACTGAGAACTAAGTACATTTCGTAATTGTATTATTTGGGGATTTCGTAATTGATGTTAATCAAGTGTGACTCGATTTATTCGATCCCTTCATAAAATATTGCTTATTCCTAGATAACCTAAAAAAATTTTCGAGAAAATGCAATCTTTTATTTATTTAATGAATTATTTTCTACAGCAGTGCAAATGTGCCTGCTCTGCTATGCCGTAAGGTGTGGCTTGAGTTCATATTTGCCAAAAAATACTGGGTAGGAAATGGGTAATTATTTTAAAGATTAGGTATACCTCGCTTCTTGAAGCCACAAAGATGCAGTTGCGGATGCAGAATAAAACAAGGATAGCAAAAAATTATTTTTGGGTGAAATTATTTGTATATCGTTAGTCTCCACAAAAAATTTTGCTCGGGTCATATTTCGCACCCATTTCACAATTTCCAAGATTATATTTCTACTAGGCCCGAGATCATTCGGGTTCTCAAAAAATTACGCTCAAAATCTCCTATATTGTTTGTCCCCTCAAAAAATTACGCTAAAAATATCCTATATAGTTTGTCTCCCTCAAAAAATTACGCTCAAAATCTCCTAAAACGTTTGTCTCCTCCAAAAAATTACGCTCAAAATCTCCTATATTGTTTGTCCCCTCAAAAAATTCCGCTCAAAATCTCCTATATAATTTGTCTTCTCAAAAAATTACGCTCAAAATCTCCTATAGAGTTTGTATCCTCAAAAAATTACGCTCAAGATCTCCTATATAGTTTGTCTCCTCAAAAAATTACGCTCAAAATCTCCTATATAGTTTGTCTCCTCAAAAAATAACGCTCAAGATCTCCTATATAGTTTGTCTCCTCAAAAAAGAGACGCTTAAAATCTCCTATATAGTTTGTCTCCTCAAAAAATTTATGGCATGGGCGTGAGCCACGTGAACCCTGATCTTACGAACGGTCAGGCGTTCGGCGTGGAGGTTATATGCACATTCGTGCTGATCCTGACCGTCTTCGGCGTCACCGACTCCCGCAGGGCTGATGTCAAAGGCCCCGTCGCCCTCGCCATCGGCTTTGCTGCCATCGGCACTCATTTGTTTGGCGTAAGTCAAAACGTTAATTAAATTGTGTCTCAATGAAGCCATTTTATCAGTTTTTCTATTGGACAAGCAATTTTTCTCGCCTTCGGCATTAATGGGTTAAGAAAATCAAGCTGTAAATTGATGAAAACGAGCAGCCATTGAACTATAACTAGCGTGATTGATTTGAGCATTCACCTCCTCTTCATCGGCCTTGCCACTATAGGTACTTATTGTTTGTCGTTCGTTTTACTGTTGATATAGAAAAATTCACAGTAAATTAAATAATTAAAGATGGTATTCAATTAATGATTGGTTAAATAGACGCGTCGTGTAAGAAGTAGCAAATGGCCATAATTGATTACTTCCTCGAGACAAATGCTTTACAAAAACAAACATACGAATACTGGAATATTTTTAAGATAAACAAGCGAAAATCCGAGAAATAAGAAGAAATTATAAATCGGTCTGATGTTAGTTCCCATTTTCCGATTGCAACCTCTGTTCTCTGAGATTTTACTTCATACAATTCTTTGATTGTTTCAAAAGTTTTTTCTTGCCTATGTTCTTCAGTCAACACACAAAATTTTCATCCCATTTTTCAATCAAACTTCTATCCAGCTCTTTAGGAAGCGATATATAAATCGGTAATTTAAAGAATTGTGTAGAATCCAGATGAGTGCTGCAACTTTTTATCAACAATTTATGTGTTTATTTGAGTTTGCAGTTATTTATCGAGCTTCCTTGTGATTATAGGAGTCGTGGTCCTACGATCCTCTGAAAGTATATCAAAATAAATGATTTAATGTAAGATGTTGGGTCTTGTACACTTCTGACATTAGCTTGTCAAACTTGTAGTTTGCTGAAAGCTGTTTATTGTCGCAGTCATTGATTTTGAAACATTATCCTAGTATTACATTATCACAGTGTTCGTTTTACCGGAGCCCCCTAAATGCAAAAACGGAAAATTTTGCCTCTTTATAAGACCGAAATGTTCGTGTGTCGTTTTTATGAAAGGATTAAATTACTTTCGATTGTCCTACAAAAGTCTGATTCGAAACTACTTTCCAAAATAACAGGACAACGAATAATAATATTTTAGTTTGGTGTCTTCCTATCGGTTCAAAAGATTAATTGATTCCGGGATGCTAGATGTTCCCAATGTATTGCAAATATTTCGTTCATTAGAACAATCTGAATCCCAAAAATCTGACACGGTTGACGTGCACATTTTCTGATGTGTAGAAGTGTTTCAGGCATCACATTAGGCCGGTGACATCCAGTTAATTAAATGCATTATTCAGATAACGCGTGCAACAATTAAAATTCAAATCAAGATTCAAAGCAAAAAATTCCCGAGATCCAAATCTTGGCATTTCAAAAATCTCTAAATCTAAAGAAATCGCCCACAATCTATCATTGAAGTATAATTATGTTCCAATCCTAAAAGAAAGCGCATTCAATTAACGAAAACGATATTATTTAACAAAAATATTTAAGATTATATTCCTACTACTTCTAATATTGTTAACATTGCATGAAAAAACTTCTTAAGTTTTAGAGAAAAAAAATCTTCAATAAATTAAATTAAATCGATTCAGTTTCCCCCTTTTCCCAAAAGTGAAAAATTGAATTGATGAATTTAAGTTTGATGTTTAAGTTTAAGTTTAAGTTTGATTATTTGATGAATTTAAGTTTGTATGAATTTCAGATCCCGTACACCGGTGCCTCGATGAACCCAGCTCGCTCGTTTGGGCCGGCGCTTGTGATGGGGGGAGACGCCTGGACCCAGCACTGGGTGAGTGAGCAGTCGTTAACTTTTTGAGATAGCTAATAAAATTGAGTTAAATCTTGATTAAATTCAGATATTTAAATGAGAACATTGTTTTGTGAATTATTCAAATTTGTGGATTAGATATTTGTGATTTAGATATTGAGAACATTATTTTGTGAATTATTAACTTTGCCAGATCTACTGGGTGGGGCCTTTGTTTGGCAGTATCCTGGCCACCCTCCTTTACACGCTCGTGTTCAGGGAGAAGAAAATTCTGCTTGTGAGAGAAGAAGCGCCCGAGAACAACTGTGTTGACGAAGCCGAGCTCAAGATGATGAGCTAATGATTTCCTGCCACTCCAGTTGTTTCAAAAGTAATTTTCAACTGAAAAATTATTTTTAACTTTCAAATCAAGCGTCAAAAGTTTTGTTACTCTTTTCACAGATGTTATCAACCTCAAACTTCCCAAACCTTTCTATTAACTCCGTAAAATTGACTTATTACATTTATAATTAACTTATCCTTAATTTTGGATCCCCTGTGGTACGCCTATCAATTAGTGATTATTATGTTGGTTATTTTCCCATTAATTTTAAGCTAAGTAAAAAGGGTAATCAAAGGTCGTTGAATTTTTGTCGGGGCTCTAGATTATTGCACGTGTCGCCTTTGCTATCTATATAAGGCCTATCAATAACGTGGAATTTAACGCGGCTAATGAGACACAACTCATGACAAAAAACGATTAACTGCTTCTTTAAAATGAGTAATGTGGTTCAGGCAGATTAAAAATAGCTTTGATCTCCATAAGAATGTCGTATATCCTTGCCCATTATAATTCTCTCCACACATTACAATACATTATTCAATGCGATGTCTACGTTCTCTGATGCATTATGGCAAGCTAAAGATGCTAATTTTTTAACTTTGATTATCAAAGACAGGGATTCCCAAGATATGATGTCGAAAATTTATGTGAAATGTTCGATTAATAATTTCGCTTATGCTACTTGTGAAATGTGTTCTTTTTTTTTTAATTTTCTTCTAAAATTAATTTACCATTACAATTCGCAATGAAATTTTTAGAATTATTTTTTTGGATGTTTAAAATTTGTATTGCATGTAACAGAACGTGTTCAAGACAGATTTGCTGTACGGCTTTCTAATGCAAGGCAATAAAGATATAAAATCCTAATAGAATTTTTATTTTGGATTTGCGCTTATATACACGTGTGTACGAATAAACAGTATGGAGATGCAACAAACTGATTGGTATTCCAGGTAAAGACAAATCAATTTCTAGATTCTGTTGAATATAAATCATGAATTAGCAATTGCTAGCAACGGACCAATTGATATCATTAAGCAAGTCATGGACGCATTCTAGGTGATGATTAACATATTAAAACCGGTGATCAATTGATTAATTTTATTCTTTACGATATATTGAGGCTGGCACGTGGAAAAATATATTCCTACTTTTATTCAAGTCTATCGTCGAAACTCGGGAGGATATCATAAATATTTTTTGCGGTTCGTGTCTTCATATTCGAGGGGGACTCTATGATAGCTCAAGATATAAGATGAAAATTAATTAAAAATGATAAATAATTGGGGAAAACCATGTGAAATCAGCAATAAAATGTATTATTTCATTTTAAATTATTTATATCAATGATTTGTTTACAAGATAAAGTGAGGTGTTTGCAATAACAGAATTGTTGAACTGCGCTTATTTTCGGATGGCCAAAAATTTAAATTCGACTCAATACCACTAAATTGACCTGAATTTATTCAGAAGCCATGAAAAAGTATGGCACATTAACGTATGATATGCTATTGAGCCCCAATTGCACAACGAAAAGGTTCAAAAGCTCAACGTTATTCGTTTAAAATCATTGTTATAGAATGATTGCAGACAGCGAATGTCAGCGGTCGTCAGGAAGTGCCTTGTTGGGAGAGATCCGACTTGTTAACTACCATGGCATACGAGGTGGTCTATATCATGCTCATGGTAGTCTATATACAGGTGTAATTTCATAAACAATAATTCTTGCTGAATTTTTATTGTGTTAAAATATGTATATAATTTAGTCACATCTTGTTTCAACATATGAATGCGATTCAATCGCATTCAACTTCTCACACTTTTCTTAACTTCAAAAACGTTTCAGTAAACAATGCGTTTAATGACCATAACGAAATCATAAAATTGAATGACTTTCTTATTATTCCGAATAATTTTTTTTCGACACAGTGATCACCAAAGCACTAACTAATATATTTATTTAAAATAGCCTCAAAATTGTTTGTGGAAAAGTAGTTCTGAAGCGCTTGGTACTATGAAATACATCAATCCTAACATGTATGCTTAGCTACTCAACATTATGCTTAACATGCGTGCTTAGCTGTTGAACATGCACACAGAGCTTATGCTCATCTTGCAGCATACAAAATTATTAAGTAGTAAGGTTATATGATATCGTCCACAAATATTAGAGCGCAATACTGAAGGTTGAATGATATCGTCAATAACTATCGTGATGATATCGTAGTGACCTCATTAAAGTATACAAGTATACTCATGGTTTATACAAGGTCCCAGAAGGATTACTAGAATTTGATACAAGAAGCAACACCAGGGGCCACGGCTATAAACTAAAATAACTACTCTGCAACTTCTCCACGCGCCAACATTTCTTCTCGCTTCGAATCGCCGACATGTGGAACAGCCTCCCTGATGACATCGTTGGCGCTCCATGTATGAACGCGTTCAAGAACAGACTAGATAAAGCTATGGAAAAATATATGTTCAGACTTGAAATGCCTAGCACCATATCGAACCCGGTGGAAGTCTAGTAGATATTTCAAACTATCGTCAGTCCTGAAAGGATCCGGTCAAATGACACGATTTTAGATCTTCTACGAACAAGGCACGAAAAGTAAGGAATCGACGACAGGCCACATCAGGCCTACTCTTCAGCGCCGACATCACAATGTTATGTTATGTTGAATAGCAGAGAGCAATGTAGAAGGTTAGATGATGTTGTCAAGAAATACTAGAGCGCAATTCTGAAGGCTGAATGATTTTGGCATTAAATAGTAGAAGGCGAGGCTGAAGGAGCTGGATGATAGTTTCACCAAATGCTCTAGGGCGTAAGGCTGCATGCCCAGTGAAATGACAGTAAAAAGAGCTAGCAAAAAACAAAGAAAGTTGGATGATATTGGAAAATATTCGATACTCGGCACTGGAGTTGGAATTTCAACCGTCGAGAACATGGAGTTATTTCTGCCTTGTAATATTAATATTATGATATTATAATATTATGATTTGCAATATATAGATGATATTTTGATGCAGTGCAAATGATGACGTGATTATTATACATAATAAACGCTTAAAGGAAGTTGCATTATAATTCAAGCTTGATGCTAAACAAGAAGCTATCCTTCAGAGACTCATATAATGAGCGGAACAAGTTCTTTACTATACTTCTATTTCATTTGGGATTATTTCTCTATTCACTTAACAGCTTTGCCATATAGCAGCTACAATGTCTGGTATATCATCATAGTTGAAGGAAAAATTTCTGGCTCTTTTTCTTTTTGTTGGTTGCTAGGTAATTAAAGAATTATACTGATGCGGATTGTATCTCGAATGACTAATTTACGAACGTGATTAAACTTCCAATCTCAAGATGGGTGTTTGAGTGTTTCTGTTGAATTCTTTTTTAGATTTTTCAATTGAACTTCTCTCGATGTTTTAGATGAGTTAAAAACACTTCGTCGATAAATGTTAATTCAATGGATCAGATTATCCAATGATCTTCTGCTCTAATCCAAGGGTTTATTGATTATTTATCGGTCGACAGCCTAATTTCTGAAGATATAATATTTAAGATTAGGCCGATTATTCGCTGTCCGATTAAGATCAGGCTGAATATTCGCTTTAGGATTGTTGGAACTAAACTAACACAAGAGATGCCAGTGGCACCCAACAATGATGGTTTTAATATAAATCATAAACGGATCATTATTATAGAAGTACTTAAGAAGATGATCTAAGCGCGATGAATATCATTCTAAGTGGACTACACGGGCGCTTTCATGATGGATGCAGAAACAGATAACATGCATTTACGTTTTTTATAGCAATGAAAATTAGTTTGGTTGCGAAAATTTTAAGAGAAAGATAATATCTAATAAATTCACCATAATTTCATTGAAAACGATTCACTGATCAGCTCTAGCAATGGATGTTTGTTAATACAAGTTTGAGTACATATTTTGTTACATTTAATCTACAATTGCTATTTGAATGCGGATTGAGCAATGACTATAACGAATAGATCCGTCCCTGCACCTAAGATTACGTGCTAAACTCAATTTGAATCAAAAGATTAACCGTCGTACTCGGTTACCTTATGTGGTATGTTAGCTCAAAATATTAACTCAATGTTTGGGTTTAGTTAAAAAATAACTGTTTTTTTTTTCAAGTCAAACGTTCGTACACACTAATATACGAATGATACAATTTGCTAATTTTGCTTGCTTTAAGGCCGAACTGACTGTGAACAACATTTTGATAAGGAAGAGGCAAATTCATATGACATGCAGATATATCATATATTAGACAGGAATATTGCATGAAGTGCTACCTGGGAAAAAACAGATAAAATAGAGACATTAGCTGACGAATATAAAATTTTACTTCGTATGAATTATTGAAGTAACATTTATAAGCATAACTTTAATTAACTCCTGATCGTGACAAAATTTTTAAATTTGACATTTTCAAGCAAGAAAAAAGGTAACGTACACGGTGTTGTATGAAAAGTCATTATTCGTGTAACCGTAGAAAAAAGAGTCGATTTCAAAATGATGATTTGAAGTTCTTTAACGAGAAATAAAGAGACAATGTAGGATTTATGAAATGTTTTTCAGTGAAACATTTCATCTAAGCACATGTTCATCTAAGTGTTTCTTCAGTCATGATTTTGCACTCAAACGGAGCCTCGAGAGATAATCATTCGAATGACCTCGTTTCATTTTAATGACTCAGCGTCGCTCTGGAGAAGAGACGGTCCTTGTTGACATGCGAGCTTAGAGCTGCTCAACATTAAGCAAAACATGCGTGCTTAGCTGCTTAACATTGATCTTAATTCGCGTGCTTTAAGCTGTTCAACATCCAGATTAACATGCGTGATTAGCTGCTCAACATTATGCTTAACATGCGTGCTCAGCTGCTCAACATTGATCTAAATTCGTGTGCTTTAAGCTGTTCAACATCCAGATTAACATGCGTGCTTAGCTGCTCAACATTAAGCAAAACATGCGTGCTTAGCTGCTCAACATTGATCTTAATTCGGGTGCCTTAAGCTGTTCAACATCCAGATTAACAGTAAGCTGTTCGACATCCAGCTTAACATGCGTGCTTAGCTGTTGAATATTAAGCAAAAAAATCGTGCTTAGCTGCTTAACATTAGGCTTAACATGCGTGCTTAGTTGCTGAACATGCACACAGTGCTAATGCTCATCTTGCAGCATAGAAAAATTATATATTCATTTAAATTCATTATAATCAGCGGGGTACGTCAAGTCAAGGTCCAAATTACAGGGTACGATTAGCCGTCGACATCGCACACAAGAAAGTCTTACATGAAATGCAGATTTCAGTGGAGACAATTTTAATGGAGTTGCCCCTGTAGGTCTGTTTCACTGTCTTGTACGAATAGATTTAAGGAGGGAAGATGTCTAATCATTTGGTTTAATTTTTTTTTTTGGAGGGAAAACGTGTAAAATTTTCTCCTATATTGGACTAAATAACAATCCGGAAGCCGAAGTATCAACGAACAGATGACTTTTATAGCAAACATTCTGAGATTGTATTAAACGGTTATTTTTTTCCGCGGCATAAAGATAAAAATATAACTCAGTACTCACTGCAGTGAGTGACAGAGAGCGCATTTTCTCGTCGACGAAAACGTGAAGTCACAGATCATACAGGAATGATAAACGCGCTGTACCAACTAGACAGAATATGAGGGACATTCACGCAAGCCGCACGATTTGTTTAAAGAAGACAGAAGGAAGCGTTGACTGAATCGTGATGACGTACGACAAACATTTCCTTGTATCACGATGCTCAGTCGTCACTGTTGGTAAACAGACTACTTCTTCTGGTGCAGTGAACCAATTAAAAACTTGGTCAACATCGATAAAATTCCTTCTGCTTGCTTTGCTGATTTTGAAAATAACTCGATTTCAAGCTGTCGTCATTAGCGGAATGTATTGTTGAGAACAGAGTTTGGAAATCACTAAAATAGCTTGGAAAATTATGTAGCCATCATGATTACTTGGTAAAAAGGCCAAGGTACCACTTTAAATATGAATATGTTGATAACGAATAGGGTGAGAATAAGTTTTTCAAAACAAAATTTTCGGTTTAAAATTAGAGAAACTTTTCACACGAAGTAATTTATCATTTCATTGACTTCTAATTCGCTTGTTGCTGTCCTTGACCAGCAACGAAATGCTGCGTCGTTATATTGCGACTGTGTTATGTATAAAAATATTTGAAAACTAGTAGGGTTTCATTATTTAATATCCGTTCATGTATAGATTTTGCTAATCGAACATTCCTAATGCTCGAAATTAATAAAAACAGTAATTTTTTAAATATTAGCCCACATTGGTCATACAGAAGACTTATTTTTAAATTCAACATTTTTCGTAAGCTTCGTTTTTATATCCATGAAGAAAAAGCAGAAGTCCGGCAACGAAGAACTGTGATTGGTCGAGACGCTGAGGACATTTCGAGGGTCATCGGCAGCATCAGCTGCGGCAGGCCCAGTATAAAAGCGAGGGACCGCCCCCCTCAAACTTAGTCGTGAGTGATCCTTGTCCTGGTGACCACGTGACATGTGCTGCAGCGGTGCCGTACCGACGATACGGTACAGCGCTGTGCTTTAATTAATGCAGATAAAGGGTACAGCGTTGCACTGCACAGGTATGAGAATACATTTTGTATTGAGGCAATTGACCTCTAAATCTTAACTGTCGACCTTCAAATGGGGTGAAAAGCACTGTAATAAATCTATGATTAACTGCATCTAAGATATGATGCAGTGCACCTATAAGGCTAAAAAGTACTGCACCTGAACTGTGGTGCATTGCACTGAAGTTGTGGTGCAATGCATCTGAACTCACTGCAATAAATCTATGATCTAAAATATGATGCAGTCACTGCATCTAAAATATGATGCATCTATGCATCAAACAAATGCATCATCAAAATATGATGCATCAAACTGCATCTAAAATATGATGCAGTCACCTGAACTACAATGTACTGTACCTAAGTTATGGTGCATTGTACTGAAGTTGTGCTGTGGTGCATTGCACTGAAGTTGTGGTGCAATGCATCTGAACTACGATGTACTGCACCTTAGCTGTGGTGCATTGTGCTAAAGTTGTGGTGCAGTGCACCTGAGCTACGCTGCACTGGTAGCCTGTGCATGCATCGCAGTGCACTTGGCAATGGTGCACTGCCACTGCACCATATCTGTGATGCAACAGGCAATCAATTAAAAGTTTTTGATCAACAATGCACCGAAGCTTCATATGCAACTCGCGGCAACTTAATAATTCTTTATAAATTATTTCATAATGAATGGTTAACAATGGATAAATCATAATAATTCATAATGAATAGATTGAGATCGTAATGAATAATTATCGAAAATTGTGCTCGTTGTTTCTGCAGATGTCTTAATAGACCAATTCCTTAATAGTTTATTAAAATTTATTCAAATAAAAATCTAGAAGTTCCCCCAGACATATTTATGATATTTGAAATCGATTTATTAGCTAGTTGATTTTTATCAATTGTTATTAATAAGAAATTCACTAAACAAGAGACGCTCATTATTGTTAACTCAACATTAATCCCTTCGTCATCAGCATTATCCTATTCCACCAGGATTAGGAATCCGACACATCAAGCACCAATAGCTTAATTTGAGTTTTATTGTAGGCAAAGAATTATACGAATTAACAACTTAGGTTTAAGGATAATACTCTAAATACTTACACCGAATATTCACGTATACTCATAGACTATTTATGCGCTGACAAACCGCCATTGTGGATACAAGATCTGAGGACCGTACTATTACAATAATTATTGGTGTTCATAAGTTACTGAGACTACAAATTAGTAAACTTCGATTTCGTGATTTCATCAGCTGTTTCGGCTGTTTTTTAGCTTGAAAAACTAGCTGTTTTTCGAGCTAAACTCGCCTATCGCGATCCATAGATTGCCCTCTACGTGTACTTAGGATGCTGCGTATATAAGAGAATTTTTTATAGCATGATATGGATTTCCATTGAATATTTAAAGCAGTTTTAACCATTCAAACTTGATAAATTTAAGGAAAATTTAAAAAGTTGAATTTCAAACTACAATACTAGAGAAATAGAGTCGTCATTTACCGCCGTTGCGCTGGAATTTAGCTACCTTGAATGCTTATATAATTCAAAGATTTGCTGGAAGACTCTAAAAATAATTTTAATAGCAGAGTACAGAAAAACTACGAAACTTGAGCATCCGAACTTGAATGGTTTCAATGCTTCAAGTTTGTACATTTGAATAAAATTCTAAAAAATGCAAAAAAAATAGAAAAATAACATTTTCAAGTGTTGCAGTGGAAACTGCATTTCCAGCACGAAGTACGACAGTGTATGTTTTTTTTTTACCGGTAGATAGCAGATACGATTTAATTCCCCTTTTCTTTGAATTCTAAAGCTAAATTTGGTTGAATTTCGTTCTAAATAGAGCTTATGAAAACTTCGAAACTTCGAAAACTTGTTGAATGAATAAATGTAAACACCGTGCAGAACAACAAAATCGAAAATAATCTCACTACCATTACCGAAGTATGAGTTAAATACAATATCCTTGATACATTTGCAATTTCTAAACAATCTCCTCAAGGTTTTCCATGACTCACTTTGACCAAGAGCTGAACACTTGCGCTACAGGTGTGACCTACTAGTTAGCTTACCTGTACAGTGTACTCATGACCTAGCTCTCTTCATGCTCTCTTCATGCTCTTCATGTTCTATTCATGCTCTCTTCATGCTCTTCATGCTCATCGTGCTCTTCATGCTCTTTATGCTCTCTTCATGGTCATCGTGCTCTTCATGCTCTTTATGCTCTCTTCATGGTCATCGTGCTCTTCATGCTCTTTATGCTCTCTTCATGGTCATCGTGCTTTTCGTGCTCTCATTATGTTCTTTATGCTCTTCATGCTCTTCGTGCTCTCTTTCGTCCTTTATGCCATATTTTGGCTCTTCATGTGTTATCATATGAACCAAAAATTTAAAAGTATAGAAACCGTACTGTGTGCGAAAATGCCATGGATTAAAATCTTTATTTTTTCAGTTTGCCCCTCGGTTTTTTCTCTTCGCAAATTGGGAATTCAATCATCAAATTATTTCAACATTTTTGATAAAAGTTATTGAGTTTAGGGGCATTTAGAATATTAAAATGAAGGCAGCTCACATGCCTGTAATTTTGATGTAATCTTGAAACGAATAAATTCATGGCTCTGACATGGTAAAAATTTGCCTAAATATCAGCAATAAATTAAAATAGTCGATATTCAATAACAGGGAGCAAGCAATTTGCTTGTGTTACTAACTATAAAAACCACCCAGCACACAAAGATTAAAATACATTTATTTGAACTTCACAAAGTAAAATGCTGAAAATATCAGACGGCGGTAAAAATTTTCCACGGTTTATACATTTACAGCGGCGATACTTTGTTGACATGCATAAAAATGGCTATCGTGATACACAATAACTTAATTTAATTTGGAAACAATAAATAAATTTGCACTTGGATGGATTATTTCTGGCAAGTGAATGTTCGAAGGTTGTCAGCTGATTTTTTAAATGTCAAAAAAGAGTCAACTACTAACTTTATTTTTGTGCAGTAAGCTAAAATAAAACACAAGGGGCCATATATAACTATAGAAATCAGTTTAAAAACTTTCTTACGCATGAAGATTTCTTATAACAGTTTTCGAAAAGTTAACAATATAAGTTTTTACAATTTCTATAGCGAGCTCATAGAAATGAATCGATTTTGTTTTTCATACTGGACGTGGATACTCTGTAACTTCCCTTTATGCTATCGAGGAAATATTTGGGAAATGCACAGAAATATGTATATGTAATTTATACATATTTCTTTATACATATTTANTCACCATTAAATTCACACGTTTTTTATGTTACAATTTTGGCAATGACTCATCCAAATTAAACCTTGGTTCCTTCCGTATCATTTTTAATTAATTATTTAAAGAATGAAGACGTTGTGGGCATTCAAAAAGTTTCGTAGTTAGGGGAGCTGAAAAATGTAATCGTACTTTTAACTAACACTTTATTGTATACTATTATTATTTAAACAATTTAAAGATTTTCGTCCAAAAAACCTTACAATTTTGTTAGTAACTCTAAATTGAATTATTTTTTCATAATTTTAGAGTTTGAATAAATACAGCAGTAAACGTTGTATGAATGGGCTTTCAATTATATATAGAATTATCTCACCTATGTAATTTTTTTGCCCATAAGATAATACAATATCCTTCTTGTTTATTGCACAGAAGATAATGCCAAATCTGTATTGAGATTTGCACATAATATGATACCAAGTCTTTCTAGTGCAATACACTTAAGATAATACCTAATTTTGTTGAGGCATTGCACATAAAAACCTTTAAATAATCACTTTCAAAACATTTTGACCATTCAAGTATCACAAGTATCATCAAAAACACCAAAGGAATTTCGAATAATATTTGACCTATGATTCATTCATCATCAAGCATCAAGGGAGTCGAGGTAAATTTTTTTCATAACGTTAATAAATTTCTCAAATATCAAAAAGTGTAGACGAAACATTTCATAACATTTACACTTCCTATAAGAATCAGAGAATTCTACAAAAATAGTTTTCATAACATTTGCACTTCCTTCAAGAAGCAGAGTGTGCTTGAAAAATAGTTTTCATAACATTTGCACTTCCTTCATGAATCAGAGTGTGCTTGAAAAATAGTTTTCATAACATTTTCACTTCCTTCAAGAATCGGAGTCTAGAAAAATAGTTTTCATAACATTTCTCACTCATGCGATTTGTTTAGGAATGCGAGATGATGGCACTGCATTTCAGAGCCACGCATTGTTTAAAAAGATGCCACGCGCGACCAAGGCTCACGCTTGCGTACATGCCTGACGTTGCGTACAGTGACCATGACGTATGATGTTGAGTTTTTCATCAGGGCATTCTTTCATTCATGCATTTCATTCAGTCTTAAGTATTTCATTCTCTTTATAATATATCCATCTTATAATAATGTTGTGTACTCGACTGTAAAGCGGACTGCTGAAGTGGTAGTGACTATTTGAATTATTGAAATACGTTCAATAATTCAAAATGTTACAATTTTTTATAAACTTGTTGTCGGTTAAAAAATTTTTGATGAGCGTGATTTGATGAATGGAGGAATATCGACGAGTAAAAATTTTAGGTAGTAAGATAGGGTTTTTTCGTATTTAATAAATTCGCAATATAATCGTGATGAAATCGGTCCGTCTAACGATGAATTAATGGGCGATATAAACAAAAATACATAGCGTTTCAATATGTATATCAAGTATATTTTTAGCCGCATTTATAATAATAATGTACAATTTGTAACCCGAATAATACAGTATGAAAATGCAATGCTGAACCATTGCATGTTTATTAAGAAAATTTATGTCTGATGTTTGAAGGTTATGAAATGCTGTACGAAAAACATGTTTGAAGTGTAAATAGATCTTACTTGCTATACAACAGTATACATAGAATAAAGGAAATCAAGGTAGTATTCATAGCTGCGATGTAAACCTCATGTACTGCAGTTCAGCGGATGTGCACTTACTATGTACGGCTGTTAATTTGGCATCATATAGCTGCTGTTGCAGCTGCACAAAAGTACGTGGCGTGCTATGCATTTGGCAGCTGCAACATCTGCACTCTCTACCGTAACATTGTACTTCAGGTTCATGTTCTACTTCTTTTCTTCTACTGGCGAAACATTTTGGTGATTCTGTCACGTACCGAAACTATAAAAGTCACCGTCGAGAAGGCCTGTGCAGTTTATATAATCAATGTTATGTGTCTGTTAAGACATGTTTTGTAGTCCCGACTTAATGGAATTAATTGATGAATGTTTTATAATAACAGGTAATAAATAACTTCTGTGGATGAGAGTGTTTATATGATATGAAATTGGATCGAATTTACTCAATACGTGAATTTATTCAAACAATTACCATAAGTGGAAAGAATTTCATTAAGTGGAACTAGGCTCAATAGTCGCTATCTTGGAATTAAATGGTTGTGTTCACAAAAGATACCAAGGTATTCAAAACACGGTAAAATACAATACCTTACAATATGCCTAAAAAATCATAATGCAACGCAATTATTCCATACACAATAACCATGAACTGAAATTTGTTAAGTTGTTGAGATAATTATAATGCGAATATAAAAATTAATTTTTAAATTATGTTTAATTAATTAATTTATGTTGGATTAATTTAAAAATTAATTTAAAAAACAACACTTCTAAAGAGGCCAGTGTCTACGATGTTATACATGTACAATGAGTTTCTTATTTTATTTTTATATATTAAAAATATTATTTATCAAATTTGTTATTATATGTCAAGTACTTTTCTTTTATAATTTTTAAAATTATTTATTCTGTTTATTGACTCATACATTGTCTCCAACTTCACGCAAGTGTGCAAAATTTCAAATTGATTTGACAGGTTGAAGTATGTAAAATATCCATCATTAGATTTATAGCAGACAAACAAACAAACAAACAAGCAAGAAGTGAAGTTAAATAAAAAAAATGAATTTTACATCAACAGCTTTCAAGCTGAAATGGTAATTAGCGCACGTTAGAATGTGGTCAGCGCAACACGCGCTGTCGACGTATGAATCGTCGTGAAGAAAAGGCAATTCATCACGACAAGTTTAATAGTCAGTGTAGCCATCTCGTCAGTGAAAATTACTCTATTTCATCATCCACGCTTTGTGGGAATCAATGTTTGTGCGTGATATAACGCCGACTACTACGGATTCTCAGTTTGCGTGGTATTTTTTTCAATAACACATTGTATTCCCGAACTGATAAAATTTCACCGGGCCAAGGCAGCTTCTTCCGGCAATTTTCTAGAGACAAATTAAGAAAATCGCCAATCTCTTCCACCGTGCGCCGCCCGTTAATAAAACTTTTCGTTAATGATTATGAGATGCAGAGCTATTTAGTTGGACACAGGTTCCACAACTACCGTTATTAATCAAAGCGCTTCAAAAGACGCCAATATGTTGAAACAAACAAAGTTATCCACCAACGGTGACAATTTAGAAATTAAATGCAAAATCAAGTTAGCTGTTAAACTAAAAACGGTAAAAGCGTGCAGCTTTTTAGCTCTTGCAGTTGAGGATACGGATTTATTAGCAAAGTCTAAATCAATAATTGATTTTCGTGCGAATTTCGGTCGCGTTTACACGTGACATTGAGGCGCAGAAGCCAACATTATGCCTGGCAATGCACGATACGGCATGTCTATGCCGCCTGCAGAGGATATGTCCTTGAGTGCCCAGCAACAACACTGATGCTCGGTACACTGTAGCTCAGTACCTGACGGTACACTGTAGCTCAGTACCTGACGGTACACTGTAGCTCAGTACCTGACGGTACACTGTCGCTCTGTATCTGACGGTTACACTGCCGCTCAGTAGCTGACGGTACACTGTCGCTCAGTGTCTGACGGTACACTGTCGCTCTGTATCTGCTCGGTACACTGTCGCTCAGTATCTGACGGTACACTGTCGCTCAGTGTCTGACGGTACACTGTCGCTCAGTATCTGACGGTACACTGTCGCTAAGTAGCTGACGGTACACTGTCACTCAGTATCTGACGGTACACTGCTGCCCAGAGCTCGGTACACTGTCGCTCAGTATCTGACGGTACACTGTCGCTTAGTACCTGGCGGTACACTGTCGCTCAGTACCTGACGCTACACTGTCACTCAGTACCTGACGGTACACTGTCGCTAAGTATCTGACGGTACACTGTCGCTAAGTATCTAATGGTTACACTGCCGCTCAGTATCTGACCGTTAAATCACCTGATACAAAATTTTCAAACAGAATTTTAATATCGTTCAGCATAGTGAGCATAAAACATGGTGTGCTGCTAAACGCCTTCGTTCAAGATATAGAAATCCCAGCACCTCTGTATCTAGGCAACATAATCCCAGCACCTCTGTATCTTGGCAACATAATCCCAGCACCTCTGTATCTTGGATCAGATTATCCAATGATCTTCTGCTCTAATCCAAGGGTTTATTGATTATTTATCGGTCGACAGCCTAATTTCTGAAGATATAATATTTAAGATTAGGCCGATTATTCGCTGTCCGATTAAGATCAGGCTGAATATTCGCTTTAGGATTGTTGGAACTAAACTAACACAAGAGATGCCAGTGGCACCCAACAATGATGGTTTTAATATAAATCATAAACGGATCATTATTACGATTAATAATTATTTCGAACGCCTGAGCTGAATTTCTCAGAGGCATTTAACAATAAAAAATATAACTCAGTACTCACTGCAGTGAGTGACAGAGAGCGCATTTTCACGTCGACGAAAACGTGAAGTCACGGACGGAGACAGACAAACGGACGGACAGACAGACAGACAGACGGACGGACGGACGGACAGACGGACATGGCGAACACAATAGTGCATTTTTTTCCATAAATGAGAAAATGCGCTAAAAAGCTCTGCGACATTATGGGCTCAATTGAAAAAATAAAGTTTTAGCACAGGGTATCAATATGGGGAATTTAAATAAGGTTAGAATAATCTTTGACTTTCCTTCATGTAAGTGCAACAATTACTTCCGCTAATGCTTATCATAACTGCTATATCTGTGCAAAATCCAAATAATGGAATTTTTTTTCGAACTTTAATTTACAAATGAAAATAAACTTAAATTGGGACAACGGTCCTTGTTAATAACTTGATTATTTAGATTTGATATTTTTCGTGTAACTTGAGTCGTTCTCTGATTTTGCATATAACCTTGAAGTTTTGAATAGATGAATAAATCGGCCTCTCTTAAATTTTTTAAATAACGCCGACTTTAAATTTCCCTAGTTTCTAAATTCTTAGTACAAAAAGAATTTGGTTGGTTCAAATACAAGCAAATGTGTTGCCCTGAAATGCATGAAATTTACAAGATTACATAAGAAAAACATGAGATGAAGGAAAATCTTGCAACGAACTTGATTGAATGAAATTGAAATCGAGGAGTAAGGCTTCAGAGGAGTCTGGCTTCAGAAGAGTCAGGCTTCAGAGGAGTAAGGCTTTAGAGGAGTCAGGCTTCAGAGGAGTCAGGCTTTAGAGGAGTCAGGCTTCAGAGCAGTCAGGCTTCAGAGGAGTCAGGCTTCAGAGGAGTCAGGCTCTGTCTCTTATACACATCTAGATGTGTATAAGAGACAGCCTCTGTATCTAGGCAACATAATCCGCACCTCTGTATCTAGGCAGCATAATCCCAGCACCTCTGTATCTAGGCAACATAATTTATACTTTCAAATACCAAGCACTAGCTCCTAACGCACATCGAGCAAGCGCTCGACTGAATTCGAGATGCCAGACTTGAAATTATTCCATGTCACGTACTGAAATTATCTAATTCCACTGACGAAGAGACTGGTGATATATTCGTACTCTACGTATGCTCTGTAATTCATTGTAATTCTTTTACAAAACGTTGGGTTAAAATTTTGTAATAGCCAAGTACCATAAATGATCATAACTTTCACAAACAATTTCATTACCATCATAATAAGGATGAGAACGATAATCGCTTGCTTGCTGATATTCAAACGTTTGGTATTCATTTTTTCATAATTGTTATTCTCTTTAATGCCCGCAATCCACGAACAACATACAGTTGAGACTCTTATTTTGTTCCTGATTATTGCTATATAGCATTTAAGATATGCATAAAGATATTGGGAAATATATTTTGTATAAAATTATACGAAGCTCTAGAACCATAATATTGAACACGATATGTGACAGTTAAGTGAATATGTAAAAAATAACAATTTAAATAGGCTAACTGAGTTGGACACAGAATTGTGCAGGCTAGAATGAAAAACTTGCCATCAACATTTTCTTGGAAATGCAGTCAATGAAACTGTGAACGTTACACAGCAAAACAAAAATTTTTGTGAAATTCAACTTCATTTTAATCTTCATAGAATCGCTCAACTAAGATGAAATTTTCTCCTCATTTAATGAGGTAAAAAAATAATTTTTGCATGGGCATAAAATGCCAGATTTCTACACCCGTAATAAACTTCCCACAAATATTTGATCATGTTATTAAAATATTACCTTGTAATCTAAAATAAAGATTCATTATTATTATTAGATTATTTATTAAAACAATGAATATATGTAGATTATTTGTAAAACGATGTTGTAACAGTTAAAAATCAGTATTTTCAACAACATGCCGTTGCCATTACAATCTGTAGATCTTCCCTCTGCCCTCAAGGCCAAGAAATTTATTAGATTTCCTTCTATTTTTTTCCCCAAGTCTACATCGCTAATTTATATGATTAACGTCTAGTTTTCAAGACCGCTTAGCTTATTTATAAGATTCGCGTTTATTTCCGTGGTAAGTCCGAATAAAACGAGAAGATGGTGTTGAGATAAATAAATATTATGTGTCCCATGTTTAGTCAAGTGCATGAATTAACAATGCAAATGGATTAGAAATTAATGAACTCCTCACGTAAACAATAATTAGAACCCCAGGAAATATTCAGCATGATTAAAAATTCAAAGGCATGTAATAAGAAAAGTAATCCACTGAAGCAAATAAGCATTTGCAATTTAATCGCATAAATATCAATCAATGATGCTCCAAAGTAATAAATTTTGATTAATAATTAAATTTAATCAATGTTGATTAATGAGGTAATAGTATTCGTCGTAGTAGTAGTGGTAGTAGTAGTAGTAGTAGTAGTAGCGTTGTTCAATGCCACTAATCAAAATGAGTTATTCAACGACTTAAATTAAAGATCGGTATGTCTTCCTGCAGATATCCATTGTAGTCTTACTCACCTCGGGCGCCGTAAGCCCTCCCATAAACCTGTCTCTCCCACTCGTCTTGGCAGCTGCGCACGACCAGCCCCGTGATCACGATCTGCTCGGGCATGAACGATTAATTAACTCGGGCACGTGCAATCGAGCTGATCGTACGTTCGGGCATGTACGATCAACTATTAAATCGGGCATGTACGATCAACTCGGTCATGTATGATCACCTTGGTCATGTACGATCAACTCGGTCATGTACGATCAACTCGGGCATGTACGATCAGCTCGGGCATGTACGATCAGCTCGGGCATGTACGATCAACTCGGGCATGTACGATCAGCTCGGGCATGTACGATCAGCTCGGTCATGTACGATCACCTTGGTCATGTACGATCAACTCGGTCATGTACGATCAACTCGGTCATGTACGATCAACTCGGTCATGTACGATATATACTTATAAATTCCATTAGTTTTTATCTTATCTTAAGCCAATCAGATCGGAAGCAAACCTTCGAATATGAAAGCAGAATTACGCATATCTCGATCAAAAACTTTTCCAATTAAGATGTTCTGAATTAATTATTTGATGCTACATTTGCTATGTCAATTATCGGACCAGAATTACCCCCGTTCTAGCGTTCGTTGACCGCTAAGAGGAAGATCAAGAGCACTCACCTGCTCTCGTCTCATGAAGTGATCACACTTCGACTAATCCGGAATCACATACTTAAAATTCATAGATAAAACTCGCTACCAGGTTGATGACCAGATATGTGGTCATATGTTGTGGTAAATTTTAACTCATTTAATACTTTGAATTCGTAGTTTGATAATAATTAATATTTCAGTTCTTCCAATAGTGTGAAGCCTAGCCTTAATATTTTCTGAGAAGTAGTTGGAAAATGTTTTTTGCGCAATGATAAACATCTACAAGGTTTTTATTTGAAAAGTTTTAAAACTTGAACTAAATTCGATTTATTGTAATTAGGACATTTTTCGCGTCTCAAATTTTGCGAATATTTCAGTAATTTACCATTGATTTAGTTTTAGTCTAATACATTGAATTGAAGTAATCATGGGGAATCATTTTTAATGGCTCAATCAAAATTCTTCGTTTATCATCCCCAATCAAATGCCTCTTTATTTCTTTTCAGAGCAACCTATCCACAATTTTTTAGTAGAAATCTAATAACTGCCCTTTAAACCACCGAGCAAAAAGTAATTTTATTCTGAGGTTTAACCACCGACCAAAAAGAAATTTTATTCAGAGGTTTAACCACCGAGCAAAAAGTGATTTTATTCTGAGGTTTAACCGCCGTCCAAAAAGTAATTTTATTCTGAGGTTTAACTACTAACCAAAAAGAAATTATATTCTGAGGAAATGGGGAAGCTGAACTCGTGCAGCGACATCATCGGTGCCCAGGAGCTGACCAGCTTGGGATTATACAAGGCCCTGGCTGCGGAGTTCATAGGCACCCTCCTGCTGGTGCTGGTGGGGTGTGGGTCGTGCTTGGGTGTCACCAACACCACCAGGATCGCGCTCACCTTCGGCCTCACAGTCGCCACCATCGCACAGGTGAGAAATCAAGTTTTTACGCGCGGAAAAAAATGTTGTTATTATTTTTGTGGTGAAATTATTTTTGAAGGAATATTAAATAATTAGCAATAATAATGCTGGACTTCGAAATAGGTTTCGAGAAAAAAATAGGTTTTAATCCTTTTTTTGATCTGAAATTATTTTTCAAGGAATATTATATAATTAGCAATTTTTTTGGACTGCAAAATACGTTTTGAGAAAGGTAAAGAAATACGTTTTGATCCTTTCTTTGATCTGAAATTATTTAATAAGGAATATTATATAATTAGCAATTATGCTGGACTTCGAAATAGGGTTTGAGAAAGAAAAAAATACTATTTGATCCTATCTTTGATCTAAAAATTTTTTGTAGGGAATATTATATAATTAGCAATTATGCTGGACTTCGAAATAGGGTTTGAGAAAGAAAAAAATACTATTTGATCCTATCTTTGATCTAAAAATTTTTTGTAGGGAATATTATAAAATTAGCAATCATTCTGGACTTCGAAATACGGTTTGAGAAAGAAAAAAACACGTTTTGATACTTTCTTTGATCTTAAATTATTTAATAAGGAATATTATATAATTAGCAATTACGCGGGGCTGCGCTATTGTAAACAAATTTCATGCCAGAAATCCTTAATTGAATTGATTAATAGAGAATTGAGACAAAATTTTGATAACGAATCAAAACTGAAGTGAAAAAATAAATGTAATAACCTCCTAGCGTCTATGTTAGCAACTGACGCTCTAGTAATACCATTGTGCAGATATATTACATTTATACATAAGTTACATATGAAAATCATTGAGATCAATTATGCATTATGTATGAGAGTTCAAGAGAGAAAAGAGATATATCAGTTATATAACAACATTTTTTATGCAAAGTGCATTGTTCTATCAAGACTGCTGTATCTATCGATATAAGTTTGAAATGAAATATTAATTGAGATTTCAGCGCACGAAATATAAATTTAGCTCTTTATATAGTGATGAAGTTGCATATATGTTGATGTATTACATATATTTATATGAAATATGCTAAGGGATATCGCATAAAAATGGGATGCCAAGTGACTCATCAGTTAATATTGTTCAATTCTAATTTTAGGCACAAGCTTAGCCGAATTTTTTTCCCATTTTCCCTTAAAAATTGAATTCGTGATAAATTTTGAACATCTTTAGTTATATTCCGGGGAGTAACCAATGAAGTTATAAATTTTATTGTTCCTTTTCTTCTTCTTCTTTTTCTAAAAATTGAAAGCTCAAATAAAGTCAGGTACCTTGTATTTCAATCGCCAGAAGGCGAGCTGAGATGAGAAAAGATTTTCGAAACAGCGAGAAATAGCTGAACAAGACTAAACTATGAGTGTTGTTTATACTTAAATATTTAATGAGTGATCCCATAAGATGTACTTTAAAATATTTAATGTGCAATCCAAACAGTTAGTTGTAAAGTTATATGAATTAATATCAACATAAATTCTTAGCGCTAATTAAAAACTTAGCGATATATGAGCCAATAACGCGTATAAAACGTAGATTTCTTATGTAAAAGTAATATGTAATTAAATTAGTTTCAAATTTACAGCATTGAAATATGAAAGTAATGAAGTTGAAGAGAGATTTCTATACGCACATCTCTCAATTTCCCTAAATCTTTTTCAGCAGCTAGCACGGTCAATGTAGGTATTTTTCCACTCCTGATTCGTTAATTGAACGTCGAATTTACAATCATAATCGCTCATTTTCACACGTGAATGAAGCAGGAAGTTTCATTTCAGTTAAGGTGCAGCGAAGCCACGGAGTAAATTTGGCAGAGAATCTCTGGTTTGCGGTGCCAACGTTGAATGTTGCGTGGCTCAACATTCTAGTCTCTATCGATGGTTCTGCCGCGTATCTTAACCTTCTATCGCTCGACTAATTAGAAACTGCTGTAGAAATAGCATTATTGTCCGAGACTTGCTGCCAAAGTCACACGTTACGTGTCCTTCCACTGAACTTGATGCTGAAGCCTTTGCCACTTGTGTTAATACTTATTTCATAACTCTATGGACAATTCTAGTAAAAATGAACGGTAATATAAAGAGTTTTTCTAAAGAACTCCGGTATTTAAAATGTTTTAGTATAATCGATTTAAAATAACATTCAATTCACTTTTACTTCACTTATTTTCATTTACTTTCACATTTATTTTCCCTTTGTGTTTACAAGCATAAATACATATTCTGTACGTATATAACACGAACCAGGAAAATTACAAAAGTTCATTCATGTGTATCATAAAATTTTCCACTGTGAACGGTACAATTTATTTTTAAACAATTTATGAACGACAACAACTTTTATATAAAAACTTTTTTAAGGACTGTACATAATTTTTCCAGCCGCCACGATATCAATGAATGAGCCATTTCTTGGTGCTCTTGAACTAATTTTGCATCTGTTGCTGCATGTGCATCTATTTCTGTCGCTGCATCTGTTACTGTAGGTTTTTAATACTTTCACCTTCATGTGTTAAGATATTTGTGACATGAACAAATGTGTTATTAAACGCCTTCTTTTTGATCATAGAGTCAAGGTTACCATGTCACGTCTCAATGTGCGCCGATAAAAAAAATATAACTCAGTACTCACTGCAGTGAGTGACAGAGATCGCATTTTCTCGTCGACGAAAACTTGAGGTCAGGGACGGACGGACAGACGGACAGACAGACAGACGGACAGACAGACAAACGGACATGGCGAGCACATAATGTGCATTTTTTCCAAAATGAGAAAATGAGCTAAAACGCCCATTTAATTAACTGTTTCATAAACAATTATTGTCGAGTGCAAGGCTGTATCTGATTCACATACAAACGGTTTTATATAATCATCTTACAATGTACAAATAAAATTTCATTTAGGCCTCGTTTAATAAGGGTAATGGGATTTATTTAAATATATTGATTTAGATTTGGTTATGCAATTAAACGTATTTTCGAACCCTCGCACATTTAGACTTGGTTAGAGAAGAGGGGGGGGGGCAAGATTTGTATGTTTTTATGATGTTAATGATCAGTGTTAAATATTTTTTTTACTAGCATTAGATCCCAGATTCATGTGCAATATTTCCGAACTTAGCATTTATTTAGAAATAATTATACATAATAGTGATAGGCAAGTTTAAAATAGGACCAGGTATTGTATTTGTAATTCAATATATATGTGTAAAACCCGATTATATTTCCAATTAAAA
This sequence comes from Hyalella azteca, assembly GCF_000764305.2. Taxonomy (NCBI): domain Eukaryota; kingdom Metazoa; phylum Arthropoda; class Malacostraca; order Amphipoda; family Hyalellidae; genus Hyalella; species Hyalella azteca. The sequence continues at coordinate 94,897 of NW_025940355.1, forward strand.
TCTTAACAGAATGTAGTCTACCTGCGATAAAGTCAATATGCGTCTCATATCATCATAATATTATTCTTTTATATATATATATATATTTTTAATACGTTAAGAAATAAAAGTGCTACGGGTTCATGCTTCGTCGCATGGTCCCAGTGTACAAGTTTGCACAATTTCACAGATGAGTTGCCACTGAGGCTCTCCATATAATTGCACAGATGCTCACTCTGGGAATTAGAAGGTTCGTGTTACCAACGCGCATGGCTAGACCTCTTAACACTTATGTCAAGTAATTTACTCATTATTAATTACATTAGACACACTATATTTTGCTCATGCAACCTCTCATTTTCTATAATAAACGTCACTCTGTATTGCCACGTAAATATTCATTGTGTGCATTTATCACATAATAAAATTGTGCATATATCACATAATGTTATACATAAATATCACCACTCACACCTCATTCATACACTGTTTCCTGAACGGCCAATTTTTTGGTTTTCTTATATCGCATCATAATTGCGCACTACCTTAACGGACTTTAATATAATATATCAAGTGATAAGTACAGGAGTAAAGTTTGCAATCCAGTTATTTTTTGCAGGATAAACTTAGCAAATACATTAATTTATTGCAAGATAAACTTGCAATTCAATTTATTTAATTCTTACATTATATACGCAAATTCTATTAGTTTAGCAACATTTGGGGCAAGGAGTTTACTTGTGCAGAAAAAGTTTGAATGAACTTAAAAGGCACTTTTTAACGACGACTAGAGGCACCTAAAGTGTGAATTTTCTACATGCAAATGTAGTTTGAGAATTTTAGCTCAAAAAGACATAATAAAATAGAATGAAAATATCATATTTTCTATTTTTTTTCCACTATCAGCGTATGGGGAAAAACTTTCCTGGCAAAATTTCAAACGGCCACCTCATCGAGCCAGGCTGGAACAATGATAAGGAAAATAGTAGTCATTCTGTGTTTCCTTATTCTTCTTTGGGAAAAACTTTTCTTGATTCCCTAAAATGCGTTCACAGACAAATTTTGCTCTGATTGAATTTTATGGTAGACTCTTTACCAGCTTGAATAACGAATTCTGTTTTTAGAAAAAATCGCTAAAAATATGAAGAGTTGGTACCTCTTTTTTTCATTAAATATTTAAAAAAATTTAAGTACGATGTAAATGCTCGCGTGTATATTCGTCTTATCTCATTACTAAAAGAAAGCAAGAGCTACGGAGGGAAATGGGGCTTGGTAAGAGCCTGCCCAGAGGTCTGGAAAAGCTCTTAAAAAGAGGCCGTAATCACGATAGAGGTCAAGTTGGCCTGCCTTATCCATCCTGTGCCCCTCGTGCCCACATAATTCCTGTAACCTGCAAAAATATTTTGCGTCCAGGGCATCGTTTCGTGGATATTTTATCACGGAAATCTTGGCCGGTGACCCGTCATGTGACATTCACGAGCTTCTTCGCTGCCATGAAGTGGCGCAAAGAAATGAGCAGTAGATCAGAATAGAACATTGATCAAGATTGTATTCTTTGGAATAAACCAACAAGAGATCAATGTGAATAGATGAAGACAAGTGGATTGGTGAACGCACTTCTTTAATTTTAATTGCAGATTAATTGCATAAATTGATTTCCATCAATTTTTGAGAGAGGAATGATTTTTACGTTTTTTTTAACTAAAGATTTATAACAAACCCGAATGAGGAAATTTGTAACTTTCAGCCATAATTAAATGAAAGTGTCAGGTAGTTTTTTTAATAATGAGTGACAATAATTAAGACAATTAATCACTGCGATTAAACAAAAAAAATAATAACAAATAAAGGAACGCCGACAAATATTCAAATAGTGATAGGATGATAAAAAGCAATTTAAATTTATTTTTGCGGATCAACTTATTTTAAAGTTATTTTAGAGAACAATTTGGAAGATAGAGTAAATTTTGAGAATTCACTTGTTTAAGATAAAAATTTAATTTCAGAAGACGTTTTCAAAACTTGCGACTTAATATTGACTTTTAATAATATTGATTTTTGATAATGTTTCGTTACTTGAAAAAAGGTGTATACGTGCTTTTCAGTTACTAAAGAAATTCTTCACTTCTCATTACGAATATGGATAAGTTATTACAAGTATATTTTTTTTGTTGTAGAAAATTCATAGCAAATTAGTGCGATGTGTGCTATGTGGTTTTCAAAATGTCTATAAATGAGTGTTTACGATGTTGCTTAGCTTACTTAGTATCAATGAAAGAATATTATGATATTATTTGGTTTTCATAATATATATGAATGATATTATGATCTCTACTGTGAAAACAGAGCTTGAAATAAATGTTGAACTAAAATATATGGCAATTAAAATTTGAAAATTCCGGTATTCATGCACATTTACCCAGTAAGAAATTACATTTACCAAGTGGTTACAGTTCAGTTTCAGTTTACCCTGTTCGATAACAGCTCTGTGAGACCGTTTCTGGCCAGAATCGGCGAAGCGGCCGGGCGATTAAGTACAGCAGAATTGGAGCAGTGATTTGCGTAATCGAGACCGCAACGAGCTGCGAATGTTCTGCGATGTTAAGAATGAGCAACAAGTCCAACGTCCTAATCAACGCTGAAATCACTATTATTATTGCTATGTAACTCAGAGAAAAAATTATTCTTTAAAATTTAAAATGTCATAGAATACTGGAAGTTTTGAGAGAATATGTTTCTGGAGATCGAATGTGTGTTTAAGAACAGGTGTCCATACAAGGTTAACAGGTGCGCCAGCAGGGTTAACCTACACATGTGTGGTGGTCTCTGTCCTTACTGAGGACAGAGAGGTCTCATCACACAGCTTGTCTTGTCAGTATATGTGATGAATAGGTGATGAAATTTTTTCATCGTCGCGGAATGAAGTCGTATTTATTCATTAGGATTAAAAGGATATGATGATTGTCCCATGAACTATTTGCAAATTAATAAAGAATTAATAAAACAAGAAAATTATAATTAGAAATTATTGAATACAGGTTACAAAAAAATATTTCTATCTTTAAACGAGTTAGGCACTCGAAAAATCAGACCAGCTCTTCGAACAAAAAAAGTTCGAAATTAATTTATGCTTAATTAGGCAGAAAGTATTTTTTTTGTGTACTAACAAATAACGAACTAACGTGTACTAACATCGCGTTTTCCAGGCGATCGGCCATGTTTCGGGGTGTCACATCAATCCCGCGGTGACGTTGGGGATGTTGATGGCACGGTGCACATCAGTGGTCAGAGCTGTGCTGTACATCATCTTCCAGTGCATCGGAGCCATCACTGGAGCTGCCTTGCTTTACGTTAGTACAATCACTGTTATTAAATCGAGTAAGCTCAATTAGATTGAGTAATTCGGTCACAAATAATCAAGTAATCAAATTAGGTTAATTTTTCCATAAAAATGATGTTATAGATGTTTATTAAATTTGTATAACGTCCGAGCATATCTGTGTATATACCGAGCGACAGTTGACAGTATAGCTTGCAACATGCCAGTAAAACTAGAAGGGTTAGCCATCAAGTATATTTTCTTCACAACATAAAGCATTTTCCATTCAACCAGGAACTTCTTTGTTTTGTGATTGAGACATTCCCTTAGGCTTAGGGCTTAGTATATGAGATGTGTGCACAAATCGATTGAGACATTACCTAAGTTATTCTTATTCACTATATTTACCTTATTGGTTTATAAACTTAGACCACTGCCCAACGACCAGTCTGATCTTAAATATCAAATTATTTATTTATTCGATCGTGCTCAATTCACAAAGGCCTGCAATAATTGAACAATTTTGAATTTGATTAATTATTGCTAATGCCTTCGTTACCTCGTATGACCTACTATTCAAGCACTGAATGAAAATATATAATTATTTAAAAATATAATTCAATTGCAATACTTTTATAGTCCGGATTCAAAATACTTTTATAGTCCGGAAGTATCTCATCGAAGTAATATACTGTGTGTCAGTGTTACAGTAGCTGATATATTCCGTATTATCAGGGTCTGGTGCCATCATCGTTCGTTGGTTCGCTCGGCAACACGGGCCTGAACTCTGCGGTGTCGGGCGGCCAAGGCTTCGGCATCGAGTTCTTCATCACATTTGTGTTGGTGCTGACGGTGTTCGGTGCGTGTGATGACCGCAGGAGTGATGTTAAGGGCTCCGTGCCTCTGGCCATTGGGCTGTCCATCACTGCATGCCATCTCTTCGCGGTGAGAAAGTTGGATACAAAATCCCATGTTTATGAAAGCACGTAGTGATTAAAACTGTAAATAAAACTGTTGATAAAACGCAAGAGCCTCAGATACAAATTTTATTGATTCTACTGTTTTCACAATGTAAGAATTCATTCATAAATAGCGTTACCGTTACTGGTGCGAGTTAGTTATAGAAAATTAATATAACCTTTGCTGACGTTTCACACATATATCAGTGTATTAAAGTCTTAATGCACATATATCGGTATATTAATATCTCAATGCAAACTAAATTACTTTAAAGGTCCTGATGCAAACCCAATAACTTCATTTAGTTAATTATATGCTCTACAATGCAGGTCCCTTTGACTGGCTCCTCCATGAACCCCGCACGCAGCTTCGGCCCCGCCGTCATGATGGGTGATGACTACTGGAACGACCACAGGGTGAGCGGGAACTTTTTTTTAGACAAGGATATTTTTTGGACAAGGATTTTTTTGGACAAAGATTTTTTTGGACAAGGATAATTTTTGGACAAGGATTTTTTGGGACAAGGATATTTTTTTGGACAAGGAATTTTTGGACAAAGATATTTTTTTTGGACAAGGATATTTTTTGGACAAGGATATTTTTTTGGACAAGGATTTTTTGGATTAGGATTTTTTTGAACTAGGATATTGTGATGAATGACCATTGATATAGAAAATGAAGTTAAAACTTCAAGACATGAAGTTTTTACAGCACAAAAATAATAAATTTATTCATTCTTTGCCCGTTGCAGACAATGTCTGTAAATTGGATCAGAAAAAATTTCAAGTCAGCGGAGTCATGGGAAATTGTAATTTTTTGTTAGAACTTTTAACTTTCAACCTTATTTCAGACTGTCGGAATCGCACGACGATTGAGTTTTGAACTGTCTATTTCGCTGCCTGCTTCTCGCAAAAAATTAATCTTATTTCTCATAGAAGAGTTTCATGCCTCGATTTTCATATGTTATACTTTAAATATGTTGTTTCCGTTAATATCTGGGACTACGGATTAGCAAATATATTAGAATTTATACTTATACTGGATTTTATATATGTCTGCATGTGAGCGTATTCATTTATTTAAATTAAGTACTATGTTACACGAAATCTTAAGTGATGAATAATTAATCTGAATTAAGATCTAACTATCCAAGTAAAAAAGAAATCGGAATTGGTAATAAGCTAATTCATGGAAATTATTGTTTTTCTCTATATCGGACAACGATATTCTCATGTAATTTTTGAGGTGATATTATGCAAATCTGAGCTTACTTATTCATGCTATTGAAATGAATATGACTGTTTTGAAATGCCCAGCACTTTATGGAACTAGTGAAAGTCCAATGATAATGAAAAACCTCAGTCAGTTGAAAAAATTTGGCAAAAGGCCAGTTTTTAGATCCGTGGACAAGTCACAAAAAATACAAGAATCGACACAGGTCTACTGGCCTATTCTTCAATGCAGAAGATGGTACGCAATGTTATGCTATGCTATGCTATGCTATGCTGTGCTATGCTATGCTATGCTTTCCAGTCCGTGCTAAATTTTCTGAAGTAAGTAATTGGGAACCGGTACTTCTTAAAATCTCCCTCATTACTACTATATCTTAAAAGTTCGATACAGCGCAGGTGCGAACGCATTAGGAATATAGTGGTGTGGCTGCTTGGGTTCCATCATAACTTTCATATCGAAAAAGTAGAACAACAATAACACAACATGCAACGTTTTTCGGCAATGGTAGTTTTTTTTCATCATAACTCTTTTACATTATAAGTACAATTTTATGGCATGGGTGTTTGGGTTTAACTACGCATGCAAGGCCTTCTTTTCTACACAGGTATACTGGGTGGGCCCATTGGGCGGTGGTGCCTTGGCAGGGATCTTGTACTCGTACCTCTTCAGGCAGCCTAAGGGCGCTCTCACCACCAACGACATCGAAATTGGGAAGCAGGATCGCTTCTAATGTGCTTAGCTCAGGTGCTTCAGGTGCTTCAGGTGCTTCAGGTGCTTCAGGTGCCTCGGGTGCTTCAGTTCCTGTTTTCTTAACTGTCATTTACTGTCCTTCATTTACTCCTTCCATAGAAAAAGACTTTTGCCTTAATCTACGAATAGATTAACCGTCCTCAATGTACGAGTAATTTATTGCTAACGACCTGATAACGAGATAATAGACATAGGTAAGCGGCGACTGGCCAACTCAAAGCTAATACCACTAAATTATGTTATATCATATTATATTATACTATGCTATATTATATTATGTTAAATTATACCAAATTTTATTTCGTTATAGTATATTGTGCTATAGTATATTAAATCATTCTAAATCACTAAGCAGGTGTACTGGTTCGGCCCCATGTTGGGCGGGGCTGTCGCAGGCCTCGTGTATTCCTACGGCTTCAAATCCTCCGGTGAAGATCACAGTTTTTCTCCATCTGGGACTCACAGAATCATTGGCGAATCTTCCACTCCTCGGCCTTGATTTTCACGGCAAAATATTTCCAGCAACAAGAAAATCCACTTTTGTGGCTTCATTTACTGTGCTAGATTTATGCTTGCCATTTATCGACCGTTTACTGTGCTAAATTCTTGCCTGCCACGTTTTGCTTGTAAAGTTTCATTAAGAGCCGTCATTTGTCATTGGCCGTCATTTTTCAATGTAAGTTAACTGACGATGTTTTAGAAAGAAAATGTGGACGATCTAAATCACTAAGCAGGTGTACTGGTTCGGCCCCATGTTGGGCGGGGCTGTCGCAGGCCTCGTGTATTCCTACGGCTTCAAATCCTCCGGTGAAGATCACAGTTTTTCTCCATCTGGAACTCACAGAATCATCGGCGAATCTTCCACTCCTCGGCCTTGATTTCCACAGCAAAATATTCCCAGCAACAAGAAAAACCACTTTTGTGGCTTCATTTACTGTGCTAGGTTTATGCTTGCCATTTATCGACCATTTACTGTGCTAAATTATTGCCTGCCACGTTTTGCCTGTAAAGTTTCATTAAGAGCCGTAATTTGTCATTGGCCGTCATTTTTCAATGTAAGAAAACTGACGATGTTTTAGAAAGAAAATGTGGACGAGAAAATGTATGATTTAGTGTTTTCGTGAAATCGTTGGCGTCTGACGAATTGCTTATAATTTCTACGGCAATATTTTAACTCGCTTGTAAAAATGGGTACTATTAAAAAATTAACTTCGTATGTGCCATCAAAGAAAATGTATAATTACAGCGGACCATCGAGTAGCTTGAATTCAAATGTGTGCCATTCATATTTATTTTCTGATAAGATTTGATGCATGTAATCGCCTCTTCATTTTTCAATCTCACATTTGATGAGCGGGTAATTTATGAGCTACTCTTGACTTTTTTTTTTGAAAAATCCTACACCATTCAATTTTAGGAGGTGCTTGATAGAATTAATAATTTATTGCGGCTTAATGAATAATATTATTTTAAAAATTTCTTTTGAAGTCATCTTGTTTTCTTTTACTTTAAACGCTCCGTGAAGGTCGGAATGACAATTCTAGATAAATTTTGAAATTGACTCTAATTAGCTATATATGTAAATGGAAATATTAGATTGAGAGGAAATGTGGAGTCTTTAGGACAGTATTATGGTGGAAAACTGCATGTGGTAAGGTTTTTTGATTACTTATTGGTGTGGAATGGATTTTGTATTGTTGGGCTTTATCTCGATTTCTTTTATCGGAATATAAGTTTTCGTACTCATAAATTTAGAGTGGATTTTTAAAACTAAAATTTCTCTCCGATAGATTTTAATTACTTATTTCCTGTTAAATTCATTCGAGGTATAAAAAATTCAGAATTTTATCAGATGGTCTCTCTCCATAGCGTCACGAAGAATTTATTAAATAACTCACCTCTCTTCATTGCATAGAATCTATTGCTTCACATGTCAGCAATTGATTAGTCGGTGAATGATGCCTTCTAATATTTAATGTTAGCAACATGCGTGAAAATTAATTCCAATTTGGTTTAGTTCTCCCCAATAAAACGTTTTCTCCTTGCACTTTATTTGCTAGCTTTAGCATATTAAAATGACGAAGTTAATAATTTGAATATAGAAATAAAACTAAAATCTCCTTGAATAATCATTTATTCTCTTTCAATTGCATCGATAATTTCGATCATTTTTCATTAATTCTGTAAAAATACATTAATAAATTAAAATCTTATCAATTTTTTCGTTAACACCGTGACTTTAGCATGCGTCATATATCGTGTTTAAGTGTCGCTATACGAGTTCAAAACATCTCTGTATGGTTTCAATTTTGTTTGATTTCGTGTTTGTGTGTGCGTGTGTGTGCGGAAAAATAGGTAACAGCTTCCCATCCCTGTGTACTTTTTGATCTTTGTATTTGGGCTTAGTAAATCATGCACATCTTGGGCCATACATTCAAAACTTGCTAAGTGAACGTAAGTACTTACGCTCTATTTTCCTGTCTGTGATTGGTGGATTTTGTTTGAAAGGCCGTCAATGATTGGCTGATGAACTTACGATTTCTTATTTTTTTTAAAGTATAGGCCCAGGTCATGATCGCTTGAAAATCAAATTAATGGAACTTGTTTACTAAATCAATTGAACTTGTTCACTAAAATAATTGAACTTGTTTATTAAATTAATGGAACTTGTTCACTAAAATAATGAAACATGTTAACTAAATTAATGAAACTTATTTACTAAAATAACGGAACTCTAATTTATTACATTGAATATACTTATAAATCGTTACTCCTTTACAAATCGCTACCGTAGAGACATCAGAACAGCGTCTCAATTTAATTGCTTTCGATTCAATTAGTATTCCTTCGAGTTATTCTTAAAACGCACTCAGATAAAGATTTAATTGGTGGAAATTTAGATCAAATCGAAATATTTTTTGCGGAAATCAGGATTTTTATTTATTTTTATGGTAAACACTTATACATATTTTCCCTGTATTTGTGAGTTAATAATGCAAAAATTTGTATACATGCGTTGCCTAAATGAATGTTAGTAAAAAATTTTTTGTGTTAATACCTATGAATAAAATGTAAGTGAAATTGTTTTTTCATTTCCTGATCGTTATTAAGTGGCATTTATGGAATTTTAAGATATTAAGATATCTGATCTGCTTGTAAATGAATGCAACAATATTTAATTAAAACTTTAAACTACAATTAAAATTCAGGTAATTTTATATGTATATTTTTTACTGAATTATTCATGCTTGAATCTGTCTCTATTTTTCTCGAGATTCTTCGATGCAGATAGACTCTAAAAAAATATGAAAATATGAAATTAATATTAAATGATAATATTTAATATTATTGAATATTTCTTATTAATAAAGAAATATTGCCGAAGAAATAATTATTTTCACGAGTGTAAATCGCGACAGCTGCAGCAAAATAATATATAAATAACCATTGGGAGATATTATTATAAAATGGGTGTGTCAGTGCCGCGCTTTCCGTAAATGCGAACCTTCACTCTTCCCAATAACCGCAGTCGATCTCGCGCGCGGGCGCTATCCAGCTGTTCTTACGTCATCGTCATCGTGTTCTACGGTCTTTTGCTTTGTCTCGATGACATCGAAGAAATCACATATGCTTTTTACCGTCGTACGTGACGTGAGATCAAAATAAGATGTCATGGAACTTTTATTTTCTGAACTGTTTTTGAGCTCTAGAAAAATTGTTGCTTATGTGCTTTTATATATGTTTCGCAATTTCTAAAAATCATAAAAATTAAGTTTACTAAGGATAGTTTTTAAATTAACACTGAAAAATTTCAGTTTAAAATTTGAGTGGTTTATTCCCACTCAAATTGCTAGTATATCATGTGAAATGGCAATGAATAATGTCGTTCAAGTTTGAAAAACAAGATGGAGTTTCGATGTTTACGAATTAGAAAATAAAACTTTACAGTAATGTTTGTTTGAAAACTGACAGGCTTCGCATTATATCTAATAAACAAAGTTAGTTAGACGAATTAATCGTTGCCAATTTCGATATTTTTAATCAAAAGATTAGAACAAAATTTTTAAAATGTCACAAAAGTTCTACTGAAAATGTCATACTGAAAAAACGCTCTTTGCTAATTTACTTGCTGCTGACGAATGCCATTTGACAGCCTTCATTTATTAAAATTTTTTGCCTGCCATGCAACTGAACAAAAAGATGAAACTTTTATCAATATTTACGGTTAGAAAATGTCAAGCCTTAAAAAAATCAGAGAGAATAAGTATAAAGTTAAAGAGCATCGGAGTGAAATTAAGCCTGGCAAGATATTTCTGCTTGTGAACAAAATCTGGAGTCTCGAATGCGAATTTACGTACGTCCTCGGATCAGCGAAAATTTTTGATCGATGACTCGACAATTTAAATGCTATTTAATGGCGCGGGAGAAGAGCACACGTTAGAGAAGTTTGCTTCATGAACTTTGAAGCAAGTCTTGCTATGCTAAGCTTGAATATTCCTGAGAACCATAACGGCAAGCTTTTTACGAATAGGCCTTGGCTAATAGAACGTCTAGCTCAAATAGACCACATCGTTGTGGAAGGTATTCTGCCAGTCGATCTACACGATCAAACTTAAATAGACCAGCACCAACAGACCATTACGTTGTACAGTACAAACAGACCTTTCTATTAGATCACAAAGAGTCAACATCGTTGAAAAGTATACATAGACCTTAGTGCTGGATTAAAAACAGACCATAAGGATGAACAGTACAGTTAGATCTTAGCTTTCAATCACCAATCGACAAAATTTTTGACCAGTGCAACTACACCTCAAGCTCTCGATCACGAACAGACCAAATAGTTGAACGATCTTAACAGACCTTAACGCAAGATTAAGAATAGACCAAATTGTTGTACGGTGCAAACAGACCTTGGCGCTAGATTAAAAACAGACCAGATAATTTAACATTAAAAAAAGTATGACTTAAACCATAAGGTATACATACTGTAAATTCTGCAACGGTTTATATGCAGCATTTACATATATATGGCAAATAAGTGAAAATAATGTATAATATTGTATATGATACGACATACGAGTATGTCTAAAGATACTAATTGAATGACATTGACGCTTCAATATTTGTTTACAAATTTTACGTTCGACTGAATAATTGGAGAAAAATTAAGGAATGTGACCCAAAAGATCGACATATTTTCGTGTTTTTTTTTTTTTGTGTTTTAACTCAGTATTTTCCTCAAAAATATAACATTCTAGATTATCAATATTATGTTTTGACCAAATTTTCAAATTAACCTCACAAGGGTTAACTTTTTGAAAAGCTATACAATTAATTTAACCTTAAAAAAGGTAATCCCCATTACATTCACACGCGATTGAATGATTCATAAAGACTTTTACATTATAAAAATTTTATTTACATAAATATAACACTAAATAATTCGTGCAACTAATAAGGGATATAATAACTTAAAATGCATGCTAATAAAGAATAACATATATTGATATGATATAAGCAGAAATTATTTATATTGAAAAAAGGCGATAATCTAATGATGCTCCGGTGCTTGGTGTAAATTTTGATTATATTTTAATGAAGTTTATTCTTAATAAATTTAATTGACTGATTATTTGGTTAAAGCAATGACTAATCGTGATGAATTAGGTTTAACGTGATGCTAAGGTTTATTAAAAATTGATCAAGATGGACCAGCGAGTATCAGCAGCAACACATATTTGAAAATCAAATTTTATTACGATATTCCAAAGCTGGACGATAAAGTACTTTTAGTAAGATATTTTTATTGGGTATTCGCCATTCTCTATCAGTGGTATCAGTGTTGCGACTGGCTGGTATAATGTTGAGTTTCATATGTTTAATTCGTGAAAATTTCTTACTTGTATACAAATTTGAATTATATTACACATTATATGCATTCATACATGCTTTTCGAAGAAACGATATTTTAGCTTCAAGGGAGTTATGTAAGCATCTTGCAACTGAAAACTTTTTCACAATACGAAACGTTGAGGAATATATTAATTGAATGGTTCCTATCAATATACGTATTTATACTTACATCACTTATTACTCATGACATTACTAATCTTCATTCATGTGATTAATAAACGGACATTTTAGAGTACTTCTTTTTATAGGTTTTGCCGCTGTTGTCACCGAGTGCCCACGACGTTACTTACCTCAGGGCTCCTGACGCCGGCCGCGTCAGTGTGCGTTGTGAGTCCAGAGGTGGTGGATGTGTGCCGGCGCTGCTTGCTTAGTGTGGCCACCCTCCAGGGATTTCGAGAAAGCGTCGCAAGAGAACTATATTTAAAATTCAAGATAAATCTTTCATTGCAGTGGGATTAGAAAAATATTAACCGCTATTATTGAGAAGATTGACTTTAGTAGATAATTTTTCATTTAAAAATACTGGTATCAATTAATGACCTAAATTTGGAACCTCTCTATTATTTTTTAATCGTAAAACGATATTTATTGAAATTACTTTATTGAGCAAATTTTTTTGGTGAACAAATTATATCGCCATAGAAGCAGTGTCGACTTGCGGTTCATTCATGAGCGCCTTAGAGCAAAGTGCTTTTAAAAATACATTGCATTATAAACAGGCTCATATTTTCCAGAGATTAAATAACTAATTTTATTTCGATTTTTGTATTCATGAGAAAAAATCGTTTTGCATAAACATTTTACTCGGGTAAATGAACACTAACTGACGAAGAGAAATTATAATGATTCATGTTGGCATTTGTTGACGAGGAAATATGTTGAAAATGCTCTGGGAATAATATATTTCTCTGATTTTGATTAAAAACACACAAAAGAAAAAACTCAAATTTTGTACAGTGAAAGTTCTACAATTTTATTGACTTCAATAAGGTGTGATAATTCAAGAAACAATAGAATTTAGTTTAACAATAATGGCCCCAGTGATCAACCAGCGAAGTCAGCCGCTGGAGGTTCTCGATAACCGCCATGTTCGCGATAATCGACACAAGTCGGGAGGTGAAGATCGCAAATTTCTTAAACACACTTGGAGCGACAGCGATTCTCGGAGTATTTCTCCATCTCCATCCGTGAAAAGCTTCCATTCTGCTAGAAGTGCATTCTCTGTCCAGTCGGAAGTAGGAGATTCTGGAGTGAGTTCAGAGCGAGATTCTCCTTCTCCACGAGAATCTCCTTCGCTCAATTCATCCATTGGACCATCAGAATCAGAAGACAGTTGCGGTTCATCAGAGTCTCTTCACAAGTTTTCTGCGGAGACCCAAAAGTTCCAAGAGATTCTGAAAAACACACAGCAAAATGTCCCGAAACTTCCACCCAAGAACCGCAAGCGTCCTTTGCACATAAATAAACCTTCTCTGCCTACGGTACTTTTCAAGCAGATTTGTGAACGCGCACGACAGTTTGAGAAGCGTCGTCAGAGAGCGGCTAAGATCGAAGCTTCCAGCATAAACAAGATGCGTGGCCTGACCATCAGAGGAAGGCCTATAACTCACACACGCATGACCCATTCTCAGCCACCACACTCGACGTTATTATCAACGGCTTCCTTATTCCCGTCGACGCCTTCGTTAATCCTAGAAGAGGACGAAGGTGAGGATGAACGTGTTCATGGGACTCGCTCGTCCCTCAGCTGCGAAGATTCGTCACTGGGTTCTGTTACGTCTTCGTGCATGGCCGGGTTATTTGAACACGAGGAACAAGACGCAGGCGTGGCATTTGCCGGAATTCGTGACATCTTCAGCCCCCAGCAACTTTCGACTATCCGCAGCCAGAAAGGAACTGTTAGGGGCGTCAGGAACAGGGTCAGGGCCGGCATCGCTACCTTCACTTCTGATCAACGCATTTTGAAGGTGGGATTTAATTTGTTATTACGAACACTTGTAATCATTCATATTACCATTAATTATCTAACTTTATAGAAGGAGGATCGTTTGACATCATGCAAATTCTGTAATGGGCATGCATTTTTAGTGTGATGTTATTCTCTGAACGTGTAACAAAAATGAATTCCGATTATGCTTGATTAAACCGATTCAACATTTAGAAATTAGTGAACTGTAGGATTGTCAAAAATTTCATTCAATATACAGATCGTTGCGCTTCAATGGAAATTTAAGGTAAAAAGTAAATATTTGCAATAGATATTGTACTATGAGTACAATATCTTGATGATTCTATGGTTTCGATTTCATGTTCGAAAAATACCATTGGTAAAAATCGAAAATGCAAAATTTTCGCGTAGGAAGGTCATATATTGGCTTAACTTAACAATGTAAGATAATTTATCTAAAGTGCACTGGCCCAAATGCTCGTTGAATATACTAACTTCAATACTTCTATAAACGAACTAACTTTATTTTTTCAAATCTAATACTGAAGCTAAATAGCTCCTGGAATTTAATCAGTTTAGCGGGGTGAGATACGACGGCATAATACGGCATAACATGTCTAGTTAAGCCGAGTTAGAGGAAAAATTTACAGATATTTTAGCTCATGAACGTTTGCGTTTTTTATCGTGAATATGCAACCTTTTGCATTTGGTATCCACGTTTCCACATGAATTTTGTTTCCAAGTGTTTCCTGAAGTTCAACTTAATGCCAGATCATACACGGATATACATAGTCTATTACCGTACATTTTATCTACTGCCCTGTTTTTGAAATGCCGTCCTGTAGAACAGGAACAACAAACTTTAGCTTTGCTACCGCCACTCGTAATCAACAGGCAATCGGACCAATCACAGTCCAGGGATCCAAGCACCGTTGATATGGAGAGGGAGGATAACACGCATATCGTGCACTTCATTTGTGTCTACGATTGCATAGCTTTTATGAGTCTGTAAATATACTAACAATCTATATATTTTTGAAAATATTTCATAACACCACCAAAAATATTTATTTACGCATTTAATTACGCCCATTTATTTGAAATATTAATCTCTGTTTGTGGCTGTATGTGAATAGAGCAAGATCACATGATGAAGACTAAACAAAATAATAATTTAATGGTCTGAATATTAACTTCATTACTCCCATATCTGCAGCAAATAGCGTATTTTTCTACATAATTGCTGTAAAGCTGTCAAGAAAATTGGGATATCGTTCTTTTTATGATGAATATATTTTATATACCCTTTACTTCAAATTGTAATTATAACGGAAAATTACAAGGCTATAAATATATATTGCGTGTTACCAAACAGGTACAATATCTGACAGCAGGTTAAGGAAGTTTTAATCAAGGCTTGCAGTTTAGCAGTAAAAAATATTTTGCAGGTATACTTTTACCATAAATTTGTGCTTGCTGGTGTCGTAACCTAAGGTATTTTAGTGGAATGTTAAGTCAGTGTCACGTATAACACACATTTGAATGTATTTATGCCGCAAATTACCTTGCAAGCTAAGGTAGTAGAAGACGATTGTATGATAATATTTTTTATTACTGAATTAAATTGTTCTGCGTATTCATGCGTGCAAAGAAAATTAAATTAAAAGATCGAAAATTGTTATGCGTCCAAAAAGAGAATCGAAGCACTGAGTAAAATTGTATTAAAAATGCACTGAAAATTTGAGCACTATTTTTGAGATTTTACTCAGGAAAATAAATGTGTTGTATTGCAGAAATAGTGAATTTTTCCTGCACGATGCACGAATACGCTTTTTTTTAGCCAAACTGGGTCGGATAATTCATACAAGGATAAAAAGTAGGTAGCTAATTGGACAAAGCCTTTCACATTTCATTGAGTTTCCATTGACAACTCATGTCAGCATGTACTCTGTTCTTCAGGGTGGTGAATAATCTGCATTATATTATTCTGCTCCAGAAATGGCGGAAATAATTTTTTTATCCAGTTAAACTAGCTTTTTTAGAAAAAACATCGATATCCGGTCCTAATTTAAAATGGTAATTATGGTATAAATAACTGTACCCTTCGTCATCATACCATTCATCCTTTACAATGATTAAATTATTGCATCACTTATACAGTAGTTATTTATCGGCCTGTTAGTCATTATTCATAATCAGTTTATCATTGATCAAAAGTGCCGTGAGTATTGCCTGGCTTATCGCTGAAGAGCGTGATTGTGCATTGATCGATTACAAATTAGAACGACCAGGATATCTGGCTCCTGCATTCCAAATGAATTGATCTTACTTATAGGGTGTAAATTTATATTTTGGAACTGTTTAATTCTTTACGCATAATTTCCCAGAGGTTTATCCATTTCTCGAGCGAATTGCTTACCTCTTCACGTAATATTTACCACTTCACATAATGTTTACCACTTCACGAGCTGCTTACCTCTTCGCATAATATTTACCACTTCACGAGCTGCTTACCTCTTCGCATAATATTTACCTCTTCACGTAATATTTACCACTTCACGAGCTGCTTACATCTTAAGGGGATATTGATCTCTTGTAGCTTATCTCTTAACGAATGGTTTTAAGACTTATTGAGCTGTTTGCCACTTCACACCTCTTGGGGAATTTTTTTAGAGCTTATAAAAATGTATTATTATTTTAAAATAAGGTATTGCTACGCTAAATGATAGTAATAAGACGTTTATTGATTCGTAGATCGACATGTGTCCGACAGTGTTTATACTCTTTTAATATTTATTATCGTGTTGACTTATATTATATTTTCCAGATTCAATTGCATGGGGTTCGGTCTGCTAATATTGTTCTAGATTCAAGCATGAAAATCAAACGTGTTAAAAAAGGAATTCCAGATTTTATAGGAATTTACTTGTAATATGTTTACTACATGTTTTACTACATGTTTATAACATTAATGTAATTTGATTGTATTAAGCACAGTCTTAATCATCTTTTCAAAGTCAACATTAAAACTAAACATGAAGTTGTGTCTTATTCGTAACGTGTGCGATGTCCATACACGCCCGCGGACAAAAACATGAACCTTGACCGAGTTTTTTCATAGTTTGCTTAGGAAATCAAGTACCCTGGAACTCTACTGTTTGTTCTGTTCAGAATATTTGTTTAAATGTTTGCTATGTATTTGGTCGCTTGATATTGAAGCAAGCGCTTTTTTATGTAGTTGAAATTAAATTCCATCGAACAAGGATGAAAGATTTTATAGGGTCATGGTTTCTTCAATCCAATTAATACACGTGCCTCAGGGAGAAGATATAGATCATAAAAAATTGTAGGCTTGATTGTGAGGTTAAATCAGATGATGTGTAGTTATTACGAAACGCCGTTGCTCGCCATTTTTAACCTCACGGAGTATAAAAATAAGCTTATTATATAATTCTGGTTTCAAAACATGCATTTGTTGCAAAAAATGCAATCGGAGTCGAAAAGTAAGCTGTTAAAATCTCTTTGAATATGATTAAAATATTTCTAAATATAAAGATGAATTTTCAAAGGAAAGGCGAAATGCGTATTCAAGCCTTAATTTTTATCAATTTATATCGCTATAATGTTTCAAGTGTTAGCTAAGTGATAATTTATCACAAATTGTCGATGAAACAAAGTGCGAGCGTTGTCAGCCACGATTAGAGACCAACATTATATATAGCATCAATATAATCTTGTTTGACTTTTACTTTAGGATGATAACTTGCAGGAGCAGGAATCTGCCTTGAATTAATTATCAGTTTATATGGCCTGGCAGAGCTGTGGTCAGTTACAATTTAGTTACATTATCATTTCATTATTATATATATTATTGTCTTTATAATTTTTATATAACCTTTACAGTAGATTATTTTACTTTTTGAAGGTGATGAAGAACATTAATCGAAATTGACGAGATGGAATTTTCAAAATCCACATTACTTCAATTACCATAACTACTAGTACAAAGTATTCGACGAATTAAAAATTTTAATAATTTTTCACATGAAATTTCTTGCCATCAGTTCGTTCACCGAACATTATGCCGCCTGGCTCTCCAGATGCAAGATGAGATTGTGTCATGCAAATTTTATTCAGGGTCTTAAAATACTGTGAGTTTTAGGGCCTTTATAAGTGACTGTGAAGAGCATATGGAGCCATTAAAAGAGTTGAGAGTTAATATTCAGAAAAAATTTCGTCATTATGGGTAGCGTCTTCACCGGTGGTGACTAGTTTGAGGGTCTGTAAAGAACGAAAAACAAACCGATGCACGTGGTCAAGTTGCCAATAGAATTACATTTTTCTCATAGTGTTGAAAGTTATTGTACTTTTGCAAATTCCATTTTTGAAGGTCCAAGTCATCCACAGAGTAAGAACGGGACTTTCGAAGTGATGCGGTATTTTTTTGCGTAATTTCTCTCATTGACAAACAATGAGAGTGAGGGACTCGAGTCATAATCATTTGGTGCATGGCATATTCATCCACATAGCCATAACGCAAAGAATGGATACGTGTGAGCAGTAGATGTTTCATGTACACAACAACGTGTTTGCAGAGCCGCAGTTTGCACAAAAGAACATGAACATGAGCTGCAAACTGCATGTTTGTTGAGCAGTCGTTATAGCACAAGAAGATATACGGGACGTTCTGATGGTGGTTGACAAACGAAGTGCCTTTCTCGCGGACGCACAGTTCAAGCTTTCTTCTTAGAGTGTTTGGCTTCCCCTGAAAGTGACGTTCACAAACCTTATGGCGATCAACATCTGTTACGTAAACGAGAGGTGCTTCGGTTGGCACCTTTGTGTTGGAATTATTGGTCGCGAGTGAGGCTTCCATATCATCAAGTGTGTCATTCAGATGCAGAATGGATTCTATGAGGAACGACAAACAATATTTTTCTGCATCCAGCGAATGGGTAAATGTTCCAGTTATCAATTTTTCTATGAATTGATGAAATGAATGATACATTGATATACTAAACAATGGTTACACTTGAAAGTCAACTAATAAACACCAAATTTGAATTTTTTGGAACGGTTCTTATCATGCATTAAGTAGCTTATTAACTCGCACTGTTGAAATAAAAATAGAGGCTAATATTGAGGAAGACCGATTTATCTAAATAACTTTGTTTTAACCAAGATTTTAATATTTTTGCTTTCACGTCGCATTCTTGGCTGTAATTTTATCAAGGAGAAATTTTTCTACGAGTGATAATTCAGTGACTATATGAAATTTTTCATGTCATCAGAAGCGCATTTGTGAGTTTTAACCTAACTGATTGTGCTCAAAAAATGCGCTCAAAACTAATTTAGATGTAAAAAAATATCTCTCATGACGGACGAAAGAATCGTTGCCAGACCCTAGGACAAAATTGCACTAAACTGCAATGTCATTGTTTCAATTTCTGAAAGGACGACCGAGTTTCATCATCCAATGATGGTCCTTGGGTCACAATCTCGACTGCGAAGGCCGAGACATCGTTAACTGGGAAATTGCGTCTTCTGTGTTGCAATAGATACAAGTAATCTACAATTTAAATTGGATATTTGGCCCAGCAAAAGTTAGACGTAGGTTATTCTTGAGACGTTGCACCAATTAAAAAGATCATAAAAAGCTGCGTGTTTCTTACATATTTTACTTTGAAATTGTCGAACATACCAGGATTATCTGATTCACTATATAATATGGTGCGGAAATTCATACAATTCACTGTATTTATATATTAAAATAATCACATTGATAGATGTCCTGTGTGATTTTTTGTTGTATAGGGATTGAGAATTACTATTTATCATCGATTTTATGCATAAATCAAACGAAAATATATTTCTTTGAGCCATGATCTATTTCGCGTCATAATCATATTGCCAACATAAATAAAATCTTACTTATGGTAGGTATTTAAGCTAATAATTTCAATTCGAATTTCGCTTGGTTTACACATAACAAAAATAAAAAAAATATAACTCAGTATTCACTGCAGTGAGTGACAGAGAGCGCATTTCTCGTCGACGAAAACGTGAAGTCACGGACGGACAGACGGACGGACGGACGAACGGACATGGCGAGCACAATAGCGCATTTTTTCCATAAATGAGAAAATGCGCTAAAAACGCAATCGATTAAAGAAAATGTAGGATTCGTGAAGCTTTCGTCCTCGTTTCCTTCTCAGTTTTCCATGTTAGCAGATGGTCATAATTTGATAAATGCTAAGATAAATCTCCACAAACGTCTTATTTCCGCTAAAGCACGTCCGTCCTGCTCCTAGTTTTCTTCTCAAGAGAGAGAAAGCTAAGATTGTGATCGTAAAGTTTCATTCATTCTCGAGAGTAAAATGCTTGATTTTTTTTTCACTTGCCTCGGGAAAATACACGCTTAATCCCCACTATATGCGCATTTTTTGGCTGCCTTATTTTCGTTCGAATTTTTTAATTGTCGCTTTGAATTTTTTGTTTGACTTTTTAAATTGCGGAGTCTCCGGAAACCTCAATGCATATTAATTACTTATCTTGAAAATATTTTGATATAAAAATTTTCTCGATTCATCATAAATAATTCAGTTGATCAAAGTTATTACTTTTGTGTTTACAAAACTTACTTGTACCAACATAGAATTTTGCCAACATAATTGCTGGGCCGTTGTTTCAATTGAGTCTTTTTCAAATTATTGAGAAACATCTATGTGATGTGGTGTTATCAATATTTAGTATGAATAGAATCAATATTTAGAGGGAATAGAACTCAATCAATATTTAGAAAGAATAAAACACATCAGTGTACAAATAACTTCGTTTAATTTATTCTTATATGAAATAATTTGTTCTGCACAAAAGTCTACTTCGTGGATGCGTTAGTTTCACTATATACAGCCTGTCTCTTATACACATCTAGATGNTCAAGTTGATTTCCTAATGATGAAAATTCCTACAGAAACGGTTAATTTCATGCTCCTGCAGATTTTCTGATTGATAGAGATCAAGATTTTTCAACAATGTTTATCTTGTTGATGGTAAAAGCGTTTAGTAAAACGGTTTATAAACATTATAAGAAAGTCAGCGCATTCCTTTCAACATAACGTCAAGATATGGAAGAAAAAGCCTACGGCAACTTCTGCTTCAAATTTATTTTGGATTCTTTGTTAAATCTGAGAGAGTAGTAGAGTTTCTAAGAGCTAATGACAAAAGTGCTAGAAAGCTATTTTTCGCGCAAAGTGTCTCCTGATCTTTTCTTACAATTCTGCGTCAAACGTGGATCTTTATAGCTTGTAGTGTACGTATGCACAGAAACATTCAATCTATGAGGTACAACATTACGTACGTACTACGTTTCCGGCACCAGTAGATTTTTGATTATTAGTAACTGCTAAAAAATTGGAAAGAGAAACGTCAACATCAATCGAAACATCAATCATTCCATGCATTCATGCCTGATTGCTTAATAGGTATTCACAAACCTTTATCAGGGTTTCGTTGTCCCTCGTACATTTTTGCGTATAAACAACCGTTGCACATGGTGCTGAAATTGCTTCAATGTTGAAAACTTTTTAAACTATTGAGTATACGAGAGAAATCAATTTACCTTTTTTTCCATACACAATATAGAATTCGGACTCGGTAAATTGTGATCAATCACTATGTTTAGGAGGCAAAATATTAAAAAAAGCAATAGTTTTGTTACATTTAAATAACATATAATATATTTGTTATTATTAAATATTTGCAAGCTTTAGGCCAGAGCTGCCCGCGATCGATCGTCTCTGAAATTCTAGAATCCCTTGGTCCTGTAACACATTATTCAAAATCTCGTTAATAGTGATAAGCCTAATGTATTTTAAGAACAACACATGGCCTGTTTAAACGTTAATTTTACTAAAAGAATAATAGTATCATTTGTGCAGTTTGTGAGAGTAGTTTGTTCGATCTCAGATCTCATTGTGCATGGCACGCAACGAACGCCCGCTTGGCATGAAAGTTCCGACGAATTTTTCAATGAAAGTTAAATCATTTCAAATTTCATATTTGCTTTGATCTTTAGCGTTTTATTTGAAAACAGAAATCTTATTTATATTGATAAATTAAAAAATTATTGTTTTGTAAGTTATTAACATTAAACTAAAATTAAATCATGATTCTCAGGTGTACAGACTTTTCATGCAATATAAGCACTTTCAGTATTTCTACTCAGAACTACTGTGTAGAATTTGCAACTCAGATGAAAGGCCTCAGATGATGAATACCAAAATATGAAACTTTTACGACTGAAATTGATCTGAGCTGCATTTAATTTTTAGTTACACTTCCCCAGCTTCATTTATACACAAATTAGAAATTTCCCCATTATTGAACTTATATACACGCCCGAGCGATTGCTCTGTAGATCGACATGCGCTCTCTACATTAACACAATACAGCGTGTCCGCTCCTGAGGCTATCCAGCACCTGTGCTGCTGTTTTTCTTCAGGATTTTTAAGGCCTATTTTTAAGCTACTGATTACCAAGTTGCCGTTAGCAGGAAGGTCTAGAGAGGATTTTTGCTTCCGCTGTGCAACTCTTTCTCCTGGATCGCAGACGTGCGGACGGTTTGACAAGTAGAGCGCGGTAACAAAATGCAAACCCTGCGCGTATATGGGATGCATGTGGCAATGCTAGCTTAGATGATGTATTATCTTAACTTAGAATAATTACCCTCGTATATAAAATTTTTTTTAATAAGTGATTTGATTACCAGTATAGGATGTTTATTCACATTATTTTTTCATAAGCTATTTTTATGGCGGGAACGATGTTACCAAAAAGATAATGATACCATTTTTAACGAAGCAGAGAATGATCTTTAATTATTTTCAAGATTATTGTTCCTATAGAAATATTTGAGAAGGGACATTTTGATGGGTTTATTTTTACGAAATTGATGAGTTTGCCGCTGCTCAATAACTGATCAGCAAAAAAATCTAGGTTCAGTAGATTAAAGAAAAAAAAAGAAAAAACAAACAACAGGATTAAGTTTGTTTCTTATAAGAGCATACAATTAGTAAATTAATCAATAATTAACTAACTAAACTAATTAAATGTAAAATATTATTGAGCACTTAATATTTTATTGTCTTCCATTTGCATCTCTTAGAAAGCACCATATTAGGAGTGAAAATTTCATGGGGAAACCTGTTATTGGTAAGAAAAGAACACTCTTCTCCAGAGTCTCAGATTTTATTCAGTAACGTCTTCAATTCAATTGGTTTTGATTGCGAAAATGCTCTGTTCTACATGGAGCAGTCCTACGCGGAGAGAATTGAAAACGCTTTACGCATTTGTCGTCGAAAGCAGAGCGCATTGAACGCTATTTTTCAGAGAGAAAATAATGTTGTTGGGGAGTTTGTTGCTTCTCACGAGCCATGCAGCTTTCTTTCCCGAGGGCTGCATCTATGGTCGCCTTGAATAGCTTCGAATGTTCCCGATGACCGTCTGCATTCTAGAAAGTGCGGAGCTTCTGGCCTTTTTTAATAGTGTGATACAAAGGCGTGGCTGTCTTAATAGGCTTAAAAATCACATTAAAATAAGCCTAAACAAATGATGAACTTATCTATTGTTGGAAAAGCACTTGGGAAGGAAAAATGGTAATTCGATCCACTCGAATTCAAGTTTTTTTTCTCCAGCAAAAAATTTTGCGACCAATTTTGGAATTCAATTAACATAGAAAACTGAGAAGTTCTGTGAATTAGAAATTAATAGAAAATATATTCCTTCCACTTAATGACGAATATATAATCCATTTCGAAGTTGTATCCTAAAAATTCTCTGAGTTGTATTGCTTATTCTACGTAGTAATTATATTGACATGAACATTATTTTCAAATGCTAATTTTGTAAGCGCTAAATTAATGCGACCATTTCACAAATTAACTTCATTTCAAACAGAGAAGTATGATGAAATCAAATAATTTAGATTTTCTTGAGAAAAAAGATAGTTTTACAGGACCGAAAACGAATTTAGATATAAATGTGAAATGGGCAGTTCTGAAAGATTTGTTGATGAACATTAATTTTTGACACAACTTTTAATTTTGGATAGAATATTTTCGGTTAAAATTGACTAGTGATTGTTTTTCTTACAAATACACTCGATATGATCCGAAGATAGAAAACAAATCTATAGATTAACATGTTCCGTATCGTTTATTACAAGAATCTATTAGTAATGCATTAGAAAGGAAAAGTTTCTTCATGGAACAAGAAAGGTTATATTCGCTGAGGCAACTACAATGTTCTTTTTATTGAACGGGGAACGTTGCTTGGAGAACAATCATCTAATGAACAATCATGGAGCTCTCCGTGCATGACCTGGAGCTCTAATTTCCTGCATTTTCACGCCTCTATGGAACAAGCAGAACAATTTCTTAACAGAGAACTCCTCTCACGAGAATAAATTGAAAATAAGGCAGTGAACGAGAATCCACGACGTGATTAGACAATTTTTTAAACGTACAAAATTTTTTACAATATGATTAAACCTCGAAACCAGGTTTTACGATATAGTTGAAACTAAAAAAAAGAAAGAATATATGAATCAAATTTTATTACAGCAAAAAAATATAATAATGACTTCAGTTCAGAACAGTTGGACTTCGAAAGTTTAACTATTAAAACAATTGTAAAGTTTATCGGGCCAATATATTTGATTTCACATCGCATTTTTTCTAGTCTTCTGTTCTCTTGAGTTTTTCTCAAATATCCAAAGTATCATTTGATCACAAACATTTAACTGCCTGCACACAGCCAAGCATGTGTGAAAATCGAGACGCTGCGCCTGTGCGCAACCAATCATGTAGAAACTACTGAGACACGAACTCTTTGTCTCCTACTCGCATTAAAATATAGTAATAATAATATAGTAAGGTTCCTATCCACCGGCCACATGACCGATTTCGACCACAATTTCGACGAGGGAAAAGTTCCAGTATCCAGAGCCAACATCTATCTATTCATATTATTTAAGTCGTGATTACGAAGGTAAATTTCGACCGCTAAACAAGAATATTATTCATTTATACAACACTCAGCCAGAATTTCCATTTAGTATAAAATTATTCAAATGCTTCGAAAATATTTTCGAGCACATGTTCAAGGGATAAATAATATGATGAACAGCGTAGGTGTTCTCCGGCGCTGGTGTTGAATGCATGGAAGAACTGACGCATGACGAACGTAAAAAACCTTTTCTCCATGCGCCTGCAGGGCAGAGGCTTCTGCTTCGTGTCCATCAGTGCCCCAGCTCATCATCGTCTGCATTGTCTGCTGCATTAACATCGTCTGCATTGTCTGCTGCATTAACTTCGTCTGCATTGACTGCTGCATTAACGTCGTCTGCATTGACTGCTGCATTAACGTCGTCTGCATTGACTGCTGCATTAACGTCGTCTGCATTGACTGCTGCATTAACATCGGCTACATTGACTGCTGCATTAACATCGTCTGCATTGACTGCTGCATTAACATCGTCTGCATTGACTGCTGCATTAACATCGGCTGCATTGACTGCTGCATTAACATCGTCTGCATTGACTGCTGCATTAACATCGTCTGCATTGACTGCTGCATCAACGTCGTCTGCATTGACTGCTGCATTAACATCGTCTGCATTGACTGCTGCATTAACATCGGCTGCATTGACTGCTGCATCAACGTCGTCTGCATTGACTGCTGCATTAACGTCGGCTGCATTGACTGCTGCATCAACGTCGTCTGCATTGACTGCTGCATTAACATCGTCTGCATTGACTGCTGCATTAACATCGTCTGCATTGTCTGCTGCATCAACATAGTCGCATTGTCTGCTGCATCTAACATCGTCTGCATTGTCTGCTGCATCAACCTCGTCTGCATTGTCTGCTGCATCAACCTCGTCTGCATTGTCTGCTGCATCAACATAGTCTGCATTGAATACTGCATCAGCATCGTCTGCCTTGTCTGCCGTATCAACGTCTTCTGCATTGTCTGTCGTAGCAATATCGTCAATATCGTGGTTTTTAAATTGCACTACCTTTGCAATGAACTTTCCCATTAACTCTATTTGTGGAACTTTATACTTCCGAATTTGTTGTTGGGGACGCAGTGCAGTTGTGCGTTATTAGAGTTAGGTATTTGGATTTTTGGTTTTAAGTCACCTCGGACGTGACCTCGTTCAGATAAGCTCTGAAACTTGTCCATTGCTGTGTGATCCACCACGGAGGTAAGCGTTACTTTATCATTTGGTCTTTTTATTTTTAGCGCATTTTCTCATTTATGGAAAAAATCACTATTGTGCTCGTCATGTCCGTCTGACCGTCTGTCTGTCTGTCCGTCCGTCCGTCTGTCCGTGACTTCACATTTTCGTCGACGAGAAAATGCGCTCTGTCATTCACTGCAGTGAGTACTGAGTTTATATTTTTTTGATAATTTTCTGTTGCAATTCAGTGGTGGTGTTTAGAGGTGTTAATGATTACGGTTTATTAGTCTATTATTTATTATCTTGTTACGTAACATTCTGCTCTTGTTGCTCAAATATTGCTAGTTCTAAATTCTTGTTTATTTCTCAATTTCAGAAAGGCTCCAAATTTTGATTCTAAAGTAAGAACTAGAGCAAAGAGAACGCACGGTTATATTTTTGTCTTTGTTTGTATTTGTCGTTTGTTTATTATAGTTTTCATTTAACATTTTTATTCATCCTTTTGTTTACCAGTATGCCCACGACATTGTAAAACTGAGACTCGTGTTGGCCATCCTACATTTTTTGAAAATTCAAAGTTTTTTTCTCACATTTCCCGTTTTATGTGAATTATTCAGAAAAAGTTAGCGTCACATGATATGAATAACTAACTGTATTATGCTTCAATGAAATTTATATTACACATCGATAATTTCATGTGTTTTTAGGCTTTTCAAATAAAAATAGTTCGGAAAAATG
Organism: Hyalella azteca; assembly: GCF_000764305.2. Lineage (NCBI taxonomy): Eukaryota > Metazoa > Arthropoda > Malacostraca > Amphipoda > Hyalellidae > Hyalella > Hyalella azteca. The sequence continues at coordinate 121,984 of NW_025940355.1, forward strand.
ACCCAGAGGTTCTGATTTTCTCCCGTATCTACCTGTGCTATAAATGTGGCAATTTGAAGCTGTTATTTCTCTTTTTATATAGTGGCTGCAAACAAAAAAACGTAATAAATAGAACAAGTTTAGAAGCCCGCCGTATGAACAGCCAAGAAGCTGTTCATTTGCACTCGTTTAAGCGTATGTGGGTTTACTGCTTACAGTCCTTAACATTTTTTTGCGCTTTGACATACAATCAAGTGACCAATTTCTATGTCTGAAAAAGTTTTATGAGTTAGAGGGAGGTCCGCCATTGGTGCTATCCATTAGAAAATGCGAGACACCTGCATTGAAATTAAACCTGTTAGATTTCGGTCCTATTTATTACCTTTGAATATCTTGTGGACAAATGTTTGACGAGATCCAGAGAAAATATTTGAGGGATTTCACACATTTTTTACTTAAAATTTTTACTTTTTAATAGCATTGCAGCTACCTGGACTGCAGAATTAAATAACACGTTTGGCTGCCAAAAAACATGCATAACTTTTTGCCTTCGGTATGGCCGTATGAAATTGATCTTGAAGAGAAATTGGTCCTGCCAATGAAACCTGATTTCGTGCCAATCTACTTCCTGGTCAGAAACTTCCATCTACTTTCATCGATTACATAAAAATCGAGAAAGTTGAGGAGAAAAACCGAAGTTGCTGTATTATTAACTTGGAAGACTGCCACAAAGTGGAGATCGTGCTATTATTGACGTTTAAACAACGTTTTATTAATGTTTTTCCAACGTTAGATGCCTGGTGGTAGGTTTGAAAAACAAAAAAAAATTCGAGCAGCATGGCGCAGCACATGCTTTTGAGTTCTGCACGATTGACCATGAACCAATGAAAATTGTACAACTGTAATTGAGTACATCAGATAAAGAAAAAATCACCAAATACTCATTTCTTATGAAAGTATAGTGCAGTAAACCATTGTTTATTGAGGTTGTAAAAATTTTTTTTCGAACTTTTTTCCGTAATGGCTGATATTTTCAGTGCGAGTGATAAATTCATGAGAATAATCGTCCATTCAGTGCACATTTCAAGGAAATGTGTACTGAATCTTGAATATTCTTGAATATTCTCATCAATTATCTTGAATATTCGCTGCCCATTCTATCATGCATGCGCGTTTTTGCCTAGAAAGATGCCTCTCCTAATGAAAACTCGTTTAATTTTTCAATGATGAAAAACTATTAATAATTTGATGAAAATTGATCATAAAGTAGCGCATTCAACATTCCTTCATCGTTAACTATTTTTGAGCCTTATACAAGGTGTGATCAAGGTGTGATCAAGGTGTGATCAAGGTGTGATAAAGGGCAACGAACGCGTCCATGATGCCGCTGAGTTACCTTGTCTCTGAACTCCTTGACTAAATTAAACGACTCTCAGTTCAGAGCCCCAGGCCTTGCCCTCATTTATTCACTGTGTTGAGTGAAGCATTGAGCTTTTACTTTGTGCTAAAAGGTCAGGCAATTACTCAGTCATCTGCTGACTTAAAAAACATCATGATAATTCCTTCAAATATCGATATGAATTTGTGCAAATGACATGCATGTATGTAATAAACATTGAAACTTCTGAATGATAAAAATGAGTTTGAATAATTATACTCCTAACAGACATTTTTTATATCTATAAAAAATATTGAAAACTTTGAGAACCTGCCATCAACTAGCATTGAACCTGAATATATAATTATTTACATTGATGTGAATTAATTATAATAAAGATCGTGCTGTTTAACCCGACGTTCTGGATAGATAATCTCTAAGCTAAGATAATACTATTTCTACTCGTCTTATCCTCTGCGTATGCTCTGCTATTTAACATTTCCAAAAGAAGGAAATGTGAATGAGAGACTTACATGTCTAAACCTCCAATTTTAAAAGATCCGCTCTTTAAAAAATTCAACAATATGGTGCTGACACGAACGTAGTCTGACGTAGTGCTGACACGAACCGTCTGACGTAGTGCTGACACGAACTGTCTGACGTAGTGCGACACGAACCGTCTGACGTAGTGCTGACACGAACCGTCTGACGTAGTGCTGACACGAACCGTCTGACGTAGTGCTGACACGAACCGTCTGACGTAGTACTGACACGAACCGTCTGACGTAGTGCTGACACGAACCGTCTGACGTAGTGCTGACACGAACCGTTTGACGTAGTGCCTGTGAAACTGTGCGTGAATTTCAAGATTGGTGTAAAAAAGATTTAAAGAGAACTGTAATAGAAAGATTAAAATTAGTGTCAGTGAAAATAAAGCCATTGAATATTGTCGGCGGTCGTGAACGTTACGGAAATTTTTCAGATTGTTGTTGGTCTCGAACAAGCAACTCACCGCTTGAATATCTATGGGGCCTAACTGCTCTGCTTCCTCGCTGATTTCGACCAGTACTTCATGCTGTTTGCTGTTAGTACCGAACCCTCTATTCACTGCTTTAATTTTGGAGCTGTGAACTCCAGCCACTTTGTCAAACTGCTGATTCATTGCTAAATTTGCGCGCCAGATCACTAGAACTCAAAATATTCATAATTTTCAATAACCAAATACATATGAATATTTTTCATACAATAACCAAATACACAGCTAAAGTTACAAATCAGTGGCAAATCTGAAAAGAATCTCTGACAAACATGAATACTTTTGAACACTTTTCGTTGACTGATGTTTCGTTCATAAGTCGCATTTACTGTTCACATGGCGACTATACGCATGCGCAGTCAAGCGCAGCGCGAAATTTCGCACTCGTACGCTTGCTTGCACGAAGTAATAACATCACAAAGACTTCGTGCAGCAAGTTTGATTGTTTTTGGTTGCCTGCACGTGGACACTTCTTCTGCATGCACACTTCCGTGTGCTTGCCTGCCTTTCTCCGTGTAAAGCTTTCACGCCTCGATGTTCAACATCGGTTTTTCAGTAATTCTAAAGCTCACTTCAGTAATTTTAAAGCTAACTTCAGTATTCAAACATAGCGGAAACAAAAACATTCAAGAGAATAATAGCACAATGGTTAAGCTTAAGCGCGTTGTCATGGTTTTACCTTAAAGATCAAGAAAACAGCAACGTTCCACTGATTTTGTGTTCTATGTTTAGCTGCCGATCTTTAGGATGATTACAATGAGATTGAGCTCAGCGATACAATACTACTTTTTAACCGCAGATTCTGCGTCGTGTGCTCAGAGTTTAACTATTTAACAGGAATAATTTCATCACGATAATTAAGTTACAACATCTGGAGTGTTGACTCTCGTTCATAAGAATATTTTAGAGATGTTATGTATGAAATAGAACAAAAACTCTCATTGTTACAATTCGTTTCTGAAGGAAATCATTACTGCGTGTTCTGCCTGAACATACGATGCCTGTCTTGCTCGATTAAATTTTTAGTATATCTATGCGATTAACATAAATATCTGTTAATTATTCGACTAGTGATGAACTTTTTAGTTCAAGAAATGGAACAAACTCTCCGGAATAAATGAAATAAAGTCTTTTGTACAAATGAAGCAAACTAGAATCACTTACCTATAGAACATAACCTTACAAATGATTAATACTAGACAAAATTAGCGGAACATGGATGAAAATACAGTGCTCAAAACTCAACTTCATGCTGCCCAAATAAGTGATTACATTATGGTACTTTAACTTAATATCAAAATCGTACTCTATTAAATTGACCCCTCCGTGTTGGTTTTCCCTTTGAAAGAAAATTAAAATAAGATTCTATTACACAGTATAAGGTTAAAACAGTTAATAAGAATCTCCTTGCATTAAGTTTAGCAAAACCAAACCATCGTTTTGTATGAGCCGGTCTGCACCTCATGCAGCGTCATCTGTTCCGCCGCTCGCCGCCGGCCTAAATTCCGTCCGCTGTTCCACCCATGCACGTTCCGCGGTTCAGGATTAGAATTTTGCTCCGCGCCGATGTTGGTGTTCATTTAAACATTGTAGTGGTAATTTAATCTCTAAGACGTCTTCACCTAAAATTTAATTAATGTATCAGCTCAACCTTTGTGGAGGTCCTGAATTAGTTGAATCGTGGTTGGGGTCTTGTGTTAGTATAACTATTGTCGTGGTCACGTCTGTTATAGTTTAGATATTGCTGAAGAAACAACGTTGGAACTACGTGAAAAATAATTTACTGCTTTATTTCAATAAATTTTTTCCGTTATAAAAGAAATAACAATCTTCGTCCTAATTGGCTTGCTTAATTTGTGTTTTTTTTATACCTACATTGCGTGTTTTTGCCAATTACCTCCAGATTTAGCTTATTCCTACACCAATTACAGTATTAAGCTTATTCGGACAGAGATTTAAAACCACTACCATTTTTAAACCTCAGCACGAACGAAAAATCTGAACCCGAGCGATTTCATCATCGCTGCTGATACATCGTAAATGAGAGAGAGAAAGAGAGCATTAACTTGATGCAAGAATTAATGTTCCCGTTATGCATTCATACAGCGAACTTCCTCTAACCGTATATTGGTGAGAGCAAAGCCTGTATTTACCTGAGCGTGCAGCGTTACCAGCGAGCACGTGTCATTCAAGCTGATGAACTTAACTTTAATTTTCATCGCTAAAACAGTTAACCCGTTCATTGTATTGCAGCATCACGAGATATGAGAGGAAAGCCTGTCATGGCTTGTCGATTATTATACCGTCATTGCAACTGATGCTTGAAATCAATTTGGTGCGCCATTTATTGAATTTATATTTAATACTAATAATATCGGCCATGGCCGTGTGATTATTTTTTACTAATCATCATAAATGTGTGAAATTTCCTGTACAGTTTAGCAATGTGGACATTATTCTTCATTGCGAATTATTCTTCGCAAAATTATAACTTTGATCATGAAGCAAAATCAAGCTCTCGGTCTTTTTGACATGGTCACGAAGGCCTTCTCGGTCATCATGTCCCAATTTAATAAAGCTTTTATTAAATAAGTTCAAGTTCATTTTCCTAAAAAGTTTATTTCCTTAAGTTCATTTCAAGTTCATTTTCCTAAAATTTTCATACAAAATTAAAATATAATTTGTAATATATACCCACCCAAAATTGTTTCTACAATACTGCTGTCAATCATAGCGAAAATTTCGATGAAAATTCCAAATAAGCAATTTTTACGCGGCTTTATTACACAAATTCAACGAATTTGACTAAATATATTATATTCTTTTTTCTAATAGGAAAATGTTTTTTGAAGTTACTGACCATTAGTGAGCTTAATAGATTTATCCCTTTAAAAGTTCTGCATTCGTACAAACACACGAGCAGCGTTCACACGATCACATTATTAGCTGATAAATAATTAAAAAATTGAAGTTCAACCAAAACAAATTGTAATTATTTGTATAAAATATCGAAAGTTCACAGGATTTGATATAAAGTTTTATATTCAATAGAACAAACACTTATTTACAATTATCAAAAGATATTCAATAAGCTCACCAACCACCCAGATTGAAGACTACGCCCCTGATACACTCGAACAGGTTTTTAATTATCATGAAAAGTTAACAAACTCGTTTTTCTTCTACGGGAAAGCTGCGAGTCCAGTTAGGAGTGTTGTCTGTATATAATATTTTGTAATATGTCTGACCTGGTCAATAACGAACATTCAGTAGAAGTCGCCAATTGATAATCCTCTAGATAATCAACGTTCAGTATATGAGGAAATCATCATGAAAGATAGAAACGTTAAAATAATCAAGGAATTATTTTTTTGGCCCTAAATGATTACACTGAACTATTGAATGCAGGTCCCGAACCAATTACTTAACTTAAGGTTGAATAGATAATAAATGGATGCGTGATAAAAGTAAGTGAAACTGGTACAAAAGTTTAGAACGGCTGGATTATTCATAAATTATAAAAAAAACGCATGCACTGACTGACCATCGACAAATTACAAATGTATAGATCATAAAAAAACTTCGTCGGAATAGGTTATGAAATTATTAAAGAAATTTTGCCTTGGATCGGGTACGAAATGTGCTTATTCGAACCCTAATGAAAAAGATGCAAACGTGTTTTTATTGTTTATTCGAAATTCCGTTAATATACTGAAATAACATTGCAAACATGCCCTTTGATCTGTCAAGTGCACCGGAAAATATCAGTAGAGAAACGCACAAGAAAATCAATAATAAAAATAATAAAATAAAATCTCTGGTCTTTAATCGAATAATTCAATCTCTCAATAAAATTCAATCTCTGGTCTTTAATCGAAGTTGCATAAAGGAAAATTTTTTGCCAAGCTATACCAACATATATTATAATGTATAAGGCGTCTTGCAACTTTATAATAAATGTTGATACATTTGAGACGCTGTTGACATATTAAAATTGTCTTTCGGTAACCTGATTTTCGATCTACAAACGCAAACGATAAGTATTGTTCGGTATATGAAAAAAACTAATAACAAAATTGTCATTAAAACGAATTCTCTCGTCTTTAATTAAACCTCTTTAAAAAAACAAATTTTGCAATCTTATACTAACGCATATTATAATAGACCAACAACATTTTGTCTTTTATAGTGTTCTGTATCTCGAACTGTTCTGTATCTGTTGTGCTGTCCACCCTGACTGGCTAACGGACCTCCTCGCTCTGTTTCAAACAGACACGAGGACATGTATTAACTCAAGCATCGTCCCGAACGGCTAAAACAGCGACTTCTTTTCTTGCTTTCAATGCTATTTTTATAAAGGGAGTCTACCTAAATATGAGGGAATACGTCAGTGAATACAAATTATTTATTCCTTCAGCATTACAACCACAAAATGAATTTGTATTTGCTTAAACGTGAGAAAAGCTTCTCTGATGAGATCCTTCTTGACATAATTTAGTTTTCATAAGATTCAGCAATTTCCCATCTTCTTTTAGCGAGCTCTTTACGCAACATGAGGGCGGGTTTGTCTGAGAAAACTGATTCTGATGAGAGGCTTCGAAGCGTTTAACGTAGCCATTACGTTGTAAAGGCTTGAGATGAAAATCAATAATAAAAATAATAAAATAAAATCTCTGGTCTTTAATCGAATAATTCAATCTCTCAATAAAATTCAATCTCTGGTCTTTAATCGAAGTTGCATAAAGGAAAATTTTTTGCCAAGCTATACCAACATATATTATAATGTATAAGGCGTCTTGCAACTTTATAATAAATGTTGATACATTTGAGACGCTGTTGACATATTAAAATTGTCTTTCGGTAACCTGATTTTCGATCTACAAACGCAAACGATAAGTATTGTTCGGTATATGAAAAAAACTAATAACAAAATTGTCATTAAAACGAATTCTCTCGTCTTTAATTAAACCTCTTTAAAAAAACAAATTTTGCAATCTTATACTAACGCATATTATAATAGACCAACAACATTTTGTCTTTTATAGTGTTCTGTATCTCGAACTGTTCTGTATCTGTTGTGCTGTCCACCCTGACTGGCTAACGGACCTCCTCGCTCTGTTTCAAACAGACACGAGGACATGTATTAACTCAAGCATCGTCCCGAACGGCTAAAACAACGATTTCTGTTCTTGCTTTCAATGCTATTCTTACGAAGGCAGTCCACCTAAATATGGGGGAATACGTCAGTGAATACAAATTATTTATTCCTTCAGCATTACAACCACAAAATGAATTTGTATTTGCTTAAACGTGAGAAAAGCTTCTCTGATGAGATCCTTCTAGACATAATTTAGTTTTCATAAGATTCAGCAATTTCCCATCTTCTTTTAGCGAGCTCTTTACGCAACATGAGGGCGGGTTTGTCTGAGAAAACTGATTCTGATGAGAGGCTTCGGAGCGTTTAACGTAGCCATTACGTTGTAAAGGCTTGAGAGGCATTCCATTGTGAGAACCAGGTGCCGTGTGCGATCGACTTTTTACTGTATAATGATCATGGCACTAATCGTGACTTGAGAAAATTGTTAATGACGTGTTCTTCAAATTATTGCGTAAATTCCGAAGCTATTAGTCCTGGCTACATGAAGTCAAATTTAGTTGTCTCATTTGTAATAACGATTTGCACAACCATCTCATTAGCATCAATGTAATTCGATAACAATAAAAAATATAACTCAGCACTCACTGCAGTGAGTGACAGAGAGCGCATTTTCTCGTCGACGAAAACGTGAAGTCACTGACGGACGAACGGACATGGCGAGCACAATAGTTCATTTTTTTCATAAATGAGAAAATGCACTAAAAAGTATATAAACTGCATCAGAGTACGATAAGCATGCAAAAAATTGTGTCTAGTCAAGCGGTCAATTAATTAAGTTCATGCGGACTCATTAATATGAGTGAATTTATTATGACAACCGAATAATTAAGAGAAAAAATTTTAAACTAATAATAATAATTGCGATCGAATTAAGTTCCTGATAACCAAAGTAGAACTATCCGAGAGTTGTTTTAAAAATTTGTGATCAAATGACATGCATATTATAGCATTCTCAGCATATGTTACATATAATGATTGAATAAATAAACTACTCAGCCAGATACCAAAAAATAAAATAATTTTATAGCAATGGAATTTTTTTTTCAGAAAATAATTTCGGATTTTTTTGTGCCCTCTTGATATGCGAAATTCAGAGCTATCATTCTTCACCCCATCATGATTTTCCACAGAGTAGCTATTTAATGGGAAATCTACCTTTCAAATTTATTATTCTCTCTCTGTGCCTTCAGTTGCTAATAAAAGATGTTCACCTCGAACACAATTCATCAATCAGATAGTTTCTCAGTGCCACTTCTATTATTGGGACGACCTAAATTTCCAAAGCCTCTTTTGAAGCATAGTTATGAGTTGTCCTTACAAGCTTGGGAAGCAACGACGTCTCTCTCATCCTGGCTTGATGACCGGAACCAACAAAGCGCGAGGATGCGTGACGTTGGTGCCGGATGGAAATGTATTGCACGTTTCTACATCAAGAAAACTGTGGCATCGTTTTCATTTCTCTGCACATTAAAGTAAAAGTCGTACCACTGGAAATGAATTAGGAGTAGTACCGTTTATACATCAGGAAAACTGTGGCATCCTTTTCATTTCTCGGCACCTTAAAGTGAGAGTCGTACCACGGGAAGTAAATTAGAAGTTGTACCATTTCTACGTCAGGAAAATTGTAGCATCTTTTTCATTTTTCATCACCTAAGGATAAAGGTCATGACATTCGTACAAGGATTAGGAGTAATAATAGGTAAAAAGCTGATTTGACTAATTGTAAAGCAATGGAAATAGTATATGAAATCGAGACCACGAGATTAATTTTTGCCGCACAAAAATCAATTTAGTCATTGAATTCACCTTCATTTCAGTTTTCAATGCTAGACTACCCAGTGTATTATTCAAAATTGTTTTGGATACAATTTTACGGGTTTGTTTAGAATGTCATTCAAAACGTTCGTCATGGAAATGCTCTATTTCATGTGAATAGAAGTTCATCTTCTGATAGCTTACAAGACCTATGGACCTCACAGTAAGAAATAACAAATCGAAAAAATCGTAATTCTATAATAAGTACACAGTATAAAATTTCCAGAAGATGGGACGACTTAAGTTTTTAAACTAGAATATAAGTTAATAATCACTGTGCTCTGAGAAGCGTCTATCCAAACCTGTCCATCTTTTATGTTTTTGGCGGAATGAGGTCAGAACAGACGCCGTCTGTTGCCTCTTCCTGTAATGCTTGAATAATTAGACGAAAATAAAAAAGAAAAGAGAATTTAGCCTATGATTCTCCAAATGTAAATAATTATAATCATCATATTTATTTAGGCTTCAAAATACGCAAACGAAGAAAAGAAAGATCCCGAATAATTGAAATGATAAAATATTCTATTACTGGAATTCATGCTCATTTTTTCTCACGCCTGAATTGTTAAAACACTAACAATTGGCTTGTAAGTTTGTATATGACTATAGCGTAATTAAAAATATGATCGGACCATAAATTTGCTCAACTTAATTTGAGATTAAATCTGTTCACAGCATGGAGTGACGTGATTCATATATATCAGATGGCATGACATTACAGATAATCCCATCAATGGATATTTTTATATTGATGGCATAAGGCGGAAGATGTCACAGATGAATGTGTGTATGTATGGATGGCATAAGGCAGAGGATGCCACGAACGAATGTATGTATGAATGACATAAGGCACAGGATGCCACGAATGAATGTATGTATGGATGGCATAAGGCAGAGTATGCCATGAATGGATGTATGTATAGATGGCATAAGACAGAGTATGCCACAAATGGATGTATGTATGGATGGCATAAGGCAGAGTATGCCACAAATGAATGTATGTATGGATGGCATAAGACAGAGTATGCCACGAGTGGATGTATGTACGGATGGCATAAGGTAGAGTATACCACGAATGGATGTATGTATGGATGGCATAAGTCAGAGTATGCCACGAGTGGATGTATGTATGGATGGCATAAGGCAGAGTATGCCACGAATGGATGTATGTATGGATGGCATATGGTAGAGTATACCACGAATGGATGTATGTATGGATGGCATAAGTCAGAGGATGCCACAAATGGATGTATGGATGGCATAAGACATAGTATGCCACGAGTGGATGTATGTACGGATGGCATAAGGCAGAGTATGCCACAAATGGATGTATGTATGGATGGCATAAGGCAGAGTATGCCACAAAGCAGCTGCGGTGTCGAGGCTGCCGCCATGCGCAGGTCTAACGGTATCAGCTCGACAGCTGTTATAGGACTGTGACGCTCACGGGTATACGGCAGTTGCATATACAGCTGCGGTATATTTGTCGCGACTTTTTTTGTTTTAAGAAGTATAATTCTGTTCATATAAGATAGTCTTTAGAAAATTTAGTGCAATTAGGAGAAGACAAATTTTTCATTGAAAATTAAAAAATTTTCAGCGTAATAGTTTTAATTTGAAATTAAAACTTTATCGGTAAAATTCCCCAAATCCACATAGAGAATGAAAATCTATTTACTTCTCCTGAATTTACGAAATTACTTTGGAAAATTTGTTCAATAAACGTCCAATAATCATTGTTCATGTCTCAAAGTCAGACAGATTACTGGGTTATCTTCGTCGTTCATGAGGCTAGTAAAAAGTGTTGTTTTTCCTATAAAAAGGAAACATCCATTCAACTTTGCTAACAAGTAGCCCTTAGCAAGTACAATTTTCAAATTTATTATCACCAAACATAAGCAAAGTTTGCAATGTATTTTTTCCAAGTTGAACCAAATCTGAGCCCATTTAACTACGATCCTGCCAGGTATTTTTTCGAGAGCAACGTACCTAAGCAAAAAATACGTTAATGTTTATCCATTACATTGAAATATTTCCACGATTTAAAAGTTGTAACTATAGTAGCTTTTTAGAAACACAAACAAAGCACAAAATTTCACGAGTTAACAAAAACTCAACTTTACGTATGATTTTTCTTCAAGTTAAACTTCATTTCGTGACACTAGTCTAATTAAGTGCCTTCGGACGTCAGAAAATGAAGAGTATATACATATTTTTTGAAACCACAAAACAACCAAAATACTGATACCAAAATAAAATACCAGCAAGACAACTTTGCCAGGGAGACGAGCAAAAAGTTGCAGCATCCAAAAAGCACTCGTTATCGAAAATGAAATTCGGCGCCATGCTTCATTTGACGAACTTTTTTCCTGCTCGGTTGTTACCTTCGTTTTTTTCAGCATAATGAGCTCTAAGTACCAGTAAATTTTTAAGTTGTTCACAGGTTTAACGTTCCTGCAAGGTCTGATTCTGCATTAAAAACATGTATAATCGTTTACATTATAAAATTACTAATCAGAAAATTACTCTAACAGTTTGTAAACGACTAACAATTACCAATTAAGAAATAGGCCATCAGCAAAAACTGATTTCTTAATTCTCTTTAGTCTTCAATTGTTTGTCTGAAGTTTTGCGTTTGTTTCACTAGTTTTCACGAGGAGAAATTTTCACATTATAATCTATTTTTTAATTAACTGAGCTCATCCAATCTACAATATTTTGTACTTGAATTGATTTCCAGCAATACATAATTTCCGTTTTTCCCCTGAATTGCCTACCGGCAAGTGCTTTCTATTGAGATGCTACGGTCAAAGAATGCTAACGAGGTGTTTTTTTTTCAGTTTATGCAATGAAAAGTATCCCATTAATTAGTAAATAAGTATCAAATATATTCCATGTCTAGATGTCTATAGAGATAGTGAATTGGATTCTGAAAAACCAAAAGAGATATTGAAATTAAAACATTGTACGCAATATCTAAAAAGAGACATGAAGTAACCTCTAGAGATATACACCCAGAAAGGTAAATGGAGAAATATCTGTGCAAAATTAATTTTAGCTCCTGTGCAATGTGCAACCGGTAAACACAATGCGCAATGCCATAAATATTGCAAAAAATAATAATTTCCAGCAGCTTGTAATAAAGCACTTACTACAAACATTGAGAGGAGCTAATAAGCGTCTGAAAAGAGCATTTAAAACACACGTGTTGCAGCAAGGAAGCAGCCCTGTGTCTGGAGCAGCATGGATGGAAATAAGATCATTTTTTGCGGGCATAGATACTGAGAGGTTTATTTGAGATCACTTCTTCTGAAGCCACATAAATCTATCATTCGAAGATATATGAATAAAAACTCAAGCTAAAATGTGTTTTGTTGCTAATTTCAATATTTTCCTTTAGAAAATCGAAATTATTTGTATATAGATATAGAAGTAACTTTTATCTTCAATTAAGATTCAGTTTGCCGAGAAGCAGGCTGTTGCATAGAGTTAATTGGAGGCAATTTGCATTTTTTTTGCTAAATCATAGCAAACGCGGTGTCTACGTGATTCTTCTTGATTTAGAAAACAAAACCAAGGGCACAACTTCAGGTAAGGAAGTTTAGCTACCAATTAGAGTTAAGGTATTCTGAAACGTCACACATAATGAGAGTAAAGAGCCTCCTTTGTAATAACGACTTGACATGTTTTTAATACATGAGTTTAACAACCCACATCGTTTAGATATTTATTTTCCTGCTTTAACTTATATTAGAGCTAGGTCTTAAATTCTTTACTGTCTGTTACTGATGCCGCTATATAGCGGTATTATCATTTGATATTTTGTTACTGCGCTCATAATCTATTCGCATGCTGGTACAGTGATCATAAAAAAGTATGGTGAATTTTATTTATTTTAGCTGATTATTCAACTTTCGTTATGAAATTACATTAGGTAGCTAGGTATTCATCATAACAACAAATATTCGTATCAATTAACGATTTGTCAAATTTCAAACAAAGTTTAAACACATCTTAGCATTAGATGGTGGTTATACACTAGACTCTTGGTCTTCTTGCAGTGTGTTTATTTACCTTATTTGAACAATCTCATCATTTCACATCACAAACTTTTATGTCTGTTTTCCAGCGTAAAATATTCCAGAGACTCATTTCCGTTGCACTGGATTATCGGTCATGTTTCTTCCGTCCCTTCGTCAGGTCGTTTGCATGCGCGCGCAGCATAACTACCAGTACCGTATACTGCGCATCTGTCGCAACTGCAAAGACAAAAGAAATGTTATGTCTATGAAGCTATCAGTGCGCTTGCAGTGACCATTGCTCCACTGCGCTTTGAATGCACATGACTGCAAGTCACGGATAAAGGCAGAATATTCAGCAATGTTGGCAACAGAGACGCATAAATGCCTGTGTTGAAATCGGTTGCATTGTTTCACTTGAATGAGGATTATATGCTTCTAGAAATTGGATCAGAAATACATATTTTATTCCACAAAAATTAAAAATGATAGTCTTGATAATATCAATAATGCTGCGCATTGCAGTTTAAATTATTTCATTCAAAACAAATGAGCAACTGTTGAAGTCATTTTGTGTCCGACTATTTCCTAAGTTTATAGCTTGGTGAACAGATACAATCCAGCATTTCTCTGAAGTATCTTGGGAAATATTGGCCAAAATTTTTCACATTTTTGCACAAATTTTTCGGTCATTCGAGTATTTTGATATAAATTATTAGTGCGCTAGTAAAACGAGTATAAGAGTATAGAGTGAGTACTTGAATTTATATTAGAGAAATAAATTGAATATGACCATTTCTGACTCCTTTGCTACACGTAACAATTAATGCAAGCAAAAAAGCAAAGCCCCTAGCACCTATTATCCGATAAACTGTTTATTAGGACCCAGACTACAGAAATGATCGTTAGGATGCGTACGTGTCTCAGTCATGGTGTCTTGTACCAATGTCAAGTTTTTTCTGCTTCGAAATCCATTGTATCCGTGATGGCGCCCACATCTGCGCTAATGTCTTGCGTGATTTAAGATCTCTAAGTTGCGGCGATAATTTATGTTTATTTTTGTATTACCAGAAATTGTGATAAAATTTCAGTAATGATGAATAATATATATTAGTCATCATAGGGTATGTGAATCCATATCAGAGGCGCCTAACAAAATCAATGTATTCGTAAATCACAAAAACAAACTAAGATCGTTGACTTTTGGAGTTACAACAAATTTTCCTTGGTTCTTCTCAGCAATCACTATAAATTAGTTTAAACAATTTTGAAGCATATATGATGTTCAAAGAATAATTTTAAAAGATATTAAATAAAATCCCATGTTTTGTGTCATTAGATGGGCTCCAGACCAGTGATAATATTTTAATAGATAATTTCAATCCCATTTTGATAGAATCGAATGTTTAATTTGACACCAGCTCGGGTCAGATCAATATGACTGTTCATAGAGATATTAAGATAAGAAATTTAACTACCATTTGAAATTAAGGATAAGAAATTTAACTACCATTTGAAATTAAAATAAGAACGATAAACTCTACCCTGGCTAGTGGCGCCTGAGCCTCTCTTTGTAAACAAGAAAATCAGGTTCTTCAATAACCAGGTCACAACTACCGTACTGTCAAGTACAAAATAATCTTAACCGCTTTATAGTTCAACTTTTGTGCCGTTGTAAGTGAGACCAGTAATTTCTTTTTTAATATTTGTTTCTTGCATTTTTGAGTTAAAGATTATGATGTTACCGTGCTAGCGGGTTTAACAAGCACGTTGTCACCTTGCGAGACTTATAATAAAGAACTATTAATCGCATTATATATACCAGTTTCACTGTTTATTAGGCCGTAGGCCTGTCGCCGACTATTGACATTGCAGAACCTCCAAAGCTTGTTGCGGGCTTGAACTCGCAACTCACTGCTTCAAAATTTCTTTTCTTAACCGCCCGGCCTCCTCGCCGATTCTGACCAGAAACTGGCGCACAGAGCTGGGATCGAACCCGCTTCTCTCTGCGCCAATACTGGTATTCTGAACTTTAACCATTGATCCACACCGCCCACTAGCATTATGAGGCGGAAAACTAACAGTTGCAATTATTCATGCAAGAATTATAGGAAATTCATTAAAAATAACTAACGGAATGTATAGAAAATATGGTTCCAATTTAAAAGAGCAAAGTCACTAAGATTTGCCATTCCAGGCCTTGCCTACACACGGAATACCAGTGGCTACTAGATGCTAAATGGCGGAACTGATCTGAATATAGCTGCCATTCGTTTGGGAAAATTACTCTGAACACAAATGAACAAGAAAGTAATTCAATTGAATTAAAAGTTACTGAAAATTAATGAATTAAAACCCAGATAGGTTGAGTGATAGCAAGGGTAGATACCTTCCAGCAACATTGAAAAAGTTGTGGTTCAGGTAGGTCTCAATGACGATTAATTTATATCATGGTTCAATAATTTTTTACGATAGGGATTTTTTTGCGATAGGTGCTCTAATATGCCATTCCAATAGTCGACTTGATATTTGTGCAAATATATGCAACGGTATACGACATTCATGTTAGAAACATTCTTCAATACACGGGACGAGATAATGTCAATGTTCCCCGCCAGCAATGTTCTCTTTTAGGTAAAACCTGCACTCGAAATAACGCCTGGGCATGGATATCCAAAAGTCATGTCCATGAAGCAGAATAACATAGCTGCCATTTACATAAGGAAGTGCTTGAATATTTTCAAACGTCACTGCAAAAAAACATAAAAATAAGCAATAAACAAGCGCCCAAACTCTAGACCAGACGAGGACGAAAGTGCAAGTGCTTCTGCCGCGCATCGTCAGACCTGAATCGCATTTTTTTCTCGCTGACGTCCTTTACCGTTAAGTCGTCTGCCTTGCCTCACGTGTTCTGTTGTTTCTTAAGGCTGGCACTTTGCGGTGTATTTGGGCGTGCGTATGCACCCGTAATAGCAAGAAAAAATCGTGGTATAATGTAGGGGAAAAAATATTCGTTACGGAACAACGCTGCCTTGGCATTCGCTCATGGGTTCTGGAGCTCATGTAGCTATGAGTACAAGATACTTTAGATCATTTTAAGATGTATTAAAATTATATAAGAACGGAATTGGGATAAATATTTTGAAAATGATTGGCAAACTAGGTGTTGTAATCCTTCTCCTTACTGTCGTAATCGAAGTTCCAAAATATAACTCATGAATATTTCTTCGAAAATTAAATGAAAAACAACTTTTTTGAGTATATTACCGAATATTACAGTTTGTTGTTATTCCTAGCATCCCATCAACATTTCCTGTTTTTTATTTTTAGATTTAAGGTTTCAGGTCAGGGCAGAAAATTTTCCTAAAAATTGCAAAGCTTTTTCAGTTTCCAAGTGCGTGCACAATGAAAGTTTACAAGTAATAATGTCACTAGATTGCTTGAATCGCAGATTCACTAGAAATTTAAAAGCGAAGAAAACTCCACAAAAATTCAGCATTTCATTTATTAATTTTCTGACTGTATTTGTGTTCTAGATTTATCGAACTGACGTTGGAGCTGGTCTCCGAAAAGTTTACAAGTCTGTTGCTATTTCGAAAAATTGCAAAACATCAGCGTATTCTCAAGATTTCATACAACGCTACCTTGTATAGAAATGTTTATAATCAGATCTATTTAATAAAATTAAAAACGTGGTTTTATAAAAAAAAAACAATGTTATTATTTATTATTTTGTGTACACAAACTCAAATAATAGTCCCATTATTGATATTGTAGTTTTTGCAGCTACTTTCTGCACAGACCATTCACATACTACATCTTCATTAGGTTGGAAAAAAAAGAAGCAACTTGCTGTTTTTTCGTCAGACTGAGGCCATGCTTTTTACAAAGTAATTCATTACACTCGCCTTTCAAAAACATAACGCCATACGTACAGTCACTGCTGCTTATGGCGATTCTTGAGGTGATGGATTACTATAGATTTCTACAGCCTGCAGCAAATACTTTTACCGCCGCCAAAAGTGAATTGCAATAATCAGGAGTCCTTGTTATGAAATTTCATTAGTTCCACTAATTAGTTATAACGCAAGAACTTGATAATTGGTTTGAGTACTAACCTTAATAATTGGATTAATTTAAAGTTTAAAACGAAGGTTAACGAACGGATGAAAACAACTCATCATAGGAAGTAGTCCATGAACAATAATGAAATAAACTTGAACATATGAGAGATGATAATAAATTAAAAACAATAGTTATGCATTTTAAATGGAAATTATAAAAATATAATAATTTACTGACGAAATGATAATGAATTATTCAAATAGAATTCGAACAACTCAGTCATGAATTTTGATCTTAGAGTAAACCCCGATATAACGGAAGCTGAAGTGCACAGTAAATGCGTAATCATTGCCTACAAGAAATAGGGTAACGGTTTCGAGCTTGGTCCGTGTTGCTAATCGATGTATTTTAACGGTAAATCTCAGGTAAATCTCATGTAAATGATAGCGATGTATTTTAACGGAAAATCTCATGTAAATGATAGCGATGTATTTTAACGGTAAATCTCAAGTAAATGATGGCGATGTATTTTAACGGTAAATCTCAAGTAAATGATGGCGATGTATTTTAACGGTAAATATCATGTAAATGATAGCGATGTATTTTAGCGTTTAAATGCGAGTTACTATCTGGAAATAGCAGACTACATGAGCTAAATATATGTGATATAATGCAGAGAGTAATTCATGGGTTCAAAGGGACAGACTCGTCAAAATTAATTGACTATCCAAATTAACAGTGGATGAAAAACTTGGTAATATGTTGTAAGGTGGCTGTTAATTTGAAAAATTTCCCTCTGAATTATCTTGAATTATCATTTAACTCAGGA
Organism: Hyalella azteca; assembly: GCF_000764305.2. Lineage (NCBI taxonomy): Eukaryota > Metazoa > Arthropoda > Malacostraca > Amphipoda > Hyalellidae > Hyalella > Hyalella azteca. Next base: position 140,263 of record NW_025940355.1, read on the forward strand.
GCTTTTCCTTTTCTGATAAACTTACGCTTTCGATTATATATTAGTCAACGGTACATAATTGAATATGCCGTCCAACTGACATCAAAAATTTTTAACTGAAAATGAACTTAAATCGATGTAGGCAGCATACTCACACTCGGAGAAAAGGCATATTATATAATTATTTTATTTTATGATTTTTTTTACGGTTTCTTCCTTTGTTTGAGTTCTATTTCTTTACATAAAAGAAATTGATCATGAATGCGGTTTGAGCATTTTTCTGGACGATGAAAAAATATAATAAAAAATATTTGGAATATCATTTGGAAGTGCTCAAGACATTTGAAATTTTGTTTTCTTCTATTTTTATTTTTTTTTTGCTGTCGGAATTTGAAATGTTGGTTAACCTTTAATGTTTATGAATTTGACATTAAAGATGTCCATGGATGAGCATCGGCATTTGAAGGCAAATAAAAATTTTAGTGCTTGACATCAGAAGTACGAAGTTAATCGAAGGTTTGATATTTCGGTTTCGATCTTACATCTCACAACTTCTAAATTCACCAGGAAATATTATATCCTGCACAGACAATATGTAAACGCTCAAGAAAACTAGCTGAAACCAAAGATTTGCGACTTTCAGTTTAATGGAATTTTCAGGTAAATATATAATATAAATTTTAAATTCTGAAAATTTGCGTGCACTTTGCTGCGGCAAAAATAATATGAAAAACAAGTCCGATTCAAAACATCTAGTTGTGAGTGATATAATACATATATCATTAAAGACTTATCATATATGTTAATGAAGCGTAAAACATTGCGCTTATTATTGCGCATATTTTCTAATTAATTATTTTTTTTTAATTTACTAACTCGCGAATAAAGTAGTATTAGTTAACAATAATATAATTTCGTGTTGATTTCAAGTGACCTTCGTAGGAAATGCAATATATCCGGATAAATGGATAAATAAAATTAAGTCAAGAATACAATTAATGAACTTCTTAATTTCGATGTAGGTTTTAATTAATCGAAAATTTGTTCTTGCTTTGGCCGATAATTTAATCCATAAATCAAACAGTGGCGAGGATAATTAAATTTTTTAATGCTTCAATTTAAATGTATAGCAATTTTGAACCAGAAATACATAATTTCCAGCTTCAGTAAATCGTGTTATTGACCACGATTACAATCCTTAAGGAAGCAGTAAAAAATAAGTGTTTTTTAAGATAGTTTATTACATATTGATGAAAGTTCGAGTTCATGTATGTTTGATTGAAGGCAAGTGCTTTAAATATATTGCGGTTGCCAGGCATATTTCCACGACCTTTATCGTATGGAAATGATAGCTGGGAATACGAATTTATTTTAATGGAGAGACCATGACACAATGAAAAGCGGGGAAAGGGAAGTTCGTTTAAATATTGTTGATAATTCGATATTTATTCGAGAAGGTATACAATTTTATTAACAATTGAAAAGGTAATCATGTATTAAAACGGTTTCAATGAAAGTTTCTTGCTGATATTGATTTTGTAAGGTTCTTTCTTTCAGAAAACACTGTTTTCTGATCTAAAGTTAATTTCCAGATTATGAAAACTGTATTTAGGGAAACAGTATTAGGAATAACACGATGATAGCTCAGAGCTGATTAATTACTCTGAAGAAATAGAAATAAAGGCTGTTCGACCACCATGCACTGCTTGCATCAAACGAAGTATTAAGATTTCGGAAAAATGATGTTTTTCTTAATAAAATTTCGTAAGATTGCTCAACAGAAAGCGTTTACAGATTTTGTACAATCTCCTCATATTTCAATGCTAATTTATGCGGTTAAACACGATCCAACTGCAATAATTCCACTTTATTTATCATCTTATTGATCTCATTTCTTATATTCCGACTTATTTAATCATACCTCAGCGCAAAATAACGGACGATGTCTTACATTACCGTGATTATTCATTACATTGCAGCGACTTCATATACTGCCGCCGGACTAGAATGCAAACAAAGGCTTTTTCTTAGTAAACCTAGGCTATATAATATATATATATATTTTTTTAAATTTGAAGGGGAGTCAGGAATTGCTCGCCTGGTGGTCATAAAAATAGTGATTGAATAAAATTAATATCAAAAAGCGCATACAGTGTCCACATTAAATGAAAATATTTTAAACTCTTGAAATGTGCCAGTCTAACCGTGAGTTTACATTCTTGGGTATCGTAAGATCATTTAGAATAATATTATTGAACCAATTTGGTTAAAAAGAATGCCATTTTTATTCAGAAATTCTTTAGTGAATATTTTCTCTAGCTGTCTAATAATAGGTAAAACATTAGGGTTAACAAGTATTAAAATTTCTCCAAACAACTTGTCTAAATGAAGGGCTCTACCCTATATTTAAGAATAATTAAATAATATATGTGCTGTTCATGAGTTTAGTAATACCCCTTTAGGCGATATTTTAAAGGGCAAAGAGTCGTCACGGACTCATGACCAAGCAGCATCGGGACTTTTCAAGGACTAACAAAATGTAAAGGGCGGATGTCTCAATTGGTCCGGGAAGTCCGTTCAAAGCTTCTGCGTCATGAGCTTGAAATCAGCGGAGCGATTCAGTCAAACTTTCCGTAATTTATGTTTTCTTGCGATTTTTCTAGTCTCCGCTTAGTAGTCACAGTGATTAAGTAAAAACCTTAACACCAATCAAGGGTGAAATAAATTGCCTTGCAAATCCGACAAAAAATTGCGAAGTATATGAACAAGAAAATTATCTTAAAGTTTTCTGTCGCAGTTCTCAAGAGTCGTGAAATTTTTTAAGGCAAGATTATTTTTTAAACCCTCCTGATGTGTATTTGACACTATAACGCTGATTCACTAGTTTAAAATTAATATTTCCATCCTTTGTATGCTGATGGAAATTAAGATTTCTATTTTTGATATCCTTTTAATCTGAATAATTATGTCACCTAAGACTTTCAGAATTTTTTTTTCACAACGAGACTGCATCGATAACGCTACTGAAAAAAATGTTTTATCTTATCATAAATTACCATGAATTTCACGTAATAATGGTATTGTGCAGTCATGATGAATAATAATAATACACCATTAATAGAAATCTCATAAAGATGCAGGTATTGTGTATTTTTAGCGCATTTTCTGCTTTACCCTATTGTGCTCGTCATGTCCGTCTGTCTGACCGTCCGTCTGTCCGTGATTTCACGTTTTCGTCGACGAGAAAATACGCTCTCTGTCACTCACTGCAGTGAGTACTGAGTTATATTTTTTACAATTTGATCATTTAACAATAGTTTAAAGACTTTTGCTTTTGCTACAGAGACAGTTGGCTAGGAAATAGAGAAAAAAGGACGTTCCATATTTTTTTACTTACTTTAACTCTAGATTTGAAAAAATTATATTGATATTTTTGGCACTTTTAAAAGTGATACTTGAAGTAGCTGGCAAGAGTGCCGCTAGCATTTTTACATATATATGAAAAAATCGAGTATTTATATTAACGGTTGTAACCTTGTAAGGTCCATGCAACCAAAACTTTTAATTTTTCCTCGAGTCTTCAAGGGTACCTTCAATAATACACGGCTTCAATTCGCGTATATTCATCCTGTATATACAAAGAGACTTCTATAGTCCGGTTTTTGGACGAGATAAGCAGACGCATTTTACGCGACAGTAAAGGAAGCCTCGGCAGTTATGCTGGCAATTGAGGCGCGCCGGAATGCCGGCCAGATCCTTGAAATTTCCGCTCCACAACCCAAGCACGAATACAATCAAATAATATCACTGAAATTATGCAACAATTTGACGCGTTGCATGCATATAGATTAGTATGGTTGGAGGTGGTCGAAGGAAATTCGGCTGTACTCATTACTGATAATTATGGTTACCGCGCCATATCTTTTCTATAAGATTTTAATTTTTTTTTCTGCGTGGCAAGAATTTGGAATAAAACTATTTATAATTAAAAAATATAAGGACAAATTATAGATTAGTCATACATTTTCAAATAAAGGACAGAAGTATCAATATCATATGAGCTTTTACGGACAATTGACTATAAATCGGAAAATGCAAACTACAAGAAAATGCATTAAAAATTTCCTTTGTGATAACAACTGTTCAAATTTAATGCAAGTTATTGCACTGATGTTCTTCAACTAATTTCAATTAATTTTGCAGTTGTACAGCGAGCGCGAGAGAGGACGCGTGGTGATGTTCGTGACAAGCCTCGGCATCGTGCGCTCTACCTACGAGCGCTGCCAGAGCATCCGCAAGATCCTCTGGAACTTGATGGTCCAGTTCGAGGAGCGCGATGTCTTCATGGCCAGGGACACTCAACTGCAGCTGCTAGACAGGCTTAACTCGAAGGTGGTCAGCCTGCCACACATCTTCATCGAAGGACAGTACTTAGGGGTGAGTAATGTCGAGGTGGTGGCCAGTGACTGGTCGCTGACTGACTGGTCGCTGACTAATTCTTAACTGGTCGCTGACTGGTTTTTGACTGGTTGCTGACTGGTCGCGCTGACAGGTCGCTGACTGGTTTTTGACTGGTTGCTGATTGGTCGCGCTGAATGGTCGCTGACTGGTCACTAACCGGTTGTTGAGTTATCGCTGGCTTGTCGCTGACTGGTCTGTCTGGTCGTTGACTGGTCGCCGACTGGTCGCCGACTGGTCGCTGACTGGTCGCTTTCTGGTCGCTGACTGGTCGCTGACTGGTCAATGACTGGTCGTTGACTGGTCGCTGTCAGGTCGTTGACTGGTCGCTGTCAGGTCGTTGACTGTCGCTGTCAGGTCGTTGACTGGTCGCTGTCTGGTCGCTGACTGGTCGCTGTCTGGTCGCTGACTGGTCAATGACTGATCGCTGACTGGTCGTTGACTGGCCGCTGACTGGCCGCTGACTGGCTGCCGACGGACCGTTGACTGCCCATCGACATGGTCGTTTTCCGTAGACTAAAATTGTTAGGGTTTTACTCATCTAAAATGGATAATTAATTATCATCGGAATAGGCAGCTTGTGGTGAGGCACTATTTGTCTACTAGCAGCCTGCCTATGATAGACTCCATGATAGACTTTTAAGATTGACAATTTTCGATCAGATCACTAATCTGTCTATAATTTTCATTTAAGGATAGTGTTTTCATTAAAACTCTTTCCAAAACTGTATAAAAGTTTTATACTGATGACGAAAAAAGGGCGCAGCCTTTTATTGCGGGTACAAATCTACTCCTAACAAAGTTAATCAGGTTGTACTCATGCAATAAACTCTAAAGGTTAACTAAACATTTTTTATCTTTCTTATTTTCATATTTTCATTGTAATAAAAAATGAAGCAGTTTCATTCTCGAAGACCACACCATATATATTAAATTTAATGTTAAATATTAAATATTAGTTAAATTTTTTTTCTGAAATGAATTTCTTTTTCAGGGCGCGGACTTGATCGAACATCTCAACGAAACTGGAGAGCTCCGTCGCCTGATGCAACCTTATCGGGTGAGGTGCTTGGGAAGTCGAACGTTGTTGCATTGCAATCAACATGTAAAATAAGAAAGATTTCCTATCTAATTACGTTTAATGAATACAACGTCCAAGTATCCCATAGCACGCATTGAATGAGAACTCAGATTTGGTTGCTGCTCATCAACATAGGCAATGAAAAACGTACCATATAGAAAACCTGCAATTGAATCCCAATGATCCCAATTGATCAACTATGTACTGGGATTATTAATTGTTTTCTATACTGCTAACACTGCTTGAAATGTCAAAACCCAATTTAATATGAATTAGGCACAGGCCATGTGAATCTGATTTCAGCTTTTCGATAATTTCTGTAGATTGCATTTGTAATTGTGTGAAAATTTAATGGGAAAAAATCCAATATCCAATAAAAATCCAATATATATTATTATCTGGAATTATATGTTTGCAAATTAACAAAACAAAGTAAAGAATTACTCATCCTGATACTACGATTAGTGAGAGGGTTTCAAAAATTGCATTTTCATTTTTAGAACGTAGCGAATAAATCAGTCCCAAATAATCAGCAGAACCAAGAACAATGTTAGACAAATTCATTTACTACACAATTAGTCGTCAAGCAAAACATTATTTGATGCTTGCCAGGAATAAACTTTTATGATTGTTGAAGAAAATTATTAATCAGAATTTATCTAGAACAATTTTAAAAACATTCATTATTATTAGGAATATTTATTATTTCACACCCGCAGATGCAGTCACAGAGCAAGACGCGGTGTGAAGCGTGCGGTGGACACCGCATGCTACCGTGCCCAGTATGCAGTGGCTCCAAGAAGTCGCTTCACCGCAATCACTTCACACTCGAGTTCGTGGCGCTCAAGTGCAGCTGCTGTGATGAGTCCGGTCTGGTGCCCTGCTCTGAGTGTGCGCAAAATGGCTAAAGGAAGCTCATTTTTTTTCGTTTCTTGAATTTTTATTGTAGAGTTGGTTTAAAGGAATGGGTATCCGGCTCACAATAACAGATTTAAAAGGATTGACGAGCAAATTGAATTTTAATTTAAATTCAAACGAACAAAGTTAGCCAAATCGTTAAAATTTAGTTGAACAGCAGCATTTATAGATTATATATTATAATTGTATTTGAAGTTCAGATTACACTTATTTACATATGGAAGCTTTGATTGAAATTAGAATGATTGATTTAATAATGATCGCTCTAAGTTAAATGACTTTCCATAGAGTAAGCAACCAAATAGAAATGAGATAAATGAACATTCCTAGAAAAAAAATCAAGGAATGCTCTGCATTTTCTGAACCATATAATAAGGATTAGGATGGAAAAATTGTATCGCAAGTTCTGTGCAGATTGTGAAATAAAATGTTAATATATAAAACTCTAAGCGGCTAGACCAATGCATCGAACCATTGACCATATATATTGTAAAAATACTAATTCGTTGAGCGCTATACTTGATGTTGTTGAAACTATACTTCGATTCGTGGATCTATACATTATCTTATATTCGTAAGACACAGGTAGGACTTGGAAACGTAGGAGCAAAATTTATCGCTTAGAAAAGAAGTCAGTAAGTTATGAGTGTTGTGTCTGCTAACTATCATGCAGTTACGCCGTATTGATAAGAATATAGGGGGTTAAAAGATGATATGTATTGGGATAGTAATTAAGTTATACGGTGTGTGAATATGAAACTTCATTCACACGACTGAGAACAACACATGCAGGGATCGACACTTTGTTAGGATACTTTAATTTATAATTCTTGATGCTTGCAACTGTGCATATGTAGGACGTTATATAAAAAATATCAAATTCGATATAATGATAATAATTATAATTATAAGAAATATTAAGAAATTTCTCAAATTCGTTTTTGCTCGAAATTTAAAATTTGAATGAATAATAAACTAAATTTGAATAATGGAGAATAGCTTATTTTTTTATCGTGGCGGGGGATCAATATGATGAGGATAAAGTGAATTCAGCAAATACGAGTATATAGATTTTTCATTTGATTGCTGGATCCATAAAACTTTTCTTAAAATTTTCCTCATTAATGGTTGATGACAGTTGGCTGGTATGTAAAAGTTAGACTCTTTTATTGACTGTCTTTTCACAGAAGTGACTGCACCTAAAATCTAACTCAGATCGATCTATATACACTTTACATATTAATAAGTGTGCACAACTGCACTCATCTATGTGCCTGTGATAAAATTATCAACTTTTGTATATATTTTTCACGTAGTGTTTTTTGTAGTCGCAAATTAAAGTACTATATGAAGGATCTAGTTCTGCAATTTTATTGCGCATGTAAGTTTCGCTGTCAATGGTAATATTAAAAATATTAGTGACCAATTTTTTAAACTCTTTGATAGTTCTACATGGCACAATGCTAGACGTTATTTGCCTGTTGCGATCGTGGGTTCTTACTGTCACAAATATCTAGAAGAGTTATCTTGATAGTTTTTAATGTTTCTTTGAATTGATTATTGATTGAATGAGCTCATAAGTCAAGTTGAGATCAGATTCGCGTGGTCATTCTAGAGCATACATGCGGTGTCGCAAAAAAAATCGAACAACCAAGTAATTAATTTATTTTTAACGCTCCGATGATTTAACTTTGAGATTTTTTCCGAATTACATGCATATGTATAGAAAACATTTTACCCTTTTTGCACGCATATGTTGGGAACATAGTTAGAATCTCTTAGGCTGGGCGATGAGCTGGGATTGTAGAAGGCCTTGAAAGATTTTTATTCACATGTTTCGTTTTAAAAGTTTAAATATTTTTATCGTAGTCCTACTAGGCATTTTACCATATTACTTCGAGTAGCATAGCTGGCGTTAAGAGAATGTATTTAATTACTTCTTTTGTGTACGGTATTTTTAGTCACACATTCAGTGTTGTGTTTAGCAGTTGCATTATATTAATTTGCTTTACACCCGTTCAAGGTTTCTCACTTATGTATAAAAAAATGTTAACTCACTTACTTCTATATCCCTTTTCAGTTTCTACTTGCTGATTAGCAACTTTTTTCGAAGTTTCTTATTTGTACATCATTATAGTGTTTCGAAAATACTATCAGTTTGCTTATAGCGCAAGTTCACAAGGAATTTAAAATCAAAGAAAACGCCAAGTAAATTCACTATATCGATATTGAATAGCAATATCGAGATGGTTAATTTGCTTGGCGTTTTCTTTGCTTTTATATTCCTTTTAAAAATACTTTCATGTGCTGTCTGTCATTGACCTGAATGTATTAAGAGGGGTTTAAAGGCTTAATCTTTTTAATCTTCGGATCAAATTTTACAATTCTTCAACTGTTCCGAAAAACCTACACAGACAAGCACTATAAACGGCAGTTAAGTCTTTTTCAGTAGCATATATCGTAGCAATTGTAATTTGATGATGTACAGAATGCAAACAGTTTTCACGTTTAAATTCGTTTTAATTTTCCAGGCCACGATGTAATATTCTTCAGTGGAATTATGGATTGACTTTTGTTATTAATTTGAAATACGATATTTTCATCTAGTTTGCAAAAAAAAGGATCAGGTGTAAAGACTTTTCAAGCTCTTCACTACAATCGCTCATTATGAAAAAAGGCATTTGTGTGTAAACAAAATTACTTTTTAAAGCTGTCTAAGTAAAAATTTTCACCAATACACTGTTAAAACTTCGTCAACAAAATAGAACACAAGTGTCTTATCACGAAAGATTGAAATTTAAAATATATTTCGGCTTGGCTTTGGTCAATCCTGCGCTGGAGGTACATTAGAAATATGAATGTCGTTAATAAGTGAGACTGAAAACAGGGAAAAGTTACCAGGAAATTTTATTTGCATTGGAAAAAAACAAATGGAAATGTACGAGCAATTAGAGGAAAAAAAGAATTATTTATTTTCAGGTATTATTGTTACATAATCTTTTTGATTACTAATATTGAAATGGCTGAAGGCATTCTAGATGAAGCATCGACAATATTCCAAACCGGCATAATATTTGATTACAATACTAAACACTCATGTTCTTGCTATTCTGGGCAATCAATTTTCATGACGTATGAATCAGACAAGAGCAAATGAATAATGTCGCTCTGTGTCCCTGACGATTCACGCTATATGTACTTTCATTATTTGTCTCTTTGATGTTCAAAATTCAAAGTGAGTTCGACGACCTAATTAGTTACGTTGAATTCTTAAATGTCGACTTATTAAACAGTGATTTGAATATCAAGAGAGACGTCAAGAGGCACGTCTATCTTGACGTTTAGGACACCGATGGCCTCTTCAAAGGCCCAGGTGGACGGGTCCAAGGCCTCCCCGTTGACGGTGATGGCGGTGGGGTTGGACGGGTATCCGTAGAACGCGACGTTGTCAAAAGAAAGCCCCACCAACTCGTCTTGTCCGTTCGTGACCACAGAGGTCAGGGTGTTCTTTAGGGAGCGTATAAATACGTAAAAAAAGTCTTTTTAATATGTAAAGACATTTTACAAAATTTCTAAAATTTGAAGGATTATCGAAAAATTTGCTGAAGAAAACGGTTGAGTGCAAATATAAATGCAATTAATTGAAGGAACCAGCTTTGAATGAAAGAGATGGCAAATTTGGTAACAGTGGAAACGCTTCAACTTGGGCAAATAATAAAAGGCTTCAAAAAATTAATATATTTCAATAGATAAAGGTTTTCTTATTGGTAGCTTCGTTAAGATTCTACTCTTTCTATTGTGGATGATCAACAAGAATAAAGATTTTTTGATGCGCAAAATTTTTTCAGTGCATGAATTAGTGAGATAGTGAATTTATTCTAGCAAATGCTCTAATTATTACTCAAACTGTTCATTATATCATAATTTTTCTGAATCATAATAAATTTGCAGGAGTTTAAAAACTGCTAATAATTGCAGAATTACTTCTACTAAAACACCCTTTATCTTAGTACAAATAACAATGAATTGTAATCACTCTGTCCATACCAATAAATTATTATTCTGCCTGAGTCTATAATCGCTTGCGCATTGCGTACTGGTCTTAGATTTCCCTAAAAATGCATAGCATGCTTTTTATTGAAGATTTTTCCTTACAAAACATGGATAATTGTACGCTTCTTTGAGAAGAGAAGTAGCGTTTCATGTTCATGGTTTGAAATACTCACGTTAGCGAAAGTGAATGTGGACGTGTAGGTCATGACGCGATCATATTCCCCGTCGTCCCAGAATAGTGCCCCCTCAGCAGAGAAGGCTGAGTCCAGCGCTATGGTCAAACCGAAGGGATTTTCTCGGCTGCAGTCACACAGAATTGAATTTATTTCATATATAACAGCATGGGAGGTTTGACATTAATTAAAAGTTAATAAAAATAAAAATTTTCGCTGAATGCATTATATTATTTATTTAGATAGGTAAAAATTTGTCATTGGAGAGTTACAGATCTAAATTAGCAACGAGTTAGCTGCGAGTATTTGTACTGAATTTTGCTACAAGTCGAAATCAAAGATGTCACTGTAACGATGAAACTTTATTTGAAGACGAAACAAAGTGGATGCATAGCGGCCGGTATTCAGTACGAAATAATAAACTTAGCAGCTGCTCGCACTGCAGGAAAAATCTTTGACATCAATACAGTAACAGTAATCAGGAATTATTATGAAAATAATTAAATTCATAGGAATGAGTATCTGATCCAAAATTTTGTAGTCTCATTGGTTTCAATTCCTTATAGGTTTTCTTTCTATAGTGGATTAATGAACTGCAACTAAACTCCTCTTTAGAGACCCTGCACTGCGTCATTGAAAAAATCGTGTTTTCATTTAACTCCATGCCGAATTTTAGATAATAATTTAAAACAAAACTTTGAATAATTCGCTGTTATTCTAATAATCGAATTAAGAAATTTAATCTGTTATTGTTTCACTTATTCTGCATGTACCTGAGTTGGGTTGTGGTTGCCGGGGCTTGGTTTGGTAGAATTGTCCCGCCTCTGACAAACACTGGCAGAACTTCTAAGGGCGCCGCGACGTTTACAAGTCCAGCGAGACTGCTTACCCTCGCTCCACTCGCTAGGTCGTACCACAAGCCCTGAAAATGGATAATTTCCTTGTAGTTAGTTTAACAATAGTCGGGATATACTTTCACTACAAATTTATACATTTTGTTACGTTTGATTATCAGATGATTGAGAAATAAATTTCGATTGTTATTTTCTTATTTACTTCATACGTTTTTTTTTTAAATAGCCAAATAAACAATCATCAGTTCATCATAATATTGAACGGTAAATAAAAGTACATTATTTATTATCTACAACATAAAAAACCATTATTCGGGCTCACTAATTAAAAAAAAAACCTAGCTCTCGAACTAACCTCTGGAAAATAAACGTCTCGTTCCGTGAGTCCGGCGGCGATTACAGGAGCGACCATGATGCCGGTGCCCCAGAAGAACTGATCGTCGACGTCCCTGGCGATCACGTCTCGAGGGAAGACGTTGTACAAGGGACGGACCACGCTGCTGCCGCCCATATGGGCCTAGCATCGAGGAAAGATAATGTTGGGATGAAAAAATCTTAATTATAAAGCCTTAAATGCGGCCAATCCAGCCAACCAACCGTTTTGGATAATGGTTCTAAATTCAAGGAAATGCTTTTTCGAAGTTTAAAAAATGAGTCTAATGGAGAGGAAATTCGAGGCTGAAACGAAAGAGTTTTGAAAAGCAGTAGATTCGTGATAAATCCACAACCAACCATTCATGATGATGGTTTTAAATACAACGAAATACATTTAAAACATGAGCTTTACGGCCGGAAAATCAATGCTCTCATGGTGCGATTAGACCACAATTTCGAAGAATCCACTAATAAACACGTTCAGAAATTGGTTTTAAACCTAAAAAAAATTTGGCAACAAAGAAAGAACGTTGAATAATACTGGAGGCTGTGTTTCACAATATATACACAATAAAGGAAAATTTTTATTGCAAATTTACAATAAATATAAGTTGACTCACATCGTGAAGAAGGGTGTACAAGTAAGGCAAGTATTTGTAACGTAGCAGTAACACGTCTTTTGATATCTCAGCCACTTGAGGATGGACTGCTGGATCTTGGTCTGGAGAATTCTTTGCGTTGTGATTCCGGCTGAACGAACATAAATAAAATAAATTTATTCAATAATTTTTTAGCAAGAGACCTTATTGTTTGATGATCAACTTGCATAATTTTTTATTAAATAAGCTATTTCGGTCTTTGGTCGCAAGGAATATGTTAATTTAAAAATTGTTCCGAATACTCATTTACACATTTGATTTTATTTTTCTAGCAAGACGTAGTTTAAATTTAAGAACAACCAAATTTCAAGATTTATTTTTATGAGCATTTCTTACCTGAATGGATAGAAAGCGCCGAGCTGCATCCAGCGTGCGCACAACTCCTGGGTAGGGCGGCCGCTGAAGCCACAGATGTCAGCGCCCACCATCGGCATGCCGAACAAGTTGAACTCAATCAAGCCTGGGCCAGGGTTGAGCTCGAAATTACTCAACCCGCCCACCATCAAAATTAATCCACCCGCCCATCAAAATTGATCCACCCGCCCACCAAATTACTCAACCCGCCCACCATCGGCATACCGAATAAGTTGAACTCGATCTAGCTTGGGCCAGGGTTGAGCTTGAAAATTCCTCAACCTCATGTTCGAAAATGGGTATTGTCCCTTGCTATTCCTTTGGTCTCTAAATTATCCCTTATTAAAAATTCTGGAGTCTATTAATTACTTATAATGTTCTCGTGAGTTCCTGTTCTCAATACCATTACATGAAATGCATGGAACATCATTGATGGGTCAAAAACTCAATAATACAAAGATAGTTCGTATAATGGTTTAATTAATTCAACAATGGTTCCTATAATTGATTATCACAACTTTCTTAATTATTGTTCATGTATAGACCTTGTTAAAATTCGTTTGTCCTCACCGATCACTGATCGAGCCAAGTCGTCCCACAGCGCTTCGTTGTCGCCAAGCCAGTGAATGGCGTACGGAGCGGACCCCGGGAACGTTGATCGTGACAAAACCAACTGCCTCTTGCCAGGAAACAGTAACTCCATGGCTCTAGAACAATGAGAAATTAGTGAATAAAGATCGCTGAACTTATTGGGCATCTGCTCAACTTTGTATGGTAAATGTGAATTATAAGTCTTAATATTATTAGCATAGTGGAATCACGTATAGATCAAGAGATCAAGAAAGATCAAGAGATCAAGAAAGGCAATGCCTTTCAATTATTTTTATTACACACATCGGCCACAAACATGGCCGCTTACAATTTATATAATCAGTAAATTACCAAAGGCATAATGTGAGAAAGAGCGCTAAAAAATTGAAAAAATGGAATTTGGGGCCGAAATAGACGAATTAAGCCCATATTAAAAATTGTGCGATTGAATATAATCGAATGAAGTTTAAAAAGTCTCAATATTGACAGTGGCAACCCGAAGAAGCAATTTTTTGTATCATTCTAGAGCAGGAAATCTATCAATATGAAGAAGGAACAATTTCGCAAATTTACTGACAACTCAGTCACAAAGAAATGGCATGGAAAGTTACGGAATTCTCAATATTTATAAAAAATGTAAAATAGTTTTTTATTCAAACAAAAATCTTATGGCAAAGATGGTTTCAGAAACTTTTTTTAATGCAATCGATTACATTGGCATTTTCTTTGCTATTAATTTCTTAGAAATTAAAACCAATAAATTTCAGTGCAATTAAAATTCTTAGAACTTGATACCCTTTCAGCTCAGAACTCACTTGTGCGTTGCTACTGACTCGGACCAGCCGTACAGAGAATGCGTATCGTACAACAAGTAAGAGTCATTGCCGTTAGTCTGCGCTCCGGACATGCAAAGCGTGCGATCACTGCAAATATAAAACATTGGTTGAAAAAACTGTTTAATCGTCAGTCGATTTTCGGCTGTCACATCATACATCAATATAGATTATCATGTAATTGGGTTCATAGTATTTTGCCGTTTCTTCATTCTAAAAAATCAATCATACAAGGCAGCTTTTCATGTACATGGCTGTTTAAGACGATGAAAGAGCATATTTATTTTTGAAAGACTAATACCGCCTTTCTCGTCGATTGAACCACTGAATTAAGCGATTAAATTTAAGTAAGTGTTCTTAATAACACTTTATCAATGTAAAATTCTCTAATGATGATAGTTGATATTTGATATGGTCAAAGATTTTCATCTTTCACAAGAACGCATAGAATCCTGACTAAAATATATAATTTCAAAGATAATTCAGTTAAATTTTTTTTTGAAATTTGCTAAGATGTACACTCAACTGAGATACGTTTATGCAAATACTGCCTGCAAGTCTAGAGACAATGTGATCGGTTAAAACCTTCTACGATAACATTGTTCCCATTACAAAAAACGACAAATTAACAATCTCGTATTACAGTTAATAGGAACGTAATCTGTGATGAATATCGGCTAGACTAGAATATTTTAAGCCCTTGTATCACGGTACGTTTTTCTCTTAGCACTTCACCATACCTGATGCGTCCGCTTCGTGAAAAGCCAACCCTGGTCATCTTGGTCGGGTAGGGCGGCGAGTCAAGAAAATTGAAGGGACATTTTAGGCTCCACGGCTCCAGGTCGTCTGGGTAGTTTGATGGCTTGTCTAAATTCGTACCGAAATTTGACGGTTCGTTCATGTCTATCCACAGTGAATCAAATGGCACCATCTGTAATCAAAATAATAGTAAATTTTACATTATATACGGATACATGAATATGATTAAATATTCCATATATTTATTCAAATTTTAAATGACCGAGTTATGTAATTAATATACATGAATATTGAATGTAACTTCATACGCGATCAAGAGTCTGCAAAAAATAGTCATTGAAAATGCGTCATTTCAAGATGAATGAACACGATGAACTATTGGATTTTCCCTATACAAATAGAGTACTGCTTAGGTTCCGGCTGACGAGTCGCTACACTCGGCCAAAGTTATTCTGGGTCTGATTGGCAACTCGGTACGACTTTTAGAAGTGCCAATTAATATAGGCAGTTTTAAAAGTGTAAAGTTTACCTCCTCCTGTAGCCAACTCTTCAAAACCCAAAGCCAAAGCGGACAAAGGAAGCTAATTGCGTGCATCCCGAGTTCTAGGCTGCACTTCTTTCGAGTCAGCCCGCATTTAATTTTGTTAGAAAGATAGAGCTTCGCACCTGATGAAACAAGGCGATTTCTTGAGCCCACCAGTCCTGGGTTTCGGGCTTGAGGAAGTCCGGGAAAACAGTCTTATTATCGGGCCACACGTAGCCGACCATGTAGTCGTTGGTGCCCGCGGGCTGGTCGCCCGGCACCAGCGAAGGTGTCATCCACTTGATGAAGGCATCGGCATCGCGGCCGCGCACCACAGGCTCGTAGTTGTCGAAGTCTATCACCACCGCCGGATCCTGCTCAGCGTAAAGACTTTAATGATAAAGGTCAAGTAACAATCTCCTGCTCAGCAAAACCGTATGAATGATAAACGTGCATAACACTCTTCTGTTTAAGATAAGCATTTTAATGATAATAGTTAAATAACACTTTTATGCTAAGGAAAATATTTGAACGACAAATGTCGAATAACACACCCCTGCTTAGCAAACCATATGAACAAAAATGATTTATTAACACTCTCATGCTCAGCATAATTTGAATGATAAAGCTTCAATAACACTCTCCTGCTCAGCAAAAACACGTGATTAATAACATATAACAAGCTCATGTTGAGAATGACAACAGCAGCCTGAGGAGGATGCTTGTATTCGAAACACACGTTTCACTGGTGTGAAATTTTATATCAAATATGAACAAAACAGTAACATACAGTATATTCTAACGCATTGAAATTTTTGAGATACTGTATAGTGTATACCAATGGATAGAAATGCAGCTTAATTTTATGAAGCATCTACCTAAACAAATCACGCCATAGTAAATAAATAATTCGGAATTTCCTCAAACAAAAATCACAGGAAATGCAAACGTTTGCAATATGAATGGTCAGATCTGTCAGTGAAAAAGCATAGAAACAGAATCATAATTATTTACGATTAAAATGAGTACAGAATTGCATCAAAAATATTTGACATTTTTTAGCAAAGAAACCCTGTTGTCAGTTGTAATACTTTCGTATTCTCACAAGAATGAGCGTGACTTTGAGGCCATCGGAGTGCAGCTCCTCTACCAGCTGTGGGAGGTCGCTCCAGTTGCCCGCTCCGATGGTGAAGTCTCGACTGTTTTCCATGTAGTCGATGTCTATAACTTGCACGTCCTGTCCAAATTATAGGAAAATAACACATGGCCAGAGAAAATTATTATCACGTGAATTTCTATTGTCGATTCTTCAATTTTTAGCTTCTGATTAAGACGACCAAAATGGTGTTAAGTTTTCACGTGATTATTAATAGGAATCTTTTTAGATATTTGCTGATGCATTATGAATCATGGGTTGATGTGTGGTCTTTTATTCAAGATTCAAGAAAATGAACTATCAGAGGATAAAATTGGACTTTTCCAGATATTAGTCTGCTTCATTATTATTACTTTATTGTTTTTTTACGAAGCATTTAATTGTCGTTCAAATGAACTACGAGGGCACGGCACACATAAGATTCATAACAAACAAAAAATAAATAGACACAAGAAAGTATGGGAACGGATAAAATGACTAAACATTAGATTCATAGGTTCTACGAAATAGTTCCGTCTTAAGGCGTCGGCGAAACACTGGCAACGACGAAGGAGCCGAATTTATGGAAGCCGGCAGACTGTTCCAGGTTCTGGCGGCGGCGACCGGGAACGCTCTGTCGCCGACGGTAGATAGACGTGTAGATGGTACAACGAGGTCCACTGTTGATGACGAGCGCAAGCGTCTTCTAGAAGGCATATCTTGCATGCGCTGCAGACCTTCCGTGAGATAAGAAGGCGCCAGACCGTGAAGGCATCGGAACGTCAGAACAGCGACCTTGAACTGCTGAATGCGCAACCAGTTAAGATCGCGCAATATCGGCATCATATGGTCGAATTTTCGCTTAATGCACATGAGTCGAGCAGCAGCGTTCATTATGGATTGCAGTTTATATTAAGCGCCGTGGTCGGAAGTCCGTAAAGAGTGACATTACCATAGTCCAATCTGGTCAGAACGAGCGCCACCACAAGGGCCTCAAGGACTGGACTCGAAAGCCAGCGGGTGATGATACGTATTCGTCGCAAGCGCCAAAGCAAGCGGTGTTGACTTTGGCAATGTAACTTTTCATTGAAAGATCAGAGTCCAGCAGAATGCCCAGGTTTTGAACTACGGGCGCAGGCATGACGAACTCGTTGCCCACGCGAACAGGGTTTGCCCGACGCTTATGCTGGCACCGAACAGTCGCAAACCAAATAGAGTTTGTTTTTGATGCATTGAGCTGGAGCCGGTTGGAGCGCATCCTGTCTGAGACAGCGTCCATGCAGACAGACAAACGATCCTGTAACGCTATGGCGCAGCCGGTGTCCCGTAGCCATATATTTGGGTGTCGTCGGCGAACATATGCGGATTCAAACTACATACTGTATGTGAATCGATTATCTGCAATACATCGAAAGTATATAACAGGAAGAGGATCAGGCCGAGAACTGATTCCTGTGGTACGCCGCAAGTGATCAACGATGACGTAGAAGAAAAGTTCCCGCGTCGAACGCATTGGAATCTATTGTTGAGATAGGACTCGAACCACAGCAGCACTGTGCCGCGCAGTCCGAATGATACGTCACGTCGACGCAATAAAGTGCCAAGGTCGACCTTGTCAAACGCGACCGACAGTTCGAGCAAAGCTAGTGCCGAAATGACGCCACGGTCTACTACGCGCAGAATGTCTGAAGGCACCTTCAGCACAGCGGTTTCCGTCGAGTGGAAATGGTATGCAGACTCCGCGCGAGGCATGAGACTGCTGAAGATGGTTGTTCAGCTGTCGCGCCACAACGCGTTCCAGGAGTTTCGACAAAATCGACCGGTTGGAAATGGGTCGATATGATTTGGGCTCGGAAGCGTCATGGTCTGTTTTTTTTTAATAGAGGCTCAATGTACGCTGATTTCTTCATTGGGAAACATCGTCAGTGAAGTTCATCGGAACAACACCGTCAGAGAGACAGCGGTTGAAAAGTTCGACCAGAAAAGGTACTGGGGTTACAACGTTTCCCTTAAGTAACGACGTTGGCAGCGGATCGCTGGCACACTGCTTGTTAGGCAGCGCGCGCAGCCGCGCACTGCAGTGGTGCCTTCGTCAGCTGTGACGCGAGTGAATTCTTGGAACACGCAGTCGAACGAGCACGGGCCAAATGCCGCCGGCGGAGCATCGACCGACGTTGCTCGCACAGCAGAAATTTTGTCTTCAAAAACTGCATGAAATTCCTCCACGCTTACGTCACCCGAGGCTTCTGTATGACCTCTTCCAAGGAGTTTATCCAACGAGCGCCACAGCGCTCGAATGTGACTCTTTTTGAATAAAAAGAAATGACTCTTTTAGAACGAAGAAGGTCGACATAATTGCGCCACGCATCTCGCCAGGTGGAGGCCACAGCAGTGACGCAGCAGGATTGCCGCGTCTGTTTGCCTGTACACAGCCCGCTGGAGCAGTCGAATCCCCCGCTTCGAGACTCGACATTCATCATCAAACCATGGGTCGAAGACTCGTTAGGGTACCCAAAGGCACAGTCAGCTCAAAGCTGAATATAGTGCCCTTGACTGAATCCTGCCCTGGCCGGCCGTATTTGGACCCTCAAGAGGGAGAATCAGTATCAGATGTACGTGCGGAAAGTGAGTCACTGGATAATATGACAAAATTTTGACTCGCCTGAGGGATGCCAGCTTCTTTCATTCGCTGTCGCACTTCTCGAACGTGATCTGTGGATTTGTATCCCCATCTGGACAAATGGAACCCTAGAGACCAATAGGGCGGGAGCTCGGTGGTACCAATCATCTGCAAAGCAAATAATATTTTTTAAACATTTTGTTCAAAATATAATGACTCTGTCTCATGTGTCAATTTAACGTTCAAGCTGCTTGTTGTACCTCCCGTATCGTTCAACAATTAAACGCTTGACTTTTTTAAGACTGCCACTTTGAAGCTTATAACTTATGCAAGAATGAATTGCGCTGTATAAAAGAGCTATGTTCGTACCGCGGCATACTGCATGTTGACGTCCTCGGGCGTGGGGCCGAAGAAGAAGTGCAGGTCGATTATGCCGCCGATGGTGCGCAGCGTCAGGGCCGGTGAGCCGTCGCTGAGCAGGAACGTCGAATATTCTGCGTCATAATCACAATAGGATCAATATTCTTTTCACGTGAATAGATTTGAGCGAATATTACCCCTATTACTATGTTTCAATATGAAGGAAACTACTTATTTTCTCCCATAAGTTTTGCGAATGGGCCTAATTTTATGAGTCGTATGCACGATTTTTTCCGATAAAATGGCCACAAGCTGTACGTACAGGGGTTGAAGAAAATAAGGAAAACATCTAACATTTTTCTATCGTAATTTTTGAGCATGCTATAAACAATGGAAACGTGACATATTTTTATGTTTTATTGTTTATTGGTGCTGTTAATAGATATTTTATCCTTGCACAGATACTTTTAGTAAATTTTTGTGTCTATAGCTTAATCAATAACCTATAAATCGTAAACCTCTCTGAATTTCAAAAAGGCCAGATTGTTGGTGCCCGTATGGCAGGTACTAGTGTGACAGAACTTCCCGAATGCTTGACGGTTCTAGAGGTACTGTCTCAGAAGTAATGACTGCTTTTAAAAGAGAAGGAAAAATGTCCTCAGCAAAGCACAGGTTTGGTCGAAAATCGAAGTTCTCTGAGAGGGAACTGAAACAATTCACAATTGGTATGAATCAATACCTCAGAAAATTGAGGCTGTAATAGCCGCAAAAGGTGGACCTACACAATACTAAAATATGTTTCGTGGATTTCTTAGATGTTTCCCTTATTTTGTCAAACCCCTGTAGAGCTATGAAGGATGGAATTAATGTAATGCTTGAAGATAAAGGCAACCATCATGGCATCATTTTATTGCATAGAGTACATAATTCAAATAAATTACTGTGGTTTCTTTCTTTAACAAACGGCGATATTTCGAATCATTGTAAAACGGTAGTCCATTCAGTCATTTCATATTATCTATATCATTATTTCAGTCCATGGCATGGAATTGAAGTAATTTTAATAAATAGTGCGTTAATGAATGCAGTCCAATTCACCAACCGAAAATTTGGCTTCTATTATATATGAGTAAATTTTAACGTATCTAAATGACTTTTAAGACATTGATTTGCCATCATATTTTCATTGAACGCTACTATTGGCTAAACGTGTGACAACTGTGAAATTGTTAAGACCTAAAACATTTATTTTTATACGTAAGGGAAATTTTAACCTCTAGCTGAGAGATCTGTTACCCATTGCATTGGAGTTGAAGAAGAGTACAGAGTGAGTGTTGCCGGCTACCGTACTGATTGATGAAGCCCTGAAATAGAACTTTCTGCGATGACAAAGAAGCTTTTTCTAGTCGGAACAACGAATGAAAAAAAATTAAATGGAGATAAACTTATTGAGAACAAATAATCGTTTTTCACTTTCATTCTTTGATGGGTGTTTGGTGCAAAATGGCGAATTAAATAATAATTCCATCCACGAACTCCTTAAATACTATTGTATTAATGCCAGCAATTTGTGAACATCGTGCAGGAATATTACTGGCATCGTTGGCTGATCCCTAGCGAAGATTGGCCAGGTGTTGCGGGGCTCGAAGGTGTGGCGCAGGCGGGCGTGTGTGTTCTCACCGAAGCCGTACAGGTAAGTGGACGGCAGCTGCGTGGTGAACTGGATGAACTGGTTCTCGTATACCAGCGCCCCCACCGTCGAGAAGCTGGAAAAGTTATTCAGTTTATGTAATGTTAATGAACTGCGTGGTGAACTGGATGAACTGGTTCTCGTATACCAGCGCCCCCACCGTCGAGAAGCTGGAAAAGTTATTCAGTTTATGTAATGTTAATGAACTGCGTGGTGAACTGGATGAACTGGTTCTCGTATACCAGCGCCCCCACCGTCGAGAAGCTGGTAAAATTATTTAATTTATATAATGTTAATGAACTGCGTGGTGAACTGGATGAACTGGTTCTCGTATACCAGAGCCCCCACCGTCTAGAAGCTGGAATAGCTATTCAACTTCTATAAAGTTAATGAACTGCGTGGTGAACGGGATGAACTTGTTCTCGTATACCAGCGCTCCCACCGTTGAGAAGCTGATGCAATGTGATTAAAGAGCCTCTATCTAATAATTGAAGGCAATAAATCTTTTTCTGTCGTGTAAAAATATAACTGCCAATAAAAGATGATCTCCATGTGCTCTGTTTTTCATCGCTAGAACCAATTGTGTTCTTCCAAAATCTGATCCTAATGTACTGATTCCAATGCCCAATAAACCGCTCTCCCACTCACACTTTAGTCCCGGTGGCGGCACGACTGATGCTCATCTCGAAAGGCTGACCAGCGGCGGCGACCTCCACCGTGTACAGCGGCAGCGTCCCGGCCTCGGCTGGCAGCGTCAGCGGCACCGGCACCTCGTAGCGCGCTGATGACGCGTCTCTGATCTGATTAGGAGTAATAATTATCGTTTTATAATACAAGTGCAAAATTTATTTATAATAAATAATTAATTATAATAATAACTTATTATAAATGTAATGTAAATTCGAATAAATTATTTCATAATCGCGCAGATGCCGCATCTGTTATCTGATTAGTAGTAATAATTTTTGTTTTATAATAATTAACAAAAGTGCAAAATTTATTTATTATTAGTATTATATTATGATAATAATTTATTATAACAGATAATGTAAATTCTAATGAATTATTTCATAATTTATTGGAAACTCACTATTGGGTATTTTCCGTGATACGATGGATGCGCAATATAACATCAGAGAGCAAATAATAAAATTCCCTTCACAAATTTCACGAGTGTGTGCAATCAAAAATATTGGGCCTTTCTTAAACAATTTTTGAGTAGTTAAGAAGTAAAATTAAAATTTTTTGGTAATTAATAATAGTTATAATAACTTCTATTTTTTTTAATTAATTCAATCGTTGAATTTTTAATTTTGGAAGTGAATGCATTGAAGTGAGCTTCATGATTTTACTGCATTCACAACGTTAAAATTCCAGTATAAATATCCTAAATTCGGATTAAATTTCTTTTGTTAATACAATAATGATGTGAATTGAAATACGTTATGGGTTCTGGTTAGAATTGAACACTATTTATTAGCATTTTCGTATACACAGTCCATGTTCGAATTACCTTAACTTGCACGTGGTGATTTTCATGATAAATGACTTCGAGCTCAAGGGAATCCAAGTCATTTCCGAAGAGCGTCCTGAACGGATCTATCACCTCAAGGTTCACCTGGCAGAAAAAAAAATAAAATTGAGAACTGCATACTTCATCTCTGATGTGTAATCTTTTACTCGACGAAAAGTCACATACTATTATTAATATTACTCTATAACTATATCAGTGGTTCCCAAACTTTTTCAGGCTGGCGCCCCCTTTGGCTCCCTAGTGAATTTCTAGCGCCCCCCCGCAGACATACGCCTCTTTCTTAAAATTTAGCACGCTGCAATTTTAAAAGATAAAGGTTAAACACAAATGTGAATTTCACAAATAGAACCCCATTTAGTGAACCCATATGTTTTTCAGCTGTTTTAACTGTTCCTGCTCTAGAAACCTAGGACGTCGCGGACGCATTTACGGCCGGACTCGTGGCCGGTCTCACGGCCAATCTCCAAATTCAAATATCAAGTAATATCTCCCAAACTAATGAACGCAGCTCTATGAAACTTGGAACACGTTTTCATCAGGACCTAACGGTGTTGTTTAGCTAGTATTTTTTTTTAACTTCGCCTTCATTCATGAGTTACGCGTATATTGCGAAACAGGTCGAAATTCGCAGTGATAAAAAAAAATTTTCGAAACTATTGCACAGATTTGAACGAAATTTTGAATATACATTCCTAACTACCAAACGGTGATTTTTTAACTAATAAAATTTTTTCGATTTTTGTGCTGCACGTGATGTGTACAAATCGTCAAACAAACATTCGAACTTCTGACATTGACTTCGGACTACCGCCCCCTTTATCGCCCTCCTACCGCCATCTTGTCCCTTATCGCCCCCGAAATTCTTTCCACCGCCCCTAGGGGGGCGATATCGCCCAATTTGGGAACCACTGCTCTATATATTACCATGTTACCACGTTTTTTTAGCTTCCTATCGTGTCTGTCTGTCTGTCTGTCTGTCATCAAAATTTCAAACCTTAATTTATGGCACTTCTGAAAATCCTAGAAACTTGAAATTTGACATGCATGCTTATGCTGCCTAACAATTCAATATTTGATCATCAGAAATAATAATTTAAACAAAATGTTTAGAAAGAAAAAATTTAAAAATAAATAAATAAACTAAAAAATTCATCGTTCGGAATCGAGTTTTTTTCTCGAACATCCAGACTTGCCAACCCTTTAAATTGATTCGAATTGCCAAAATTGCTAAACTAAAAAGTAGAAAATAAATAAATATAAAACCATTTATAAAAACCACTTTTTTCTGTTTTAAAAAAATTAAAAATAATGAAATAAAACAAATAAAAACTTTTAAAAACCACGTTTTCTTAACGGACAAAAAAGAAAAACATTTACTCTTACATAACATTACATAACAGTTTACATAGGTGACTTAAATGTTACATGTAAGAGTAAATGTTTTTCTTTTTGTCCGTTAAGAAAACGTGTTTTTTAAAAGTTTTTTATTTGTTTTATTTTTCTTAGTTTAGTTCTTGTCATCAAAAATTCAAACCTTAATTTAGAGCATTTCTGAAGATCCTAGAAACTTGAAATTTGGCATGCATGCTTATGCTGCCTAACAATTCAAGATTTGATCATTAAAAATAATAATCTGAACAAAAAATTCAGAGACTTTTTTTTAATTAAAAAAACTAAAAATTCACGGTTTGTTGGGAATTGAGTTTTTTGTCGCTAAATTTTACAATTGCTAAAATTGCTAAACTAAAAAGAAGAAAATAAATAAATAAATATAAAAAAACATTTTTAAAAACCTCGTTTTTCTGGTGGTTACAAAACTAAAAATTAGGAAATAAAACAAATAAAAAAAATCTTTAAAACCACGTTATCTTAACGGACAAAAAAAAGAAAAACATTTACTCTTACATAACATTACATAACATTCTACATAACTTGAATGTTATGTAAGAGTTAATGTTTTTCTTTTTTGTACGATAAGAAAACGTGGTTTTTAAAAGTTTTTTTTTTTTTCATTTGTTTTATTTCTTTGTTTTTAGTTTTGTAACCACCAGAAAAACGTGGTTTTAAAAACGGTTTTCATATTTATTTATTTTATTTATTTATTTATTAAGATGTAATATACTTGTTATAAAGTGATATCTTGTCATGAACATTTTCAGTTTAGTTTCTTACGATTAGAAAATATTCTATGTAAACCCCTTGAGCTTCTGTTATTGCTAAAAAAATTAAATTGGTTACACTTTTTGTTTAGGTTGATTTTGACGCCACAGCAGTTCCTTTTCACTTCACAAAAAAGTTACTGTTCGTGTTGAAGCCTCACTCAGTCTTTAGCCAAAAATTGCAGTTAGTATTCTTTGATTCCAATTATTTATTTAAGTTTTGGTTAATTTTGGTGCTTCAAACGGTGTTGTTTTTTAGATACCTTGAAGCCTCTGCCCGTATCCTGTGGGTCGCCGGCCACCGTGTAGCCGATGTCGCCGTTGTTCTGCATGACGCACTCTGACCCCGTCCACCGACACGCCGTGTAATTTCTGTTATTGAAATGATGAACTCAGAATAATAAATGGGTTATATTGACGAAAAAGTTAAGTCTTTCTTACCTGCAGTACGAGCCAAGGCTGGTGCAAGGCAAGGATTTATCAAGGCTTTTCATTGAACAAATCAAACATTTGACGAATCGCTTACTCCATGTTGGACTTGACCAGAGGTATCTTCTTAACCAAAACTGTAGACAAATTTAACAAAGTTTTGCTTCATTTTTACGATTATTGTTATTTTGTGAAAATGGCGTTTAAAATTTTCTGAATTTTGGGGCCTTCGCGCAATATATTCTCCATTCAAAGTATGAATTTTTGTGACCTGTTTAGCTGAAATTGTTGTCTTTTATTGCAGTTAAATAAAAAGAGTTATAGTTGCTAACCGCTTGAATTTCCGTTAGCATCATCTGTTCATAAAACATTCGAGCATTTTATAGGTGCATTGTGATAAACCGACTCTTTGTAGCGCAGCAACAAGATAACCTCAAACTCTCGCGACTAAATGTCAGAAATTAAGAAGGTCTGTTCCTCAGTAACTCAATTCTTGGAAACTCTTAGTAGTTTCCGACTCAAATTATTTCTAGAGCTCGGATTAAGGTATCATTGCTACGTAACTCTCGTACACTACGAAGAACGTAACTCGGCAAAATTAATTTAAGTTGTCGTATATAGCATACACATGGAACGTTATTTGTCTATACATTGAGTAGAAATGTCTCCTCTGGCATTTTGCTTGCACATCAGAATTTTTTGTGTGTGCAAAAGTATAATTCTTATTCAAACTTATTACTAAATTCAGTCCATTAGCATCAGCGTTTTTTTTAGACGAAACGACCCTGAAAGATTCAACGTCCTAATTAGCAATAAAATTAAGATAGTTATCAGTGGAAATCCGGTACGATTTCAAGACGAAACGAAACTTACCAAACAAAATAGGAGATTGAAATTTCACGAGTTAAGACGGGGTTAGTTGTATAAGCCACTTTGTTCGACTAGTACTAACCTCCACTAATTGTTGGATGAGTGGCCTTGTTGAGAGGAGATACAATCTACTTCGTTGGTCTTTAGCGAATGGCGTCCACTAAAAGCAAACGTCAGAATTAGTGGCCGACGAGTGGCCAGCAGCTTGTCACTAGGCCAACTAACGGCCTACTGGGAGGCCGATGAATCTATAACACCTGGCAAATCTGATGAATCTCATTTCCCAGTTAATTTTTTGAAATCACTTTCGTCGAAGAGAATTCTTTATGCCCAGGTATTATTATGGTTTTGATTTATAATTTTATTCTCAGGCATTTTTCCCCGTTGTCTCGTTATATTCTTTGGGCCATTTCCCGTCTGACCTCGTTTCCCAGCCAATAACGTTTGGGTCGTCTCGTCGAGTAGAAATAACGAAACGCAAATGCTAATGGACTGAATTTAGTACTAAGTTCGAATAAGAATTATACTTTTGCACACGAGAAAAATACTGATGTCCAAACTAAATGCCTGAGGGAGACTTTTTTCTACGCAATGAAGAAACAAACAACTGTCCATGTTTATGCTACGACAACTTAAATCAATTTTGCAGAGCTACTTTATTCGCAGTTTAATAATGCAATAATGCCTATAGGCAGCCCCCAAAATACTTTGCATGGGAAACTACAGAAAGTTTCCTAGAATTGAGTTAATGCATGAGGACCTGAACTAGTTTATTGCTAACGTAAAGTCGCGCGAGTTTAATATCTTATTGCCGGCTACAAAGAGTCGGTTTATCACAATGCACCTATAAAATGCTCGAGTGTTTTATGAACAGATGATGCAAACAGAAATTCAAGCGGTTAGCAACTATAACTCCTATTATTTAACAGCAATAAAAGACAACAATTTCAGCTAAACAGGTCACAAAAATTCATACTTTGAATGGAGAATATATTGCGCGAAGGCCCCAAAATTCAGAAAATTTTAAACGCCATTTTCACGAAATAACAATAATCGTAAAAATGCAGCAAAACTTTGTTAAATTTGTCTACAGTTTTGGTTAAGAAGATACCTCTGGTCAAGTCCAACATGGAGTAAGCGATTCGTCAAATGTTTGTTATGTTCAATGAAAAGCCTTGATAAATCCTTGCCTTGCACCAGCCTTGGCTAGTGCTGCAGGTAAGAAAGACATAACTTTTTAGTCAATATAACCCATTTATTCTTCTGAGTTCATCATATCAATAACCGAAGCTCAAATTTTCTCCCAGTTTTAATCGGTTCAAACGACAAATGTCGGCAACGTCGTGAGTTGAGAACACTTATTTAAAAGGATAAAAGCATTCGTAACCCAGGATAAGATAGAAATTATTTATGGAAAGTTTATTTCTAGGCTAACATCAAATGAGTTTTAATGAGGTAATCTTGAGTAACTCTTTACGCGTAATTCTGAAAGCGATTTGAAAAACATGTAATGCTCGCAACGCTTGAAGAAAAATAGCAAACAGGAATGAGGTGAAGGTTATTGGCTAGCCAATGCTTTAATGAGCAGTAATTTTCGTAAATCCATCAAAAATAATTTGCAGGGAGATAACTGCAGAAACTGTTATTATGCATCCGACTGGGATCAACTTTTTGAATTATTTCGTTCAAGCTGACAGTGATATTTGTGCGGAATAGGGAACGTTAATAAATATTTCATTTCGGTTACACGTGGCAACTCCACAATAATTATAGACTCAGTAGCTCACTTCACACTTTGGGGTTGAAGAATGCCGTAAACTCGAGTGGTTGTTGCTTCCTGCAAGAGTATTTAAGTCTCGAGGTGGTGCGACGGCATTCAGAAACGAAAAGGCCTCTCTACCTTTGATACTGAAGCGTCAGGCTATTTTCCTCAGGAGCAAAGCACCTTCTGAACAGCAGCTAAGATGACGCTTGCCAAGTCAACCCTCGCTTTCCTTGTCATCGCAGTCGTCATCACGGAAACTGTCTTCGCTCAGCCGGTCCAAGTTGCGGACAGCCCGCTGGTGGTCGCGGATGAAGCAGAAGCTTCCGCGCTGTCAGCCGACGAGTTGTCTGTACACGAATTTTCGTCAGACGAATTACCAGCACTTCGGCAGTTCCTGGATGAAACAGTAGTGGACGACCAAAAAGATTTCGGAGTGCAAGAAAACCGGAGATGGCGCTTGTTGTGCGTACGTAATCCGAGCGGAGGACTGACGTGCTGGGTAAGTTGTTGCGGGAGAGCTTCAACATGAATATTAGTCCGTAAAATTTGTACGCGATAGTGGAAATGAATTTAAACCTGATACAATCAGATTTGCAAATTGCAAGGTTTTCCCGGGAAGCTAAAATTAAGTCCATCATATGTACTACTAAGAAAAACACTGAACCTACTCCCATGTAAATTCGCTAGCCGGACAAAAATGGGAACCTATTGCTAAACTAGCGAAGTGGTCATGTTTGGCGACTTTAGCATGTCATCTTCGGTTCACAACATGTCCCTCGAGGCCTGGAGTGTAAACGACCGACGAAGTCAGCCTCAGTACATCCGCTTGTCTTCACAGTCGAGGCACGACGGTTATTCCGTCAAGCATAGTCATTCATTATAGCAAGAAATTTTAAAAGACTTTTAACCATAGAAAAATTCATATTGTACAAAATATATCCATTATCGTACCAATATACGCCCTACAAACGTCAGATTTAATGCTGTAGATAACAATTGCTTTTGTGCTTTGATTTGTGGCGGAATTATAATAATGTCATCATATAAATTTACATTGCAGGTTGTCCCCGCTTAAATGAACTGAACTCGCGGGGCTGAGAAGAAAACCTGATGACGCTCCAAGCAGTGAAGCGTGTGTACGCAATGGATTGTTCCATCAATAAAATAACAAATAAAAATTGTGAACATAACGTGCAATAATATAAACATTCAAAGCATCCATTTAAAATAAATGAAATAATAAAGAACCTTTTGGTCTGCTCTCTATTTATTTACCTCCCACTCTCGACTTACACCAAGGGCGTCTCTTCTCAGATGAGCTAACGATGTTCGCATAATGCGCTGTCAAGAGAGAGACAGTTCAAACGCAGAAGCGAACGAGGCTTTCAATAGAATAAACCTTACCATTCTAAGTACGTTGAAACCGATTTCCGCTTTGGAGAGAATAGCCTTAAGAACGTGATCAAAATGTAGATATTAACATATACTGTGTCTGATATATTTAAAATGGGAAGGGTGGCCCAGTGGTTACAGTTCAGAGTACCAAGATTGGCGCAGAGAGGCGCGGGTTCGATCCCAGCTCTGTGCGCCAGTTTCTGGTCAGAATCGGCAAGGAGGCCGGGCGGTTACGCACAGCAGAATTGCAGAAGTGAGTTGCGAGTTCCAGACATCAAAATGCTGTGAATGTTCCGCGATGTTAAGAATTGGTGACTGGCCTACGGCCTACTAAACGCTGAAACCGCTATTTATTATTATAAAAAGCCTGATATATCCAACATATATAACGAGCCTTAGTTGTGTAACATATTTAGGCCCAATGCAGCTCAAATAATTTTATAACAATCATATTCCACTGTGTGAACATAAGATTATCAATGAATTTTCGGAAGTATCATGTTTTGGTCTCGTTCAATAACTTTCATATCGCAAAATTTGCCCTATAAAACCGGAATTAAACACGAAGGAAAAATGGAAACCCCCAAGAATATTTACTCGTCGTCTTGTTTTCGCAGTAAGTGTTTTTGACTGAAATTTAAATGAATATCGAGACATTAATTCCTTTTTATTAATTATATCGACCTTAGTCCTATTGAGATGTTATAAAATATGTGCAAAGTCATTAAAATCAACATCAATTGCTCGCCAACTATTAAGATGACACGCTTTCCAGGTGATTACTCAGATATCAGGCAGTGTTATGCAGTGAGTTTGGACATAAGCCTACTCCAAGCATGACTATGTGATGCATGTTTGCTATTAAAGAAATTAATTTCCCTTAGTAATCAATGGTGTGATATTTCAACTATAATCCTTTGAAATTACCTAGGTGTAAGAAGTATTTTCGAGCCTTTTTTATTCATTTTTTAGAGAGTTCTTGACTGTCCAGATGCCCCAAATTAGCTTGTCTGAGCTGCAATGCGAATTCTGGAGCGTCAGGGTAATATAATAGTATTATTAATGTTCAAGGCGTTTATTATAGTAGCTTTAGGTGCCTGATAAATCCTGAAATAAAAGTGAATATGATTAATGTGGTCTAGTAGTTCAGTTTAAAAGAATGGACGTATAACATTCAATAAAAGAAAAACGTGTATGAGATATATTGTCTTGTTCGTGGTTATTAGAGTGTTTGCAATAGAATCCTGTTCGTTTTTTAGCGCATTTTCTCATTTATGGAAAAAATGCGCTATTATGCTCGCCATGTCCGTCCGTCCGTCTGTCTGTCTATCCGTCCGTCTGTCCGTGACCTCAAGTTTTCGTCGACGAGCAAATGCGCTCTCTGTCACTCACTGCAGTGAGTACTGAGTTATATTTTTTTCTTATTTAGTGAAAATTATATCTTACACTGATTACGGTTATTTCGTTAGAAATATCCACTCATTTACAATTACATTACAATTGTAATGTGTATTTCCTTTACTTATAAATTATTTGCGACTAATGTTAAGAATTAGATTACAATAGAAACAGTACTGTGAAATACTTGCATCATGCTTTACTACGCATTGGAAAACACGACAACCAGAATTGAACTCGCCAGGTTTACTCAACGAAAATACAAATATTTTTATCTAGTTTGATATTTTGTGTAATTTTTTCAATGACATTTCCGTTGATGGAATAAATTTTACACCTCTTATATTTAAAATAATTTTTTTGGAGGAAGCACTGGTACGTCACTTAGGACTTATATCATTATTTTGTAATAAAATTAATATCAAATTTCCTGTTTCGGGATTATTTTGGTTAGAGAAATTATCGCGTATATCTTAATTGATTTGACCAAACAGTTTTCCCGTCTTTAGAAACCCGTCATAAGCAGGCAAATCCTATTGTTCATACAAAATGAATGGGCCATATTGAATAAATAGTGACAAACTTTATGCATGTGGCACTGATAAGTCCTTATGCAGGACAAAACTGAGTTTGGTGGTCCACACAAGGGCAAGGAGTGCATCGCTCCTTGAAGAAAGTCTCTTAATTTATCTGAGAGTTTGTATCGTATAGTGTGTTCGTATGTCACGTGCGGGGTTCTTACGTATGCAATGCAAGTAAATAACGTCGCTGGGCTTTACAGTACTTCCCTGTTATTCCATGTGTTTTAGCTATTTTTTACGATTGTTTAATTGTATGTTTGTTATATTTTTATCCACATTGTTCCATTCATCAATGTTCTAAGAATTTTTAGTTTCAAGACTTTTAGATGTAGTAGGAATGATCAGTTGATAACACCAGAGGCTGGACTATTCTTTATGATGTGGATTAACTTTGTTCATACATGTTGTCAAAGAGTTGCTCATGGATTCAAACCTATTTCCTAACCTACCATGGATTCAAACCTATAAATTATAGAATAATTTTTTATTTTCAATTTCTTTTGTGTTGATACTATTAAATTTTCTTTACGAGGAGGGAAGGAGTGTACTATTATCAATGAAAAAAAAATTGCTTATCAGTAGTTTGAATCCATCGGTACAGCAAACTACTAACCTTGAGCTTTATTTTTTTTACACAAATACGGCGGAAATCGCAACATTGTACAACATTTCTAGTATGTCATTTCTTGTACCACATAACGGAAAAAGTTGTATTTTCAGGAATAAATTTATGAAATACAAGTTCCTATTAAATGTCAGTAGCTCGAATGGTAAGTTGTTTATCACCAAGAGATTGAACTAAAGCCTCCTTGCTATGTCATCAATGATCTGAGTTTCATCTTATCTTTACTTTCTGGAATAAATTTGTTGGTTTTTCTGCACCGGTTAAAATTGAAAGAAATTTTCTTACGTGCCTTATATTTTTTCCTTGGCAATGCTAGCGTCATGTGGATTTTGGAATTAGCGATTTTCCAGCATCGATCATCAGAGAACATCATTTTTCTATGAATAGTTATTCACAATGAATCGAGATATTCAGAAAATAACTTCTCGTTTCATGGTTTGGTTCTCATTTCATACGATGAACCAGGCTTGAAGTTGTTGAAGCGTCTTCATTGTGGCCCCAGCATAGCACTGCGTCTCAGCCACAGCATAGCACCGACACCGCAGCATCTCAGCAGTGCTACGATAGTGCAGTAGTGCTATTGCTTTATGGAATAAAGTCTCAATTCATATAATTTAATAATAATTAATGATAATATTTTTAAGTAATAATTTAATAATATTAATTTAATATTATTCTTAATATTAAATTAAATTAAAAATTATTTTCTTATTGTAATTATCTTAAATAATAATTCTAATACACAACTATTTTATTTTTACGGAAATTAATAAGTAGTTATCGTGGGTACGCTTTACTGATAAGAGACACTTGCAATTTTTTTTAGCGCATTTTCTCATTTATGGAAAAAATGCCCTATTGTGCTCATCATGTCTGTCCGTCCGTCCGTCCGTCCGTGATTTCACGTTTTCGTAGATTCTGAGAAAATGCGCTCTCTGTCACTCACTGCAGTGAGTACTGAAATACATTTTTTAATCTAGCCCTCGTGATAAGCGAATTTCAAAAACTTTAACGTTCTTTATTCTTCTGCGATTCATTAATGAGTAGTTCTCCTAATTTACGCTGAATATCGACTTGAAAAAGTCTGTGAACTTTGAAAAGATTACCTGGAAATGGGCACTCAATTCCATGTTGTGCGAATACGAGCGCCGCCAGCATCAGCTGAAAAACTAATATTTTTTCAATTTTGTTCATGATCGTCCAGATTACAATTATCTCCCGCACTCAACACTTCATAGTTTGCTAGCAGCTCTTCTATTGAATAGCATCATTATTCTTCTATATTATGTCCAGTAGTCCAGTGTGAGAGCAAACAGCTGTGCGTTAAGGTTGATATCATATAATCTCAAGTGCAGGAGTCGCTAATGGGACCAAAAAATATACACAGCGCTCTAACTCATATCAAAGCATACTTAATTAGCACTCTATCCCATATTATACTCAGTATACTCATTTCATACTGATTAGGCTTAAAGGCTCTCTCGCATAATCAACTGGTAAACATAATTAGGTCAAATTCATTATCGAGTAGAAGTTTCTAGAAAATTTATGACTGCTGGTCATAAAAATATGACTGCATATTCACTCTAAATCATGTCAATTATCTAGCTGTTATTAAATTACACCGGAAAAAATATCTAATCTGATTTATGGCCCACAATCAAAATGGACTATTTATCGTATTTTCTTATCGTATTTCGTATCGTTTTTTTTTATCGTATACCAGCATTAAATGTTTTCATCGCATCCAGACAAGCATTCATCGATTTCTACACACCAGATAAGATTGCGCATTACTGTTCTTATGTTTCGGTGTGATTTTCAACTGTTTTCTAAACCGATTATTTATACTTCGTCTGAAAATTTAAAGAGAGTTATTCCTTTTATCTAGATAGGCAACTTCTTGACACGGTGTGGAATGACCTCATGCGAGCGAATGTATATAAGAAAATGCAATAGCACGTATAAAGTTCACAGCTACACGCAAGACAATGAAAGTATAATGAGCCTCATTTCCAAGAACTTGTCAGAGCATGCGTAGCATTTATAAGGATATTAATTAAATTTTAATCATATGTAATAAGTTATTATTTGAGTATATTCTTCTATATTTTATTGACATTCGGTCTAATTCGACCGTCTGGTAAACCGAGGCCGAGGAGTGAGCGTCCGGTCTCCTACTCATGCCCAAAATTTCGATTTCTAAATAGTAAATTCCGTATTATAGCGGAATATATACATTTTCTTTATCTCCAAATTTGCCATCCTTGCAATGTAAACGGGTTTGGAGATAATCAAATACTGGTTTCAGTGGCCGTAGAGTTTGTCAAATGAACGTTATTTGGAATGTAATGCACACGCTTGAGTATTACTTCCTTCGATTATCACGCAAAATAATTTAGGCATGTAGTGTTGAATTCAGCCAGCACTATTCATTCAACAATGTATTCTCTAATACTTGATTCAGAACTAAGAAAGAGAAAATCAGAATCCAGCAATGTAGTGTGCACTTGGTTCCCAGTAACTGTTTAACGATAAATTAATTACAGGATTTCTTGGAGCATTAGAACATCAAAAGATAAATTGTTGAAAGAAAAGTTCAGAATCCAGCAATGTAGTGTGCACTTGGTTCCCAGTAAATGTTTAACGATAAATTAATTACAGGATTTCTTGGAGCATTAGAACATCAAAAGACAAATTGTTGAAAGAAAAGGAGAAGATGGATACCAGATTGATCATTCGTGAATTGCTGTAAAAAAGATAACCCAGTCTTAATTTCCTGTGAAAAAGAATAACCTGGCAACACATAAACTTAGCTCAGTCAAAAAATTCGCTTGCTAATATTTTTCTCGGTTCGTAAGTAATTCTTCCAATCCAAGGACGATCGTCACACCTCACAAAGAAAGGAACAGACTTGAGGTAGTTATTTTTGTTCATGCTGTACAAATTTCGTACTTATGAGTGTGCTCGCACGCTTGGCTTACTATAAAAAGCGTACAGTTAGAACTAACATTCATCCAGTTCGTAGAATTCGACGCAATAATCGCTTATGTCGGGCTGTATGCAGGAGCTCTTAACGGAAGATATGAACATCAATTTGTTCATCCGTATTTGTAACGTTGGCCGTGTAACGCAGAGGAATAAAACGGCAGATATTTTAGTTTCAAGGTATTACATAGGTTTTCATATGATGCCTATAATATATAAATATAAATAAATAATATTATTATTCGAATAAATTTGCGGCACTCACCTTTATATTGCTGCAGTCTGCCATCGAATCACGTTTTCGTTTTCTATAAGAATGCAATTCTTATGGGTAACTAATCAAAATTATTCCGCCTCGATCGCCTTTAAAAGCAGTAGGAAATTAGATCCATACTCACTCAGTTCGGTCGATAACACAGCATGTTCCATACTTATAATTTATAGCCAGATGGAAAATTACTTTTTATATGTTGTTTCTCAATTGCCTGCTTATTTGCATGGCTGCATTCAATCGAACTTCGGTAATCTGTATCATGGTAATCTTGAAGAAATCAATTGGTCAACAATTGCTGGTTATTACCTAGTCACGCATTGTATGTCTTTATCTCAGACAATACTTATAAATTAGTGAACTTCATACGTGATTATGCATATCTACACACGTATTAACTGCATACATGATTATGTATTAATACACACGTTTTAAACGAAACAAATAATGTTGCAAACCTTTTTCGATCGATCGCCACCTATAACAGTTTACACAAAAATATGTCAATATTGTCCACTAAAACTGAAGTAATCAATTTGGTCAATATATAACCTTAAATACAATCCAAGTTCTAAAAAATGGATATTATTGAAAAACTATGTTCGTTTGCAAGCGCCCCACGATTCGTTAACAACTGGATAAAGAGTTGAGGTATTTTACTAATTATTATTTTTTTGCGTTATTGTTACTAATGAAAATCGGAGTTGCTTTAAATAAAAGATGTACGTGAACAACATTCATACTCCAGAGGCGAATGAATATTTAGGCCAATAATTCTCATTTCCACAACCCAGACTAAAACAGCACTTGCACAAGAATTCATAAATAATTATATTGAAATGGAGTGGTGAACAATATGATAAGTTCTTCAAAAATTCGATCCACGGTAGGCGATTTAATAAAGACTTTTCGAAACATTTCTATCTTATTTTTGGAACCACCATATAAGTCTTGAACTTTCGAATATTATTGAAGAATGGAAATAGTTAATACAAACCTCCTCAAAATTCAGATTCGGGACACGAGTAAACTATTCAAAGCGGTCATACGTGTATATAATGCGTGATTAATCTGGAAAAATATTATTAAAATTTTATCAATGTAATTTGAGGGATTACATTTTCGTGTGAGTATCGTATAAGTGAGTAAAATTCCTCAAAATTAATTGAAACCTGCTTGCGGAAGTTTCGAATAAAAAGATAGAATAAACTTTCGTTAACGCATCTCTGTTGATTCTGGAACCCAGACACAATATTAGCAGAGGTGGGCAGTAGCGCGCTACATGTAGCGGTAGCGGCGCTACATTTAAGGCAAGGTAGCGGTAGCGGTAGCGCCCGCCACATATTTAAGTAGCGATATACGAGGTTTTTCCGCTTCAGCGCTACCGCTTCATTTATAGATAAAGCTTTTAGATTTTACTTAATAGTATTAAATATTATTTAAAAACCAGCATGATACATACCTACATAATATAAATTATAGAATAAACTGTACGAAAGATTTCGGTGTAATGTTGTCAACCTCAGCCTGTTACGTGTGTCAACATGTTACAGTAGTTGTTACTTGTTAAGTTGTTACCAGTTACCACTTACAGGTATTTTTTCATTTTTCAGTTTGCTTACAGTTATTTTTATGTTTCACCTTCCCTACATGGATGTCTTCTTTAATCTACCAATCTCAAAAATAATCCACATATATATACAAATAAAAGACTGATTTTTTATATGTAAATGTGGATGATTTTTGAAATTGGTAGATTAAAGTAGACATCCATGTAGGGAAGGTAAAACATAAAAATAACAGTAACTTTAATTTACTGTATCTAACCCGTACTAGTTCGGTTAGGTTAATTGCAATAAAGTTGCATTGATATATGTTTCGAAAATGGTTTATTATCATTAAATGTTTATGAGTAAATCCCAATAGCAGAAGAATAAATATTTAGAGATTTCAATAATTTTGGCCATTGTAGCGGCTAATGTAGCGCGCTACATTTTACTGTAGCGGTAGCGCTCGCTACAATCTAGTGGGTGCAGCGGTAGCGGTAGTGCCCGCTACATTTAGAGCATGTAGCGGTAGCGGCCGCTACATTTCAGATTAGCGCTGCCCTGCTAGAATATTAGTAGCAATGCAGCTAACGAAAAAAATATTGGGATTTATTCAGATTGAAGCTGAATATGACACTAAATTTGCAGGAGCTCCAAACGACACGTCAGGATATCGCAAAAACATATTTGGCCTCAGAAAATATTCTTTTGCCTCGGCAGCACTACAAATTGTCAGTAACTTTCAAGCTGAATGCGACCATTTTATTTATATCGAAAAATCTGCCACGTGTTTGCAAACGAACACGTGTCCAATCCTTCTAAAATCATTCCTATTGCCTAGATCGAGTAATCCGGGAATGTCAATGTGGTAAGATTGTTCAATGAATACATAAATCAAGCTACAAAAGTTAGGAGGAAATTAGGAATGCGCACTTTAAATTAACTATTCTAGGACTTACACACATGAATGGGACCAAAAAATATGTCAATAGCGGTCTACATAATCTTTGCAACATAATTTCTAAAAGTTTGGTCGTATAGAAATAGCAAATTATTCTGAAAATTGTTAATTATTACAATTATTCCCTCAATTGTCACCAAAATTGTGAGAATTTCATAAAATTATTTTCAATTTAGTTATTATTTTCCAATCCAAACGACATCTCATGTCAAATGCTGCTGAAGAAAAAACACTTTATAATACAATCTATCGTTGATGAGCAAAATCGTTAATATTGAACCTAAATTGTATTTTCTTCAGTTAATTTTCCTGCTGTTTATCTTATTTCTTGTTATTCTATTATTTTTTACGCACACAATTTCACAATCTTCTAATAATTCTACTGCGATTATGACTTGTACATTCGATTTACGAAAAAAAACTAAGGCTCTGTACATTGCTTAACATTTATAAACGCCTCTGCGTGCAGAGCGTCATACAAGAAAATTTGCATGACATTGAGAAATAAAATTATTGAAATGCCTATCACCTGAATCTATCTCCGTGTCTTTAAACATTGTGCAATTCAATTCTAAATATTATTTTTTTCGGTACCTAAATATTTTCAAGACCGACACATTTTACAATTACAATTTTGAGACAGACACACATTTCATGCCTATTTCAGAGGAAGGAATACTATAGACTTGACGGTCTTTTGAAAAGTTTTCCATAGGTAGCGAGGGGCTCAAGTTCCCTTATAGACGCTCCAGAGCCTGAGTCTGAGCGCCCATATGTCGAGTGCCTCGGAGTTTATAAAGAGACTCCATGGAGCGCTGGCAGCCAACGAATGACTTCACCGTCCTAATTAAAGAGCATTGAACCTACTGAAGGCCAGGCCATCCATTGTGTCCGCAATTGAAAATATCGAGGAAATTAGGCCTGCCTGTGAGGTTATTTCGATTTAATAGGAGTTCGTGCTACTGAGAACATTATTTTAATGAAGAACGGAGACAACGTCATATGAAATTATATCGATAAGTTTTGACACAGACCCGGAATTTGAATGGTTTCAAGTTATACGATTGTTGTTTCTTTCTCATACTTAAAAAAATGGGATAACTGTGTGATTTCTTTTGTTTTCATTAATTCGAAAATTCAACATCCTGCTAGCGTCTACTGCAGCAGTGTAGAGCTCGCACTGTTTACCGAAGATAAGTAATATACTTTACAGTAATGTCCTCTTTTTATAATACTGTTACAAATGTTGTGCGTTCATCATGAATTATTGTTATGTAGTTTCTTTTGAGCTTCCAGAAACCTATATGCCGTAGACCAATATAAGAACTAATGGGAGCCTAGTGAATTATATAGATTATATAGCGATCGAGGAGCGATGATCAAGAGAATTTAGTGGAAAATTCTAACTTTATTCTGTTAATAAAAAAGTCTTCTTTATTGCGACTTGACAGGTCCCGGGAGGCTAAAAAATTTTTTGACGGGAGGCCAAAATTAAAAATTAAATAATATAAAATTATTTTTTTGCAGAAAAGTAAGAAATAAAAATAGAAAATTCCACTTAAATCAGCCCCTATAGGCAGTTTATTAATAAGGGAAAATGCAAGTCGGTCTGAAAATCTGAATTTTGTGAATTTTTTAATTCCAATTGACGTAAATCGAGTGCATTGTCTACGATGGTAATTCTAAAATTATTTATAACTTGCGGAAAATTGTTCAAGACGCTTGTGGATTGAGAATATAAAGTACTGAAAAGAATGCGATGAAAGATCACGAGCATCGTGAAACCAAACGACTCTCAATGAGAATTATGCACTCAAGCCATTTTTATTAATATTGATGAAATATTGATGGAAGAATCCACTTAGATGATTGAAATTCAAGAAAAAAAACAAGGGAAACATTGAATGAGACATTGCAACTCGCGCGACAAACAATTAGACTCTGAATGTCAACTCGGGATTACATTTTAAGCAATAAGGACATTTAATTAACAGTAAAAAAGAACACGAAAAGCTCATCGGACGTATATTGCAAACTCGTATTGCGATCAAGATTTTATCAAACGTACGGTGAGAGTGGATGAGGGGATTAATTGTAAAGTCAATCCTGTGGAGAGATATTTATCAGTATCGAGGATACTGTTCGGTAGTGCTTTCGTGGATAGACATTTTAATGCAATAATATATTATAGTAAAAATATCTATTGAATATATGAAAAAACGCGCTGCCCGCGGCTGAAAATAGCCCAAGTTTAAATATTTCAAGTGATGGGAATGAGCCGTGAATTATATTGGTTGATCACCTATGTATAGATAGATAGGAGAATTATATTATAATAAACGATCATCATGTCGTTTCTTTTAAAAAGTTTTGATAGTAAAGCAACAAATTTAAAAAGTGCCATAAACCTTTTTTAATTTGATTACTGAAGCTACAAAAATATTTTTAGCATTAAATTTTACAATTTATTTTAAAATTTCCTACTGCTTTAAAATTCAGGAGAACGTTTTGATTTTTCTTCCTTAGTCGTTTGCATTATTTATACTATGGTTAAAAAATATATTTTTAAACCAAACCACTTGCGCTGTGATATTCATGCTTATTTTTGTGTTCTTTTGTAATAATGAATGCATATTCACTAAAGTACTTGAGATATATCTAACTGGTTTTCGTTGATACGTTGATAAAATAGAATCTTGCATAAAAAACAAATGGTTAATCTTTTACCTGGAAATTCCTGCGTAGAATTTTTTACGGCAAAACCGAATATTCGCTTTGGCTTGCGCTGTAATTTTTCATCTCTGCGCTCCGCAAAGTTAATCATGCAGAAGAAAATGCGTCATCCATACGCGTCAAGTTTCATCGGAAAAACCTGCCGTGATTTTGATTTCCCAAAGGATCGACAGCAAACGCGTTGTCCTGCCTAAAAATAAATAGGGTTATGCTATGATTGATTACTGTTGAAAATAATTTGTTTCCGTGAATTGTAAAAATTAAAAGCTATTTGGTATTTGTACACATCTGGATTGCAGGAAAAGCTATATAATTCCTCAATGTCTCCATATATTGTTAATTGTACTATTATGAAGCTGGAGATTTCATAATTAATATAACATAATTGATAAACATTAATTGCACCGACGGCAATAAACCAATGAAATGAAATATAACCCTTATATTAGTAAGAAAACTTTGATATTAAGCTAATAACATTTAGCTATTTATACCATAATTGAAG
This sequence comes from Hyalella azteca, assembly GCF_000764305.2. NCBI lineage: Eukaryota > Metazoa > Arthropoda > Malacostraca > Amphipoda > Hyalellidae > Hyalella > Hyalella azteca. The sequence goes on from NW_025940355.1 coordinate 181,439, forward strand.
CCGCATTTAGTATAGATAAATTTGGCTTCTTTTGATTTTATTGCTCGTTAGCTTCTCTTGATTATTTCCATATTTTCAAACTTCGTATAATTAGTTGGTTATCAATGTATTTCTAATTAAATTCGCAATAATTATGTTGCTAAAAGTGATAGAACTGTTTTTCATTTAAAATGCAAGTTTTTCGGTATTCATAGGAAAGCTTAAATAAGCTGGTAAATTGAAAAGTCTGAAATTATTTTTCGTATCATATTTGCACTTCACTTTCATGTCATATTCAGAATTTAATTTTCATATAATATTCCATATTATAGAATAGCGTATAACTAATAATTTTACTAAAAATTTATTATGAATAATTAGTTTCTTAGCAATTAAAGCAATACTTTACACACACCTTGATTGTATTTTACATTGGAGTTCCATACTCAAGATCACGTAATTTCATATTCAGTTTCAACATTTAGTTCATACAGCTAAAAAGTTTTCTATCAATAATAAAAGAATGCATTTTAAACAAAGACTTGATTATTAATGTCAGGCAACGTAATTATTTGCCGTAAATAAAGGCCAAACTTATTCAAAAAAGTATATGTATAGACGCGCGCTTCGATCGTTTTCTCACAATAAACGTTTCAGTTCTTTAAAAGCCCGTCGCCGATATTAGCGTCCTACTTTTTGTTTATATCATAGCAATTTACGGTGCAATAATCGAAATTCATAACAAGTCCTTTCCGCACATTTAAAAAAACAAGTTTGACTTTATACAATAAAAATTATGCCACTAAACCAACGATTCTTAATAGTCGCGTCTCCCATTAAAAATGGACAACTCGAGTTTTGATTCATCAAGTTCATGAGGCAATTAAAAAGTACACGTTGAAAACCCTGCGTCAATTGGAGTCTAAAATAGTTATTTCAGACCCTATCATGTACAATACCCCTGGGTCATAGAATGAGTCCTAACCTAAACTGTGTCATTAGCTAGGCCCGACTCTTCATGACTGATGAGTCCAGCATCGTTGGCCGATGGTTACCGCTCATCGGTATAATAGTCGAGGGTATCGCTGGACAAAAACATCGGTATGAGTGTAGACCACATCCCCCGTATCGATAGACGGACCACATCCCTAGTATCGATGGATGGACCACATCCCTCATACCGATGGATGGACCACAATCCTCGTATCGCTGGATGGACCACAATCCTCGTATCCATTGCCCCGTAATTGCAGATGTGAGGGACAAATCGATGAAAGAACCTTAAAAAAACACGAGTTCTTTTCGCATTGCCGTTCGTCATTCACTTGGAATACCTAAGAAAAGCTCCCTAATTATTCCTTGTCACCAGTAACTGACCGTCAAGCAGAAATCGAAGGATAATTGCTCGTAATATGACGAAAGAATTGGGCCTGAGAAAGCTGTTGAATTATGTAGGCCTAGCTAGACAAGCTCCAGTAGGTATATTACTTCGATCAATTCTATGTAATAGTGCTATTTATTGACGTTACAATTTTGAATTAGATTGCATGCTTGATTCTCGGTGACAAATGCGATCTTTATGTTTGTTGCTAAAATATTCAGTCGAAAAATAATATTATTATTCCTTATATTTTAGTATAATTTTCAGTAAATCCTTTTCAACGACTGAAAATTTTGAATGTTTTCAACTAGTAAACGATGCAAGTTTTTTCTTACATTTTGTGTTTCACGTTTGCAATCTTTCGATGCAATCTTTTGAATTTTGATTCCGTCATTTTATCGGAATCAAAATTATTTCATATTTATGCTACAAAAAAATTTTGAACCTATTTCGGTATTTGTAAACTAATCGTAATTCCAACTTAGTAATCAGTTAAATTTACCCCCAGATTTTTAAGTAATTGTCATTAGTAATCACTTGGTCTAATAGTAGCTTTACAATCTCCAGCTTTAGATCCACAAAACTTCTTTTTATTTCCTATAATTGAATCAGGAAAATCCAATTCCACTCGGATACGCGCTTAATAGTAAAAATATTTTCAATTTGCATATTCGTAATTTTAAGTTGGCGATATATAGTAGAGGCCAATGCTGCTTTTATATTGAATAGCAGCTAAACAGCTTATCTGGAAGGAAAAGCTTGATTTTTTAAGGATTCCTGTTGGAATTCACAGTCAATTTGATCAGAGAGTTATGATTTCTTACCGCCTTCCAAAACTTGATTAATGTAATAAGAGATGAATATATCGTGAAAGTCATTGAAAGCTTTTAAAAATGCAAATTTAAACTGTAAGAGATAACTGCCTAAATATTATCAGGTAAAATATGAGACAACGTTAATTTAGTAAAAGGAATCATCGTACCGGAAATTTTTTGAAAAACAATCTGACAATTTATCTCGGGCAGAATAATAGTTGAAAAAATGTTCTCATGAATATATAAAATTACCTAGAATGCACTTTAGAAAGAAAAATTCAGGACGACTACAGCAACCTATTTTATCAACATTTTTTCACTATTCCGTTCTAAGTTCATTTCATTATTATTTGTTTTACTTTTCCGAAATTCGAATTTATATAATCTCGAAATTTCAACGTATGCTTACTTTCTAATATTAGAACAACTTGACTATTGAGGGAACGAAGACTGTAACTGTACATTATTAATAATAATAAATATAATTCGACCTAAAAATATAGAGTATAAAAAGATATAAAAATATAGAGTATAAAAAAGGACAAAAAAATAACTGTTGAAGTACATGCATTTTATTTATTCAATCGTGCATTTTACACGGTTAACTGGACCATAAAATTAAGGTCGAGTGGTATGTGAACCGCAACGGTTAGGACTCCAGTTGCAGCATCAAAAGCCCAGTCGGACGAGTCCAAGTCTACATCGTTGACGGTGATTGTGGTCGGGTTGGAGGGGTAGCCGTAGAAGATGAGATGGTCAATTGACAAACCAGATACCACAGGTTCTCCGTGCATGATCTTCGACTTCAATATGTTCTGGAAATGAAAGAGATGTGATATATGTAATGCATCTAGGAGCTACGAGCAGCGACATCAGAACCTTTTTCTAACCCATTTAGTGCGCGTGTAGTGATTGAGAAATGTTTACTAAAAAAATTTATGTTGAATGAGTTACATCTATACTCCTATACCCTAGTCAAAGTTTCCGTTTCAATTTGGGTCGCCTCAGAGGCTGTCTCTTATACACATCTAGATGTGTATAAGAGACAGGTTGCGCTTCTGGGAAACAAAAATAATGAACTACAAATGAAGATCTAGGCCAAGCTCTGAGATGGCATTTGCACTGGCGTTGTCTTAGCGCATAGAACAAGGCGGTGGTGCACGACAAACCTGCGGCCAAGGCACTTCCTTCCTCGCTAATTGGCTGGACACGCAATGTTTGTCCGACTGGGCCGAGGAATGGCCTCTTGAGACTTGCGTATCTTTTAAGCACCTTTGAACAGCACCCTTGAGCGTGAGTTTTATTCCTCGGAAAGGAAACTTGTGCGGTAACTGTANGGTATGCGGGGTCTACCTCCCGCACCCCCATCGAGGCAAAGCGTACGTTAGCCGTTGCCGCAATCCAGCTGTTCCAGCAAGGAGTCAGTTTAAAACTAACAGTGACGCAGGATGTAGTAACAAATGATCAATGCTTTTCTAAAAGCTTTGAATAGTTTTCTATCCTTCAGCGAGCTTTGGGCAATTTAATTGCAAAGACAATTTCACATGTAGACTTTAAACGGAAAAATAATGATATTTTGAGTGCTTGTGGAAGAGTTTTATTGATTACGAATTAAGAAGAGTTTTATTGATTACGTGGAATTCGCTTGTGGAAGAGTTTTATTGATTACGAATTATCTGGAGATCACTGTTCTGCAAGCCCACGAAATAATGATTTCTCCAACAATAGAAATGTTCAGCTATGGCATATGTGTGCTTGAGCGGCTATAGAAATGGCTCTTGCAAATATGCTCATAGTTAGAATTTCCATGCAGTTCTACGGCCAACAGCTATTGAAGATTGCATATGAACGTTCTCGCTGCCCTAGCTGTCGTGCCGGTATAGACTATCGGGTACAATATTCAAATGGTATCCAATTTGTGAGCAACTTATTTAATTTCCCATTACCATCGTATAATCTGTCATATTTTTTATTGTCATTTCAGAAATTTAGAGTGCACTTGATAACTTGAAACTGTAGAAGAAATTCATTTTAGAAGTCAATTGCCCGGTGGGCCGAATCTGCGTAATATAACCGAAAGGAGCAGCTGGTCAAGCGGCTACATACGATCCTCCTGGCCAGACGCTAGTCGGGCTACCGCATGATCGCCTGGTCAGAGTCTAGACGGGGAAATTGCGCGAACCATGACCATCTCCCGCTCAATTAATGGCGTGGATGAATCTACACGCGTACGTTTGCTATGTTATACGACAGAACGAAAGGAGAGTCAGAACGAAAGTCGAAACTCGACATATAGCATAGTGAATTTAGCCAATGATAAACAAACCCGTGCTCATACTGTTCAAGACGTCTATTTTTAACCTGCCACTTCTGCAGGCGCTTCTGTTTGCTGCGCCGCTAATGCTTAAATTGAGACAGAACGGCTCTTAAATTGGACAATTCATATACCAAAATCGAATATTGTTACCACTTCGCTTAATACACCGGAAAAAGCAACCACGGAATAAATGTAACGGGAGTTGTTGACTAAAAATCGCGTTAATGCGATGAGTGTAGGAATCAAATTTAGCAGGAACATGTGGTTGGCGTAATAAAATAATCGAGGCAGAATCGTTTTTATGTGAACTTGAATTACGTTTACATGTGCTTCAATACGCAAGCCATAATATACGCGATAATTACACATGCAAAAACTCTTAAGCTCTAACCGGAAAATTTTGAATGTTTCCTTGATTGAAGTGCATCCATCAGAAAGAGCTTTCAGTCTTAAGGCCCGTTTACACTAGTGGCAACGACATGCGCTTTGAGTCGTTTGCTGCAGTGCCTCACCGCGCACAACCGAATATGAAAAATTATAACTCAGTACTCACTGCAGTGAGGGATAGAGAGCGCATTTTCTCGTCAACGAAGACTTGAGGGCACGGACGGACGGACAGACGGAACGACAGACGGACATGGCTAGCACAATAGTGCATTTTTTCCATAAATGAGAAAATGCGCTAAAAACACGCTGCTCGCGGCTTCAAAAATAATTCAAGGGATGGGAATGAGCTTTTAATTTTATTGGTTGATCACCTAGATCCTAGATAGATGAGTTATATTATATCAAACGATATACATGTCTTTTCCTTTGAAAAGTTTTGATCGTAAATCAACAAGATGAAAAGCGCCTTAAACCTTTTTTAATTTGATTACTGAAGCCACAAAAATATTTTTTAGCATTAAACTTCGCAATTTATTTTAAAATTTCCTACTGCTTTAAAATTCAGGAGAACGTTTTGATTTTTCTTCCTTAGTCGTTTGCATTATTTATACTATGGTTAAAAATCATGACTGATGAGTCCAGCATCGTTGGCCGATGGTTACCGCTCATCGGTAGTATAGCCGATGGTATCGCTGGACAATAACATCGGGATGAGTGTAGAACACATCCCCCCGTATCGATAGATGGACCACATCCCTCGTATCGATGGATAGACCACATCCCTCGTATGGATGGATGGACCACACCCCTCGTATCAATGGATGGACCACATCCCCCAAATCGATGGATGGACCACATCCCTCGTACCGATGGGTGGACCACATCCCTCATACCGATGGATGGACCACATCCCTCGTATCCATGGATGGACCACATCCCCCCGTATCGATAGATGGACCACATCCCTCGTATCGATAGATGGACCACATCCCCCGTATCGATGGATGGACCACATCCCTCGTATCGATGGATGGACCACATCTCTCGTATCGATAGATGGACCACATCTCTCGTATCGATAGATGGACCACATCCCTCGTATCCATGGATGGACCACATCCCCCAAATCGATGGATGGACCACATCCCTCGTATCGATGAATGGACCACATCCCTCGTAACTATAGATGGACCTCAATCCTCGTATCGATGGATGGACCACATCCCTCGTATACATTGCCCCGTAATTGCAGATGTGAGGGCAGATCGACGAAAGAAGCTTTGAAAAACACGAGTTAATTTTTTATTCTCTTCGCATTGCTGTTCGTCATTCACTTGGAATACCTAAGAAAAGCTCCCTAATTATACCTTGTCACCAGAAGCTGCCCGTCAAGCAGCAATCGAAGGATAATTGCTCATTTGTTGAATTATGTAGGCCTAGCTAGACAAGCTCCAGAAGGTATATTGCTTCGATCAATTCTGTGTAATAGTGCTATTTATTGACGTTACAATTTTGAATTAGATTGCATGATTGATGCTCGGTGATAAATGCGATCTTTATGTTTGTTGCGAAAATATTCAGTAAAAAAAATATTAGTGTTCCTTATATTTTAGTATAGTTTTCAGTTACTCCTTTTTAACGACTGAATTTTTTTTAATGTTTTCAAGTAGTAAACGATGCAAATTTTTTCTTAGATTTTGTGTTTCGCTTTTGCAATATTTGATGCAATCTTTTGAATTTTGATTACGTCATTTTATCGGAATCAAAATCATTTCATATATATGCTACAAAAAAATTCATGAACCTATTCCGGCATTTGCATACTAATCATAATTCCATCTTAGTTATCAGTTAAATTTTCCCCAGATTTTCAAATAATTGTCGTTAGTAATCACGTTATCTCCTAATAGCTTTACAATCTCCAGCTTTAGAAATACAAAACTTCTTTTTTATTTCCTATAATTGAATCAGGAAAATCCATTTCCACTCGTATACGCGCTTAATTTAATAGTAAAAACATTTTCAATTTGCATATTTGTAATTTTAAGTTGGCGTTAGTAGAGGCCAATGCTGCTTTTTATATTGAACAGCAGCTAAACAGCTTTGTTGAAAGGAAAAGCTTGATTTATTATTAAGGATTCCTGTTGGAATTCACAGTAAATTTGATCAGGGAGTTATGATTTCTTACCGCCTTCCAAAACTTAACGGTTAGGACTCCAGTTGCAGCATCAAAAGCCCAGTCGGACGAGTCCAAGTCTACATCGTTGACGTTGATTGCGGTCGGGTTGGAGGGGTAGCCGTAGAAGATGAGGTGGTCAATCGACAAACCAGATACAACAGGTTCTCCGTGCATGATCTTCGACTTCAACATGTTCTGGAAATGAAGGAGATGTGATATATGTAATGCATCTATAGGAGCTACGAGCAGCGACATCAGAACCTTTTTCTAACCCATTTAGTGCGTGTAGTGATTGAGAAGTGTTTATTAATAAAATTTATGTTTAATGAGTTTCATCGGGTCGCCTGCCGAAGACCACCACTGCCCTGGATGTAATGGACCATCATGATTCCTGCCTTCTGGAACGTAGCCTCTAACACCTCAAGCCGTCCGTATCTAGGCCGTGGGTCGAATCAGCCCTCGGTCGAACGGCCACTTGTCGAAGGACGATAAATTTTGGAACAGAACTATGCTATCTGAAACCTAACCTCAGATGCGGTGAACGAAAATTACTTAATTTAACGATGCTTGGAAGTCAGATTCAATCCGCGGCCTGGTGGTGCACGGCAGTTTCCATGCGAGGCCGGAGGAAGACAAAGCCGAGTGGTTCACGGCTGATTGGTGGATGTCCGGAGAGATCCAAGGCGTTCGATTCAGGGCTTATTGGTGCACAAAATTGGTGGTGCACGGCTGCGCTCCCGTTTCATCTATACTCCTACCCTAGTCAAAGTTTCCGTTCCAATTTTGGTCGCCCTAGAGGCAGTGTAGTCGGCTTAGAGGTGAATCAAGCGCGGATCAGCCACCTATACGGTGTTCGGCTGCTATTTAGCAGCCTATTTCGGAAATTAATTGTCCGGTGGGCAGAATCTGCGTATAACAGAAACGAGCAGCTGGTCAAGCTGATACATGATGCCTGGTCAGACGCTAGTCAGGCTACCGCATGATCGCCTGGTCAGAGTCTAGACGGGGAAATTGCGCGAACCATGACCATCTCCCGCTCAATAAATGGCGTCGATGAATCTACACGCGTACGTTTGCTATGTAATACGACAGAACGAAAGAAGAGTCGACTTTAACTTGACACATAGCATAGTGACTTTAGCCAATGATGAACAAACCCGGGCCCATATTGTTCAAGACGCCTATTTTTAACCTGACGCTTCTGCTGGCGCTTCTGTTTGCTGTGCCGCTAATGCTTAAATTGAGACAGAACGGCTCTTAAATTGGACAATTCATATACTAAAATCGAATATTGTTACCACTTTGCTTAATACGCCGGAAGAAGCAACACCAGAATAAATGTAACGGGAGTTGTTAACTGAAAAATCGCGTTAATCCGATGAGTGTAGGAATCAAATTTAGCAGGAACATGAGGTTGGCGTAATGAAATAATCGAGGCAGAATCATTTTTATGTGAACTTGAATTACGTTTTACATGTGCTTCAATACGCAAGACATAATATACGCGATAATTACACATGCAAAAACGCTCAAGCTCTAACTGGAAAATTTTAAATGTTTCCTTGATTGAAGTGCACACATCAGAAAGAGCATTCAGTCTTACACGGTCCATTGCATACGGGGGTATGCGGGGGTCTACCTCCCACACCCCCATCGAGGCAAAGCGTTATAGCCGTTGCCACAAGCCAGCAAGTCGTCAGTTCAAATTTGACAGTGACGCAAGACGAAGTGTACCAAATGATCAATGCATTTCTAAAAGCCTTGAATAGTTTTCCATCCTCCAGCGAGCTTCAAGCAATTTAATTGCAAAGACAATTTCACTTGTAGACTTTAAACGGAAAAATAATAATATTTTGAGTGCTTGTATGTTGTGGAAGAGTTTTACTGATTACGAATTATCTGGAGATCACTGTTCTGCAAGCCCACGAAATAATGATTTCTCCAACAATAGAAATGTTCAGCTTTTGCATATGCCTGCTTGAGCGGCATTAGAAGTAGCTCTTGCAAATATGCTCCTAGTTGGAATTTCCATGCAGTTTTACGGCCAACAGCTCAAGAGTCAATTATTGAAGATTGCATATGAACGTTCTCGCTGTCCTACAGTAGCTGTCGTGCCGGAGTGGACTATCGGGTACAATATTCAAATGGTATCCAATTTGTGAGCAACTTATTTTCAAATGGTATCCAATTTGTGAGCAACTTATTTTCAAATGGTATCCAATTTGTGAGCAACTTATTTAATTTCCCATTACCGTCGTATAATCTGTCATATTTTTTATTGTCACTTCAGAAATTTAGAGTGCAGTTGATAATTTGAAACTTGAGAAGAAATTCATTTTGGAAGTCAATACTTCCAATGCAGCGGCCGATGATGAATTACAGAAAAAAAACTTGTTGACTGTTGTGAAGTGTGACCGGGTTGCTGCTTCAATCAAGTTACTGCAATAACTGGATTTTATTAAGATTTTCCATTGCGTTCTCAATCTTATACTATGACATATATAATTGAAAAAATTAAATTGTGAAGGGAAACACAGCAGGTTAGTGATGGTAAGGTTAGTTTTTCCTTCAAGTATTTTTCAAGATGCCGCTGTGTCGTGTGACTAAAGCCGTCACTATTTTTGAAAATACACCAATAGAACGATGCAAGTTTTCACTATTCAGCACTCAACAGTCATAAAAATTGCTTGAGTAATAGGCTTTGCTTCAGTTGTTATTTGGCCTGTTTATGCTCTTATGCCTCAGGTTCTAATCATTAAGTCATCTCGCGAACTGGATCAAGTTAGTTTCTTGGTTATGCCAGGCTGTCGGCGTCGAATTGCTTACAAGTTCAACGCGTTTTATGACATGACTACAACTCTACAAGGCCTCATTGTAAGTAAATTTGTTCTTAGGATTTATTTACTTAGTGTTGTATTGTATAATATCATTAGGTTAGTTATTGAAGTCAAGCATCATTATTAATTTGTTCTTTGTTATTGTTAACTTTAAGTCTTCAAACGATTGATTACGGAAATTGCAATCAAAAGCTGCAAGGTCAAAATGAATATAATTGCAACGTGAATTTTGTCGAAAGTTATGGTTCACTTCGTTTTGCCATCATTGGACGCAGAATTTTGAGGCCTTTACAGAACAAATTGCTCGATAGAAATTTAAGGTGACGAAAATTATGCAACATGATAAGGCAATTAATTCAACAGTTTATCTTATAAATGACGTGGTTCAATCAAAAGGATATGTGGATGGAATAGGTAAAATTGCATTGATTTGCATTACCTCGAATAATTTATTTTCAGGTTGCAATTGGATTTTCTCTATTCCGAAGCAATTTCGGTCCTCATTTTAGTTTAAAGCAATGTCAAAATGGTTACTATAGTTGCAACCTAAGTCTATGCATACAAATGGAGCCTCTGATAGGCTTTAATCTGATCTTATAACTAAGCGAATAGTACTACGCTGCATATATATAGCGTACAGAGATTCGAATGTCCTCTCCCTTCCCCCAGTATAATGGGCGTAACGGAGGGTGCATTTTTTAGCGCACTATTCAGATTCGGCCATGTCCGTCGTGGAGACATCATATGCCAAATACGCGCGCCCCACGATCGCCCCAAGCTCGCTCGGTCCACGACTGGATTCTAATCAGACCCTTATTTCGCTCGAACAACCTGAGCGTAAAGCGGACATGATAACCGCTAATTTAAGCACTGGGTGAACTAAAGGCGTCTTCAATTCAGACGCTAACCACCCTCAAAATTTTGATAGGTACGGTAATTAGTAAAAAGTGGCGTGGTTAAAAGCCTTCGAAAGACACTACAAAAATACTTACATTCGCAAAAGTAACAAAGTTCATGTAGGCTTCAGGCATGATGTGCTCATATTCCCCGTCGTCCCAGAATATTTCCCCGTCGGACGAGAGGGCTGAGTCCAGCGCGAGGATCAAACCGAAGTTATTTTTTCGGCTGCAGAGGCAAAGCACTAAAATTTAGATCAAAAATATCAATCAATCATGGTTTTGGACTATTTCGTACAAATCAAGAGAAAACTCTTTAGCATATTCAAATATCAATGTAGTAACAAAGTAATTTATCTGTATTCATTGCAGGCTTTACTCTGAATAATAATCAGTTAAGATGTCACATCAATAGACAGAATTTTAATTCCAGAATAATTTTGAAAATAATGCTCAGATAAGCCAATTACTACACTTAAAATAGTCTGAGGCTTAAATTTCCCGTATGAACTTTCCAATTGGCTTTATAGAACGGAATATCAAAGCAAGACAGGGCAGGCAATTCAGAAAAAATATTATTGCGGTATTTCTGTAAGCTACTTCTTACCATTCAATTAAAAAACTGAAGACGATAACTACACACACCTTCAGCAGTCAACCCGAAAAACCAAGCCATAAGAAATCAGTGCATACGACACCTGAGAACAGTGTTAAGCGCAGGCTCTTGTGTGACCAAGATGCTTCCTCCTCTCGCGAAGACTGGGATTTTCTCGAGTGGGGCTGGGACGCTCAGGACTTGGGCTGATGTGCTTTGAACTTCACCGGTCACCAGATCGTAGAAAATGCCCTTGAAAGCACAAGAACGCAAAGTGCATGGACTCGAAAACGAAAACATTAAAACTTATTCAAATTCAATAGAACATACTAAATTAATGAAGTCATGTTATGTGGAAACATTTAGTCATAACAATATTGTGGATATTTTGATGAGCTTACTTCTGGGAAGTACACGTCTCTGGCAGTGAGTCCTGGGGCTAGTACAGGAGCGACCATGATGCCGGTGCCCCAGAAGAACTGATCGTCGACGTCCCTGGCGGTCACGTCTCGAGGGAAGACGTTGTACAAGGGACGGACCACGCTGAAACCGCTCATGTGGGCCTAGACGAAGTCAACACAAGGCATTAACCCTTTGCAAACCCTTTGTTAACCTCTTGTTACCCCTCTTGTTACCCCTTTGTTAACTCTCTGTTAACCGTTTGCTTGCTGCCGGTAACTTATAGTTACCAGTCTCAATCCTAATTTCCTTGCGAGTGCAAAATGCGATATCCATAGCACATTGCTCAAATTTATTCACAGAAAAAAATCTGCCTGGTCACAGCGCGGCCTGAAATTAAAGGTGACATACTGTATATGTCCAATTGGACAAATGAGCTTCATACGTAAACATAAAACACCATTTTGAGAGACGACTTATATGTACAGCTCGACGCTAGAGGGTTAAGAAACGGATTGCGTTATAACGACTGTTGATGTATCCGTAGACAAAGAATAGGAGGGGGTTTGGTATTTGGCGCGCAACAAGTTAGCATTCGAGGCACAGAGACAAATGCCAAGTATACTTCAGCATCGATTTGCACTGAATTCTTTGTACTGCATCAAAATGAATGAAACAACCTTGTATAGTTTTACAATTGTTGGCAAATATACGAAAATTAAAGCTGAGGATTTGAACTTGAGAGGGATAACAACAGTCGAATTCCCGCATGAGGATGACAGGCAATAAGATACATGTAACATGAGGACGGGAAATTTTAGCTTTAAGTAGGTATTGTTTTCTTACGTGACAATGGACGCAGGCAAAATTCATGGGCACCAGGTCATTTTATTGAGTTAGGATTTTGTGTAAATGAAACCTGACAGCGTTACCCTGTGGAAGAGGCTGTATAGGTACGGCAGATATTTGTAGCGAAGTTCGAGGACATCTTTCGAGATGGCAGCCACTGTTGGATCATAAGTTGGATCTTGATCAGGTTCGCCGATGGCGTTGTGGTTTCGACTAAAAGTTTGATGGGAGACAATGAATTAAAGTCATAAATCTTGAAGCAGGCTCATCATTCGGAGCATGTAATTTCAATTTTAATTTTTCCATAATGAAAAAATTAATTTTTTACTTATTATATAATGTAGTGGAATATATTATTACTCTTCAAAACAAGACAACGTCATAGACAACGACTTGTTCTCTTGTGTTCGAATATCATAAATTTGTTTATTAATCTAGAAAACCTATGTTTGGAACTGATTTATTTTTCTGTAAATGAAAAAGAATATTCTACCGGATGGAAAATAGAACTTGTTGAAGCCTTACCTGAAGGGATAGAAAGCGCCGAGCTGCATCCATCGAGCACACATTTCCACAGTTGTTGCCCCAAAGAAGCCGCAGATATCAGCGCCAACCATCGGGATGCCGAACATGTTGAACTCGATCATTCCTTTTTGATATTATAAATAAAAGAAACAATGAAATGATATAGAGTAATTAAAACTTATTCACTAGTGACAAACTAGATTAATTGCTGACATGACTTTGGAGTTATTGGGTCTAGTATATGACATTTTACCGATAAAAAAATATTACGTTTGTTGAGTTTTTAGTGTGACGAGCAACATATTTGACTCACCAATAATGGACATGGCCATGTGCGTCCAGTCAGCCGTGTTGTCCCCGAGCCAGTGAATTGCGTACGATCCAGAGCCCGGGAAGGTGGACCGGGAGAGCACCACTTGTCTCTTGCGCGGGTACAGTTTCATCAAGCCCCTGAAGAGATACAAAATTTACGTAGCAGTAAGTAGTGCAGAATCATTAAGGCGGAATAACCTGGGGGAGTTCAATATTTACACAGTAGTAGGGCATGCTTCCTGGAATACAGCAGTTAGGAATGTGTAATTATTGAGACAGTATATACCTAGGTAAATTCGATATTAACTCAGGAGTAAGAATTACTTAATTATTAACACATTGCATAGCTATGGGAATTCAGTATATACATTTGCCGAAATCGCGGAATTGCTGATTCTATGGAATCGGCAGCCAGTCTGCCGAATCTGTAGAATCAGCATTTCGTTACTGATTCCGAGGAATAGGCAACGATTTACTGAAAATGTAGAACTCATTTCGAGCATTTCTATAATATAGGAATCTGTTTTTTTTAGTTTTTAATATAAATGAACTTGACCTAATCTTTTCTGACTATAACTGTCGATTTACGTTGTAATTTTAACTCTAACGACCAATTTTCAACAGTGGTCGAAATTAGTTCCACATTTTCAACAAATCGTTGCCTAATCCGCGGAATCAGCAACGAAATGCTGATTTTACAGAATCGGCAAACTGGCAGCCGATCCCATAGAATTGGCATTTCGGCGATTTCGGCACGGCATACACATCAGCAAGGAAATTTTGTCGCGTAAAAACTGTACATATTTTGGATGGAAAATTGAAGCTACAATACCACAATGAAGCTATAATCGCATCATTACACTTTGAAGAAATTTGAACATGGGTGAGGATGTAGGTTGATCGTTTTTTTTTCTGTATATTATATTTCGATTATTATGATTTTTTCCCAAATTTACATCAATTCATGGATTGACAATGATTTTTTTGTTCTTTCGGAGAATTTTCACTAAGATGTCAAAGAATCGTTGTTGAATCATAATAGGAATCTCCATTTATAATAATTAAAACATACTCATCATGTCAAATAATGTAAACCAACAGGTGGTTACCTTAAATAACTGGAAATTCGTTGAATGAGCGATTAGATAGAGAGATCATCGAGAACTAAAGTATCCGCGACCCAATCTCTTCACTCACGCGAAATAACCTACCACAAATCCTATAAAACTATGACATTATTTGTTACTCGTGTGATATTCCAATCGTATAATAAGTATGGAATGCGTTCAGATCATTTAGAAACATAATCAACATACTCGTACATCTGAAACAAACCTACAAAACTTTCGCTGAACAAGGATCACACAAAAAACAACCTGGATCAAGTAACTTGTACAACCCCTGGCAAAAATTATGGAATCACCGGCCTCGGAGGATGTTCATTCAGTTGCTTAACTTAGTCGAAAAACAGGTGATCACAGACATGACACAAAACTAAAGTAATTTCAAATGGCAACTTTCTGGCTTTAAGAAATCAAGAAAAAATTGTGCAGTCAGCAACGGTTATTTTTTTAAACCAAGCAGAGGGAAAAAATATCGAATCACTCAATTCTGAAGAAAAAATTATGGAATCACCCTGTAAATTTCCATCCCCAAAACTAACACCTGCATCAAATTAGAACTACTCGTTAGTCTGCATCTACAAACGAGTCATCACACTTTGGAGAGCTGCTGCACCAAGTGGACTGACATGAATCATGGCTCCAAAACGATAGATGTTAATTAAAACAAAGGAGAGGATTATCAAACTCTTAAAAGAGGGTAAATCATCACGCAATGTTGCAAAAGATGTTGGTTGTTCACAGTTAGCTGTGTCTAAAATCTGGACCAAATACAAACAATATGGGAAGGTTGTTAAAGGCAAACATACTGGTAGACCAAGGAAGAAATCAGAGCGTCAAGACAAAAATGAGGAACGAATGGAAGGAAACTGGAGTTAACGTCTGTGACCGAACTGTAAGAAACCGCCTAAAGGAAATTGGATTTACATACAGAAAAGCTAAAAGAAAACCATCATTAACACCAAAACCGACAAAAACAAGGTACCAAGGGCTAAGGAGAAGCAATCGTGGACTGTGGATGACTGGATGAATGTCATATTCAGTGATGAATCTGCATTGGGCAAGGTGATGATGCTGGAACTTTTGTTTGGTGCTGTTCCAATGAGATTTATAAAGATGACTGCCTTAAGGGAACATGCAAATTTCCACAGTCATTGATGATATGGGGCTGCATGTCAGGTAAAGGCACTGGGGAGATGGCTGTCATTACATCTTCAATAAATGCACAAGTTTACGTTGATATTTTGGACACTTTTCTTATCCCATCAATTGAAAAGATGTTCGGGGATGATGAAATCATTTTTCAAGATGATAATGCATCTTGCCATAGAGCAAAAACAGTGAAAACATTCCTAGAAAAAAAGACACATAAGGTCAATGTCATGGCCTGCAAATAGTCCGGATCTTAATACAATTTGAAATCTTTGGTGGAAGTTGAAGAAAATGGTCAATGACAAGGCTCCAACCCGCAAAGATGATCTGGCAACAGCAATCAGAGAAAGTTGGAGGCAGATTGATGAAGAGTACTGTTTGTCACTCATTAAGTCCATGCCTCAGAGACTTCAAGCTGTTATAAAAACCAGAGGTGGTGCAACAAAATACTAGCGATGTTTTGGAGCGTTCTTTTGATTTTCATGATTCCATAATTTTTTCCTCAGAATTGAGTGATTCCATATTATTTTCCCTCTGCTTGGTCTAAAAACCGTTACTTACTGCACAAATTTCTTTTCTTTATTACTTATTGTGCTTCTTAAAGCCAGAAAGTTTCCATTTGAAATTACTTTAGTTTTGTGTCATGTCTGTGATCTGTTTTTTTTTTCTACTAAGTTAAACAACTGAATGAACATCCTCCGAGGCCGGTGATTCCATAATTTTTGCCAGGGGTTGTAGCAGACAACGTGGATCACACAAAACATAAATCACACAGCTCACCATAATAATCGCAAAATATATATGTTGATAAATTTACTTGTAAGTGGCGACCGTCTCCGACCACCCGTAGAGAGAGTGCGTGTCGTACATCGAGAAGGATTGGTTACCATTCGTCTGCATGGCTGACATGCAAATGGTGTGATCGCTGCCCACATAAACGTCAGATATTCACTTTGAATTCTGTTAAAACATTCTGAAAAAGGCTTCAATTGACTGGGTATAAGGTCAATTAGCTAGGAGGTCATAAATGTTAAACTCTTGTTTGAGTTCATAATCGAAAGTTCTACTGCGAAGCCTGCATACTTCCTTTCTTTATTGTGGAATCACATTGTGTGTTATTGTATATAACTGAACAGTTTGAGGTTTGAAGAGAGCTCTGAAGCTTAAAATAGTTTTTTCATCTCTCGTATCAGTGAATGAATGGGAGTAAAGGAAATTACAATTTTCTCAGAAGTTTGAAATCAAACGAAAAGAAAACGGGGCAAAATTAAAATAGTTAATTAAGGATTTGGCGGAAATCAAAAGTATTCGATGAATATTTGAAAAAATTATAGTCGCATAATTTATTTAAATGTTAAAAATTATTGTAGACAGTATTGTAATGAATTTCGTCTTCTGTACCTGATGAGGATAATAATCAACCATTAAATTCGACATCATAGCGCCATTTTACATGAAAAAGTTCTGAATTTACTCTCCTATCTCAACTTTCAAATTCAGTAGCTAAAACTTCAACCTAATTTGGACGCTGACCCTTTCCTTGCACGAGTTTTCTCCTCATCTTACGTTATTTGCATTCCCTAAGAATGCGATAAATTACATCACTGAGTGTAAATCAACAAATCGCTGACTTCTTTGCTAATTGATAAATTGCCTGAGGAATTTGAGCATCCTTCATGCGCTGCCTGACAGCCCTGACGTCATCGGTTGAAGTGTAGCCGTAGCGAGACAAGTGAAAGCCCAGAGACCAGTAGGGCGGAAACTCCGGCGTACCCACAGTCTGAACAAATCACATCAAAAAATGATAAATATTAAATGCAAAAAGATGAAGTAACATGTATTAATTAAGCAATAAACTTGCACATTATCCGTGTTTTTCTTTATTGACCTCGCACTATTTTTAGAATAGCAGTTAAATAATGTTGGGGATACCAGTTAAATTTATATTTCGACAGCAAAAAAAAAATTGTCCTCGCAAATGTATAGAAGTTTTTTCTCGTGATCAAGGCATATTGGAAGAAAATACTTGATTATTTGCCTTTTACTGCAGTACAGCTGAAGCAAATTTTTTGCAATTTCCTGGCCGTTGCGAACAGAAAGTGTGCGCTTAGAGCATCAACTTGAATTTGCTGTACCCTATAAATGAACCTCGTTATGACCATGCAATGCGTACAGGAATTAGACGCTGAACGTTTTCACACAGAATATACAAGTTCACAGACCCGTATAAATGAGCATTGTACTGACATTTGCGTACTGTACGTTCACGTCCTCGGGCATGGGGCCGAAGAAGAAGTGCAGGTCAATTATGCCGCCGATGGTGCGCAGCGTCAGGGCCGGCGAGCCGTCGCTCAGCAAGAACGTCGAATATTCTGCGTTAAGGTGAAGGAGGCTTGCTTTAATACATTATATTTTGAATATTTTAGCATAGATCTGAAAAATATAGTATTTTTAGATTAATATAGACGGACTCAGATTGTATGGGTAAGGGAATCGATCTCAAGAATTTTCATTCCAATTATGAGATAGAAACAGTCAAACATTTTTTTTTGGTTGGGATGCACTGTAAAAATACGTTTAAAGTTCCAGATTCATAGGCTATGTTATCCCAGAATTCTAACAAATATCACCATAACAATATCTCTAGAGTTCTAAAATATATGACACCGTTATATTACCATCTATAAATATATATATATATATTATATATAGATATACTTCCACTTAACCGGACTTTAATTATTTTTTTACTTGCAAAAAAAAAAAAGGAACAAAGAACTTGACCTGGCGGGACCTAACCCTTGTAGAAAGGTCTTTAGCAACGTTAAGACGGGTTTTAGACACATCCAACCTCTAATCCTAACATAACGAGGTTGGCGTTTTTTAGAATGTCCGGTAGTGTAGTTCATTTATTTCTGCGACCGGTTTTCTAGTACAAACTAGTTACAGAGTATATAACCGGACGAAATTTGGTCCGGGTTTCTAACCCATGTCCGATAATGTTACTAATCCTGTCCGGCTATTGACTGACTTACATAAATATATTTATATATATTTATACATATCATTACCCATTGCATTTGAATTGAAGAAGAGTACAGAGTGGGTGTGGCCCGCGTCATCCTCCACAACCGAGTAGTAAGGGTGGTGGCCATACTCGTTCATGAAGCCCTTGCAAATTAATTAACAAAAGTAAATTAATAAATCATCGTAAAACTTGTACGAACAGCAAAGACAGCGTGGTGTAATTCAGTGCCGAAATGCACCGAAACTGTGATGCAAGCAACTTTTTAACAAAATTCAAACAAACTTCCAGCAGAAGTGAAGCGATTAATTGAACAGCAAGCAATCAAAAGTTTAACAAATTCAGCTGGTAAAAAACAAATAAGCCAAATGTAGCTAATAGGGCTACATTTGGCTACAGGCTTAGCTAATACTAACCGCAGTGACAATAATATCGGTTGCTAAACAATTAATTCAGAAATCAATTAATGTCATCAAAAAATTCTTGAAATTATAACTTACGGTGCCAACGGGCTGATCCCTAGCAAAGATTGGCCAGGTGTTGCGGGGCTCGAAGGTGTGGCGCAGGCGGGAGTGTGTGTTCTCCCCGAAGCCGTACAGGTAAGTGGACGGCAGCTGCGTGGTGAACTGGATGAACTGGTTCTCGTATACCAGCGCCCCCACCGTCGAGAAGCTGGTAAAATTATTTAATTTTATAATGTTAATTAACTGCGTGGTGAACTGGATGAACTGGTTCTCGTACACTAGTGCCCCCACCGTCGAGAAGCTGGTAAAGTTATTTAATTTTATAATGTTAATTAACTGCGTGGTGAACTGGGTGAACTGGTTCTCGTACACTAGTGCCCCCACCGTCGAGAAGCTGGTAAAGTTACTTAATTAATGTAAAGTTTAATGAACTGCGTTATCAACTGGTTCTCGTATACCAGCGCCCCCACCGTTGAGAAGCTGGTAATGTTACTCACTTCATGTAGAGTTTAATGAACTGCTTTATCAACTGGTTCTCGTGAAGTAGCGCCCCCACCGTCGAGAACAAGGTAATGTTAATAAATCTATAGGAAGTTTAAATAAAAGACATTTGACGCACACGTCTAGAGTTGAAAAACTCCGGCGATCTGTTCAAATTCAATGAAAATGATTGAGATGTGATAATTATGCTACTGCTTTTGAAGGTCTGCAGGTCTCGGAGAAAATTCTCATGTTGTGCCCCTTTAGTCGAGAAAAAACTGAGAAGTGTTTCATTAATCTAATTATAGTTTCATTATTTCACATTAATCAATTTTATGAAACACATTCTCGTACATCCAGTGTGTCGCAATGGTCGAGAAGTTAACCAAAGAGTACAAAATAACACAGAAACAATTTTTTTGCCCTTGATAGAAGATTTTAGAGGTGGAATAGGACAATTTTAGGATATAAAAAGATAGTTAAAACACATATTCTTCCCCAAGTCGTGTTTCTACTGTCACAAAGCAACAGAAGATGGATTTCATTGCCACGTGAACGTTATTTGCACCAGATTTTTACGATACGAGTAACCTTTCACTCCGCTTCGGTTTTTCGTAGCTAGAATGTTACTCGCACTTCTTTCAATGCATTAACCTATATCATTATAGATATAACGACCAATAAACGATGGTATCCAACTCATCTTTGTGTTCTATTTTTCTCGCTAGCATTAATTATACCCTTATTCCAAAACAGAACACCCCTTATATAATCATGAATATAAATGCCAATATCAACTCGTCCACCATGTAGTCAGTTGAAACCAATCATACTGATATTTAAACGCATCTGCCCCCTTATCCCAATATATTCCTCTTTATCACCACAAATATAACTGCAATAAACGATAGAATCCTAGTTACCCTCGTGGTCTGCTCTCGTTGCTGAATTTAATTCACTATATGAACCGTTTTATTGCTAATAACTTATGTACTCATTCCATTCTCCCTTTTATCACAAACAATATGAATACCAATCAACCGCTCTTCCACTCACACTTTAGTCCCGGTGGCGGCGCGACTGATGCTCATCTCGAAAGGCTGACCAGCGGCGGCGACCTCCACCGTGTACAGCAGCATTCACTATATGAACCGTTTTATTGCTAATAACTTATGTACTCATTCCATTCTCCCTTTTATCACTAACAATATAAATACCAGTAACCGATCTCTCACTCACACTTTAGTCCCGGTGGCGGCGCGACTGATGCTCATCTCGAAAGGCTGACCAGCAGCGGCGACCTCCACCGTGTACAGCGGCAGAGTCCCGGCCTCGGCTGGCAGCGTCAGTGGCACCGGCACCTCGTAGCGCGCTGATGCCGCGTCTCTGATCTGATTAAGAGTAATACAAAAATTTAAAAGATTTTCCTAATCAGAAAAATAGCGCACTTTCCTGCATCGAGAACCCGAAATTTTATCAATTCTATAGCTTCAGATCATATATTAACGTTAGATGAACATGAATTTAACTTGCATTCTTTTACTTTTTTATTGAACATCGTACCTTGACTTGAACGTGATAATCTTCGTGGTAGATCACTTCCAGCTCCAGCCCGGGAATGTCTCCTCCAAACAATGTTTTCGTCGCATCGATGAGATCAAGACCGACCTGAAAACAAACAATTTTCCGTATAAAATGTTTTGTCTTGATTAAGGTTTAAACATTTCTTATAGTTTCTCTCATGTCCTGAATGCTGAAATTACCACAAACTTTCTTTAAGTGGCAACATTTCGGAATTTGTTTTTCCTAAAGATGACATTATGAGCTGTTTCCGTCTTTCCAATGTGTTATTTTTTTATGCAAGCGCCAATTTCTACATCAATTGTGTTTAATTTTTATCTGCTTTTATCAAATATGTTTTTCACTGATATTTTTCCATTCATAATTCCATACTTCATTGTCTTCGTTGTCTAGGATCGATTATCGCTGCAATTTTAAATACCGTTATTCGGAATATTTAAAATAGTATATAGAATATACACCTATTTACTCTTTTTCAGAATAAGAAATATATT
This sequence comes from Hyalella azteca, assembly GCF_000764305.2. Classification (NCBI taxonomy): domain Eukaryota; kingdom Metazoa; phylum Arthropoda; class Malacostraca; order Amphipoda; family Hyalellidae; genus Hyalella; species Hyalella azteca. The sequence continues at coordinate 203,227 of NW_025940355.1, forward strand.
TTTCATCAATGAGAATATATTTAAATGAGGTAATTTAAAAAGAAAATTTCAATTTAAATCCAGTATTTTCCTTCCAATACTGCAATGTCAAACTATTTTCCAGAATATATTTTCATGTCCAGGTAATATCCCGATGCAATAAGTATACTCGCCCCCATAGCCTTTACATATTTGCGCTGCATCAAAACACAAATGCACTTTGACAAATATATTACATAATACTACTACAGCTTCGTCTATACCATGTAGACTTGTGATTTTTTCTCGATTTTCCAAGATCTTCCAACATTTCAACATTACCACTTTACACCCAAGTTAGTTTAATTTTTTACAGTCGTTGAAAACCCTTCCAGTCTTTATTTAAAAAATCGCGCCCCAAGAATGGATTTAAACAACATAGAAAGTGTTGGTTTTCACATACCTAGAAGTTTTTCACTTTGTTCACTTTTCTTTAACTTCACTCCTTGTTGTTTAACTTGTTTGTTTGTTGGTCTGTCTGTCTGTCTGTCTGTCTGTCTGCTACAAATTTTATAATCGATATTTGACACACTTCTACCTGTCCAATCGATCTAAATGAAATTTTGCACACTTGCGTAAAGTTGGAGACAATGCAATTGACAGAATAAATAATTTTATAAATTAAAAAAATTGTTCATTATTAAAAAAAATTTAAAAATAGTTCGTCTGCTACAAATCTTATAATCCATATATGACATAATTTGACCTGTCCAATCGATCTGAAATTTTGCACAATTGCATAAAGTCAGAGACAATGCATGAATCAGTTGACAGAATAAATACCTAATTTTGAAAATGTAAAAAATTTTGATATCTTAAAAAAATTAAAAAAAAATTTAATATTTGAAAATAAAATTAGAAATTCATTGTACATGTGTTACAACCAAGACGCCGGCTTCTTCAGAAGTGCTGTCTTTAAAAAGTAATTTTTAAACGCATGTTATTATTATTACAACACTTCTCTTTATAAAAAAATTAAAAATAATTTCGTCTCCTACAAATCCTATAATCCATATATGACGCAATTTGACCTGTCCAATCGATCTGAAATTTTGCACAATTGCATAAAGACAATGCATAAAAACAAAGACATAAAGACAATGCATGAATCAGTTGACAGAATAAATATCTATGATAATTTACAAAATTTTGATAACTTAAAAAAATAGTGAAAAATAATTTTTTTCATTATTTGAAAATAAAATTAGAAATTCATTGTACATGTGTAACTTCCAATACACTGGATTGTTCATAAGTGTTGTTCATAAGTGTAAAAAAGTAATTTTTAAACGCATATTATTCACTATTCATGACACATCAGGCTTCCATTTCAACTACAAGGAAAGTGTTCCTTTTTCAATACCTTGAAGACCCAGTCAGTCTTCGCTCAAAAAAAAAACCCTGTTAGTGATAGGTAATTTTGGTCCCTCAAGAGACATAAAAAGAAGGTTGTTTTCTACAAACCTTGAAGCCCCTGCCCGTATCCTGCGGGTCACCGGCCACCGTGTAGCCGATGTCGCCGTTGTTCTGCATGACGCACTCAGATCCCTTCCACAGACACGCCGTGTAAAGCGAGCATTCCGCCACTCCGCCGCCGTTCTCGGTACCACCTTCGTTCAGTGAAACTCAAATTACCTTGTCATTCAACTAGGTAATTTAAAACTCATTCGATTTTAATGCTGTGAGTCAACTGAGTGATATTAGTTAAATTTATGGTGTAGCAGTTTTAACTGAATTAAACTACCGTGTATTGTTAAATTTGTTTTATTGATAAATTTATTCGGGTCGCTGGCGACGAATGCCGCATTTGAATAGCAAGTACCTTTGATTGAATACATCAACTAAAATTTACGTGAGGTCAGTTTTGAATATCAATCGGAGTGTCACCCCATAAATTGGCATGGCTATTATACTTAAGGAGGGATTTTTCCGCTGAATAGGTAATGACCCAACTGAAAAAGTTTCAACATTTTCATTCATTTCAACAGCGAAATAATGGCCGTTATGTTATCTTTCCTAAACAGGCTTTTTCAAATAATGAAGGTATCAGAGTGAACTGATTTCAACAAAAGCGGTATAACAAACATGGTTGAACAGATCCTAAATGGAAAATGATCACGCTGAAAATTTGAAAATCCTATCAACCGAGGATTTGAAAATTACAACTCTCACCAACGTGATCAAATTTCGATTCAGGTAAAAATATTTTGATGGATGAATTGACATATTGGTACTTACGAAGGAATAGCCATTATTCTAATAGAAGAATCAATAGGATCTCTCTATTTTGATTTCAAAATTGCCATCTGACTTTCAGGTTATGCGTCCCGTAATTTGAGTATAAGTTGTTCACATGAATATGTTAGCCTTACTCTCCGCAAATAGAATGTAACTCACCTGGGAAAGGACATTCAATGCCATTCTGCGCTGCGACAGAACCGATAAGCAGCAGCAGAGTTGCGACCAAATGCCTTCGAGAAGCCATGACTGCAGTTGGACACGATTGACGCCATATTCGTAACCCTATATATTGGTGTAACTCGCTTGAGAAATGACAGCTGGTAAATGACAAGCAATCACAATTCTCGAAGTATTGATATCAGTGAGATACTCTACGTCTGGGTCATGGGAAAGTCGAACTGGTCACTATGGAGTGATCCGAAAAAAGCAAAATTAAAGTCAATACTGAGCAAATAGAATGTAACTCACCTGGGAAAGGACATTCAATGCCATTCTGCGCTGCGACAGAACCGATAAGCAGCAGCAGAGTTGCTACCAAATGCCTTCGAGAAGCCATGTCTGCAGTTGGACACGGTTGACGCCATGTTCGTAACCGTATATATTGGTGTAACTCGCTTGAGAAATGACAGCTGGTAAATGACAAGCAATCAAAATTCTCGAACAGTTGATATCAGTGAGATACTCTACGTCTGGGTCATGGGAAAGTCGAACTGGTCACTATGGAGTGATCCGAAAAAAGCAAAATTAAAGTCAATACTGCCAAAATTAGTAGAGGAAATTTGATAAATTAGAAATTATTATATTTAATTTATATCAGTGATCTAACTAAAAAATGTTCTGAAATTAGATTAGAACTTTTGTTATTCCATAGACTCAAGTCTCTCAGTTTTGGAAGAGATAGATTTTACAATAAAATTTCATTCTTTTCCATACTGTACCAAAAATCCACATGCCTTTTTGTCATACACTGTGATAAAATGCTGCATTGGTTGTTATTGAAGATTGAATTGTTAGCTAAGATTTTACAATTAATGAATGGTCATGGTTGAAATAGCTCATAATAAAGTAATATACATAGGAAGTTCTACTCGTTAACTGCTCTAAATTTTATTTATTTATTTATATGTTTATCTTTTTTCTTGCAATGTTTTGGTTGCATAATTTTCACTGTTTCCTATGCTATTCCCATCCAAAGACATGATTGAAACCCTTTTGTGAGTCATTTGTAAAGTTCAAAGATAGATGCACAAAGTCATTCAATCTTATTCAAATCAAAATAACGTTTCCATCATATACATTTGATGTAATTACAAACCAAGGCAGCGAGTCGGAGGAGGTCGTTATCCTCGCTCACACGGACTAAGTCTGCGCGACGGCAGTCTAACGCAATTTGACGAAGGTGTTTCTCTCTTGCATTTGCATATGGGCGTCGTTGCTACAAGCCATGAATACGTAGCCCTCTTAAGGGACAAGCTTAATGATTATCAGACGAGCTTAATGCTCACTTTAAGAGCCACCCCGCCACAACTATCACTCGGTGGCGTAATAAAACCACTCTTTTCGAGTTTGCTCTGGTAGAAATTTTCTGAAATAACTCTCCACTCATCGATTCAGATTACTCATCGATATGACATAGTTTCCGCTTATAGAGACATACTTATTATATGTCCGACAATTACACATGGTGATAACCGGTTAATTTGACACTACAGTTCCATTAGGCCAATGAGTTTTAATTAGGACACTTATTTTGGAGTTAAGTTTTAAGAAATCCGTATGGGTACAGGTGGTCACATTTATTTTCGACTTTTTTTCCACATACATCTTTTTGTGATGAATCATAGTTTAACGAATTTGTAATGAAAATGTCGTATATTAGTTTTCAAATTTCGGTTAAGATTTTATTGCACCTAAATTTATTTAAATGCTCACATTTAGACTCGTTCTCTCTTCAGTGTCTTAACTAAGACTTATCGCAATCGTCTAGAGTTTCGTTTCATTTAAATCGACACATTATTGATAAATAAGTCAGCAATGCTGACAATGCACTACTCAATAAAAGCAAATATTCTCTAGAGATAGAATTTATATTTTCGCGCATCGCGAACCTGATAAATTTTGAAAGTAATGGTATTTGGAACTTGACAAAATGAAATAACAAGGAAGCACCCCTAAAATGCGGGTGCAACAGAGAAACTTTGTATCCTAGCTTTCAACAAGTTTGGTTTGTTTCCCATAAAATTAATCAAGGAAACTTATTTTTTTAAAGTTCAGAGAGAAAATTTTTTAATGCCGAATAAGTGAAGAACAAATTTTTTCCTAGTTTCGAATTTTCGGTCAGAATTCGATGTGAGAAACAGCCTAGAAATTCGAAGCGGCCCAACTGTTGCTGACGAAGCCATTGATTTTTGTCAGATATCTTGTATAGAATCAGCGGCAAGAATGTGAAGCTTATATCAAATATCTGTCAGTCTTTATATATCATAGTATGGTATGAAATTAATACATGGCAATATATGAGTACAGTTCTCAAGAGCATACGAATTGAAGTAAAAATATTTATTTATGTATGTCAAACTCTTGTAAGGTTTTGGAAGCATTTATCATGGAGCAGTGTCACTTTTTCCTGTACACTTGCCACAATGATAGCTGCACATGAATTTTTCTAGGTATAGTATAAGGTCCGTGACTATATTTATGACACTATATAATGATGCCTAATTTTTACAGTCTATATTAGATCCATGACATTTCTAGAGATTAAATAAGATCCATAACTATATTTCTCGGAAATATATGCAATCTCAAACAATATCTCTAGGGACTATATACGATCGATGAATATATTTCTGGGAGCAATATAAGATCCATGAGCCTGAACACTTTACGCCAAAACAATAACGTCTTCTTTTGGACGAATTTTCATCATTATCAATGCAAAATTACTTCATCTGCAACGATAAACCGTTTACTATTTCTTCGTTTGGATGTGATCATCTGTTGATGATCGTCAATATTTATAAAAAATAATATGCCAAACCGAAAATAGGTGACCATTTTCTCTCTCATAGAATTCTGTGGACAGATTAAAATTATTTTGTGGACTAAATTATTTTGAAATTTTTAAGAACTATTTTCTGAATTTGCACAATTAAAAGATCAAAACAATTTATATCTCGTAAATCTGATGCAATTTTCTAAAGTTTTCTACGCGTACTGTCGTGAAGACAGTGAAAATATTTATTTAACTAATAAGTAATTATAATTACTTATCAAAGGAGAATGCCAACAAATTCAGTTGGGATTCTCTGGACATTCCTCGTATCGACATATAGACCCCATTCCTCCTATAGACGGACGGACTACATCCCACGTATCAATTTATGGACCACATCCCTGGTGTCGATGGATGGACCACATCCATCGCATCGATAGATGGACCACATCCCTCGTATCGATGGATGGACCTCATCTATCATATCGATGGATGGACCACATCCCTGGTATCGATGGATGGGCTACATCCATCATATCGATAGATGGACCACATCCCTGGTATCGATGGATGGACCACATCCCTCGTATCGATGGATGAACCACATCCCTGGTATCGATGGATGGACCACATCCCTCGTATCGATAGACGGACCACATCCCTGGTATCGATGGGTGGACCATATCCCTGGTATCGATGGATGGACCACATCCCTGGTATCGATGGATGGACCACAATCCTCGTATCCATTGCCCCGTAATTTTAGACGCGAGGAGGCAGATCGATGAAAGAAGCTTTGAAAAACACGAGTTCTTTTCGCATTGCCGTTCGTCATTCACTTGGAATACCTAAGAAAAGCTCCCTAATTATACCTTGTCACCAGAAGTTGCCCGTTAAGCAGAAATCGAAGGATAATTGCTCGTAATATGACGAAAGAATTGGGCCTGAGAAAGCTGTTGAATTATTAATTCAGGCCTAGCTAGACAAGCTCCAGAAGGTATATTACTTCGATCAATTCTATGTAATAGTGCTATTTATTGACGTAATAATTTGAATTAGATTGCACGCCTGGTACATCTGATAAATTCAATCTTTCTGTTTGTTATTAAAATATTTAGTCGACGAAAAACATAATATTATAGTACCTTATATTTTAGTATAATTTTCAATAACTCCTCTTGAACGACTGAAATTTTTTAATGCTTTCAAATATTAAACGACGCAAGTTTTTTCTTAAATTTTTTGTTTTACCAAAATTTCGCTTCTACAATCTATATGTTCGAACCAGCGTTCCATCATTTAATTTATCGGAATCAAAATTCTTTCATATTTATGCTACAAAAAAGTTTCGGCATTTGGCATTTGTAAACTAAACATAAATCTAACTTAGTAGTCAATTTAATTTTTCCCAGATTTTCTAGTAATTATCGTTAGTAATCACATAGTCCTATAATAGCTCGACAATCTCCTGCTATAGATCCACAAAACTTCCTTTTTATTTCCTATAATTGAACCAGAACATCCATTTCTACTCCGATACGCACTTAGTTTAGTAGTAAAAACATTTTCAATTTACATATTTGTAGTTTGAAATTGGCGATAGTAAGGGCATATGCTGCTTTTCAACTGAATACCAGCTGAACAGCTTATTTGGAAGGATCAGCTCGTTTTATTAAGGATTCCTGTTGGAATACATGGTGCATTTGTTCAGAAAGTTACGATTCCTCACTGCTTTCCAAAACTTGGTTTTACGTAAAATAAGATGAATGTATCGTGAAAGTCATTGCAAGCTTTGAATAATGTAAATTTCACCAGTTATAGATAACTGTTTGAATATTATCAGCTAAAATAAGCAACGTTAATTTAGTAAATTGAATTATCATACACGAAAACTTTTGAAGAAGAAAATTAGCTGACAAATTATCTCGTGCACAATAATAGTTGAACAAATGTTCTCATGCAAATATAAAGTTACCTAGAATGTGCATTCGTGAGAAGCATTCAGGCTACACCAACCAATCTCATCAACATTTGTTTACTGTTCCGTTCTATGTTGATAATCATTTTACTATTATTATTATTTGATTTACTTCCCTGAAATTCGAATTAATATAATCTCTAAGTTTAGACAAATGTTTACTTCCTCATCTTAGAACAACTTGGCTATTGAGAGAACGAAGACTGTAACTGTGCATTATCAATAATAATGAATGAATGTAATTCGACATAATATAGAGTATAAAAAGGATACAAAATAACTGTTGATACAATAATAACTGCATTTTATTTCATTAATCGTTCATTTTACATGAACATGACCATAAACTCAGTGTCGAGTGGTAGGTCAACCGTGACGGTTAGGACTCCAGTTGCGGCATCAAAAGCCCAGGCGGATGAGTCCAATGCTTCACCGCCGACGGAGATGGTGGTCGGGTTGGAAGGGTAGCCGTAGAAGATAAGGTGGTCAATCGACAAGCCAGCTACAACATCTTGTCCGTGCATGATCATCGACATCAGCATGTTCTGGAGATGAAGGAGATACGATATATACATATGTACGTAGGACGTGATATTTACATATCGAGGTATGTAATGCATGTAGGAGCTACGAGCAGCGACATCAGAGTGTTCTAGAGATGACTTAGACATGATGAATGTTGATCATAAGGCGGAAGTGATCCTCGACGAATGATCATGCATGGGCGACAGTGTTCGAGAGACGAGAGAGGTATGATAAAAATGAACAATTATAGGATCAAGGATCATATACGAATGATAGGGTAAATGACAATCGACGTGCTTATGAAATGTTTCAGAGCCATGGTTCGAGATTATGAGGGATTTGTAGCGATTGACAAAATAACTGATATCCCAACAGGAAGAGTGTGCAAACATGAAAATGTGTAGGAAACGCGGACCGGAGCTTACCACGTACTAACGTATTTTCCTTTTGTGTTGTTGACGCTGAGCTCATATTCAGCTCTGAAGACTGCCTTTTTCTAACCCATATATGATGTGTAATTATTGAAAATAGTTTGTTGAAAAAATATTTAATATGTTTAATATATACTCCTACGGTAATTAGGTAAAGCTGACGTAATTAAAAACCTTAGTAAGACACTACATAGATACTTACGTCCTCAAAAGAGAGCATGCTCATGTAGGCTTCAGACATGACGTGCTCGCCCTCCCCGTCGTCCCAGAATATCTCCCCTTCGGCCGAGTGGGCTGAGTCAAGCGCGATAGTCAAACCGAAGGGATTTTGCCGGCTGCAGAGGTAAAGCACTAAATTTAGCTCAAAGTTATCAGTTAATTATAGCTATTTATAGTTATTGACTAATTTGTATAAACCACGAAAACAAAAATCTATGTAAAATTTTTAGCTTACTAGATAAATATCAATGTAATCACAAAGCGATTCATCTGCATTCATTGCAGGCGTTTCGCAGGATAATAGTCAACTGAGATGACACATCCATATACGTTGGAGTTTCAATTCCAGAATTCCAAATAATATTCTGCCAAATAATGCTCAGACAAGCGAATTACTATAATTAAAATAGTTTGAGGCCTGAATTTTGCTTGTAAACTTTCTAAATGGCCTGAGAACGGAATATCAGAGCAAGGCAGGGCAAGCAATTTACAAAAATAAAATTAGTGTTGTATTTCTGCAAACTAACTCTTACCATTCAATCAAAAAAATGAATAAGGTAACTGCCCGGAAAACTAAGCCACAAGAAAACAATTCATTTATACGGCACCTGAGAACAGTGTTAAGCGCAGGCGCTTGTGTGGCCAAGATGCTTCCTCCTCTCGCGAAGACTGGGATTTTCTCGAGTGGGGCTGGGATGCTCAGGAGTTGGGCTGATGTGCTTTGAACTTCACCGGTCACCAGATCGTAGAAAATGTCCTTGAAAGCACAAGAACGCAAAGTGTACGGACTCGAAAACATTAAAACGTATTAGGCAAGCAATTTACAAAAATAAAATTATTGTAGTATTTCTGCAAACTACTTTTTACCATTCAATCAAAAAATGAATAAAGTAACTGCCCGAAAAACTGAGCCACGAGAAAACAATTCATTTATACGACACCTGAGAACAGTGTTAAGCGCAGGTGCTTGTGTGGCCAAGATGCTTCCTCCTCTCGCGAAGACTGGGATTTTTTCGAGTGGGGCTGGGATGCTCCGGACTTGGGCTGATGTGCTTTGAACTTCACCGGTCACCAGATCGTAGAAAATGTCCTTGAAAGCACAAAAACAGAAAGTGTACGGACTCGAAAACATTAAAACGTATTCAAATTCAATAGAACATACTAAAAATATTGTGTATATTTTGATAAGCTTACTTCTGGGAAGTACACGTCTCTAGCAGTGAGTCCTGGCGCGAGGACAGGAGCGACCATGATGCCCGAGCCCCAGAAGAACTGATCGTCGACGTCCCTGGCGGTCAAGTCGCTGGGGTACACATTGTACAGCGGACGCACCACGCTCTCGCCATCCATGTGAGCCTAGACGAGGTCAACACAAGGCATTGAACCTTTGCTAACTCTTTCTTAACTCATTTTCCACACTTTGTTAACCCATTGTTATCCCTCTGCTAGCCCCTTGCTAACCCTCTGTTAACCGTTTGCATGCTGGCGGTAACTCTAGTTACCAGCCTCAATCGTAATTTCCTTGCGAGTGCAAAATGCGATGTCCAACCAGCATTGCTCAAATTTATTCATAGAAACAAAAATTTGACAAGTGGCATACGTGCATGTCCGCCTGGTCACAGAGCAGTCTGAAATTAAAGGCGACATACCGTTTGTTTTTAATTGGACGAACGAGCTTAATATACAAACATAAAACGCCATTTTGAAGGCCGACATCTATTATATGTACAGCTCGACAAAAGAGGGCTATGAAACCGATTGCATTGACGACTGTTAATGTATCCTTATACAAAGAATAGGAGTGGTTTCAGTATTTGGCAGGCAGCACGTTAACATTCGAGGCACAATGACAAATACCAAGTGTACTTCAGCTCTTGTACTGCATCGAAATAAATGAAACAACCTTGTATTGTTTTACAATTGAAGGCAAATATATCAGAATTAAAGCTGAGGATTTCAACTTAAGAAGCATATCAAGAGCAGAATTCTCGCATGATCATGACAGCCTATGAGATACATGCTACCCAGTCAGAATCCAGATTCCGTTCAGGGGCGGCGTAGGCTCGCCATAGCCGCCTTTAGAGGCAAATCAGACGCCAATTGGCCGCCTATCATATTCGGCTACTAATTGGGAGCTGTTTTCGGAGTCACAAGCCCTATATACGAGGACAGGAAATTTTAGCTTCGATTATTGCTTTTAACGGGACATTGGACGCTGGAAAAATTCATTGGCTATCGGGATTAACTTCAAACGCGTCAGGTCATTTTACCGAGTTAAGAATTATTTTTAAAAGTAAACTTGATAGCATTACCATGTGGAAGAGGCTGTACAGGTACGGTAGATATTTGTAGCGGAGTTCGAGGACATCTTTTGAGATGGCAGCCACTGTTTGATCAAATGTTGGATCTTGATCAGGCTCGCCGATGGCGTTGTGGTTTCGACTAAAAGTTTGATGGAAAACAATGAATTAAGTTTATAAGTCTTGGAAACGGCTCATAATTTGAAACATCTCATTTTAATTTTAATTTAATCAAAACTGGAAAAATATTTTTTTAACTATAATAGTTTTGTGGAACATATTATTAATCTTCATAACAAGAAAACGCCATAGACAACGACTCGCTCTCTTGTCTTCGAATATCATAAATTTGTCTATAAATCTAACAATCCTATACTGTTTGGAACTGATTTATTTATCTGTAATTGAAAAAGAATATTTCTACCGGAAGAAAAGCTGATTTTGTTGAAGCTGTACCTGAAGGGATAGAAAGCGCCGAGCTGCATCCATCGAGCACACATTTCCACAGTTGTTGCCCCAAAAAAGCCGCAGATATCAGCGCCAACCATCGGGATGCCGAACAAGTTGAACTCGATCATTCCTTATGGATATTATAAATGTAAAATACAGTGAAATGCTATAGATTAATTAAAACTTATTCACTAGTAGCAAACTAGACTAATTGCTGACATGACTTTGGAGTTATCGGATCAGGTAAAAGGTTAGTTTATCTATAAAAACTATTAATACTTGTAAAAATTGCTAACAAGAACGATTCTATATCATGAATACCCTTAATAAAAGTGTACTTGTTGACTTTATAATGTGATGAGCATTAAATTTAACTCACCAACAACGGACATGGCCATCTGGGTCCAGTCAGCCGTGTTGTCCCCTAGCCAGTGAATTGCGTAGGATCCAGAGCCCGGGAAGGTGGACCGGGAGAGCACCACTTGTCTCTTCTTCGGGAACAGTTTCATCATGCCCCTGAAGAGATACGAGATTTACGAAGCAGTAAGTAATGCGTAATCATTAAGGCGAGAATAACCTGGGGGAATTCAATTCGGGAACAGTTTCATCATGCCACTAAAGAGATATCAGATTATAAGATTTATGTGGCAGTTAGGAATGCATATGATTAAGACGGGAATAACCCAGGGGAATTCAATTCGGGAACAGTTTCATCATGCCCCTGAAGAGATATGAGATTTACGTAGCAGTAGGAATGAATAATCATTAAGACGGGAATAACCAAGGGTAATTCAATATTTACATAATAGTAAGGAGTGCGTAGTTATTTAAGACGGCGGCTACCTCGATGAATTCAGTATTAACACAGCAGTTAGGAATGTGTGGTTATTGAGACGGTATTTAGGTGATTTCAATATTAACTTTGCAGTAAGGACTACATAATTATTAAAACAAAGCACAGTTATGGGAATTCAATATGTACACATCAGTATAAGGAGAAATTGTTTTATAGATATCGTAGGTATATCGGAAGATAAATTGAAGCTACAATAGTATAATGAAGATATAATCGCATTAAAACACTTTAAAGAAATTTTATTTTGATTGAGGGTGTATGTTGATCCAATTTTTATATATATTCTATTTAGATGAAAGTAATTTTTTCAAATTTACATCAATGCATGAATTGACAAAGATTTTTGTAATTTCGGACGAGTTTCCCTAAAATGTCCAAGAATTGTTGCTGAATCATAATAAGAATGTCAACTTATATTAAATAAACTTAACTCAACAAGCCAAATTCTGTTAGCCAGCAGGTGGTTCCCTCAATAGCTGGGTATTCCTTGAATTAGCGATTAGTTAGAGAGATCATCGAGAACTAAACTATCCGCGACCTAATTTTTGCATTCACTCGAAATATCCTACCCAAATCTTATAAAACTATGACATTATTTGTTACTCGTGTGTTATTCCAATCGTATAATAAACATGGAATGCGTTCAGACTATTTAGAAACAAGATCAACATACTCGTACATCCGATACAAACCTACAAAACTTTCGCTCAACAAGGATCGCACAACAAACAACCTGGATCAAGTAACTTTTAACAGACAACGTGGATCACATAGAACATAGATCACACAGTACACAATATTAATCGCAAAACATATGTTGATCAATTTACTTGTAAGTGGCGACCGTCTCCGACCACCCGTAGAGAGAGTGCGTGTCGTACATCAAGAAGGTTTGGTTACCATTTTTTCAAATTTACATCAATGCATGAATTGACAAAGATTTTTGTAATTTCGGACGAGTTTCCCTAAAATGTCCAAGAATTGTTGCTGAATCATAATAAGAATGTCAACTTATATTAAATAAACTTAACTCAACAAGCCAAATTCTGTTAGCCAGCAGGTGGTTCCCTCAATAGCTGGGTATTCCTTGAATTAGCGATTAGTTAGAGAGATCATCGAGAACTAAACTATCCGCGACCTAATTTTTGCATTCACTCGAAATATCCTACCCAAATCTTATAAAACTATGACATTATTTGTTACTCGTGTGTTATTCCAATCGTATAAAAAACATGGAATGCGTTCAGACTATTTAGAAACAAGATCAACATACTCGTACATCCGATACAAACCTACAAAACTTTCGCTCAACAAGGATCGCACAACAAACAACCTGGATCAAGTAACTTTTAACAGACAACGTGGATCACATAGAACATAGATCACACAGTACACAATATTAATCGCAAAACATATGTTGATCAATTTACTTGTAAGTGGCGACCGTCTCCGACCACCCGTAGAGAGAGTGCGTGTCGTACATCAAGAAGGTTTGGTTACCATTCGTCTGCATGGCTGACAAGCAAATGGAGTGATCGCTGCCCACATAAATGTCAAATATTTACTTTGAATTCTGTTCAACATTCTGACAAATTTAAGGCTTCAATTGACTGGGTGGAAGGTCAATTGGCTAAGAGGTCATAAATGTTAAACTCTTATTTGAGTTCATAATCGAAAGTTCTGCTGCTAAGCCTGCAATAATTTTATTCTTTCTTTTGGGATCACATCGTCTGTTATTGACTTATTGTATATAACTGAACAGCTTGGAGTTTGAAGTAGTCTCCAAAACTTCAAATAGTTTTATTTTTATTTTTTTCATCTCTTGAATTGAAGAAAAGAAAATAACAACTGAGAAAGATAGCCATAACTAATATTTATTCAGTTAATAACATCTAACTTCTCCTCACCTGAGCCTCTGGCTTTCCGAGTTTCCGACTCGAATAGTCTTTGTTGGATAGGGCGGAGAGTCATAGACGTTGAACGGACATTTGAGGCTCCAAGGTGGAAGTCCTTCAGGGTAGTTGAAAGGTTTGTCCATATTGGTGCCGAAATTGGCAGGTTCGTTCATGTCAATCCAAATAGCATCAAATGGAACTTTCTGCGAAAAAGATACACTATCAAATTTTGCATATCAATCAACACGAATAATTAGGACTTCTACTGACCATAACTTTTCCTGAACTGTGTAGTTCGAAAGTCAAATTTATGAGCAATGATAATGCCTCCCCAAACCGCCAATGACGACATATCGAATATTACAAAAATGTTTTTTAAACAAACAAGCTTTTTTAAATTGAATATTTATTAATTAAATTCAACTCTTCCAATAATGCAAGATATTGTTTCAGATTATATCGTGATTTCAGGACTATTACATTTTTTCAGCGACTAGTGCTGTACATACGTAAGTTGATGGTTCCGTTCAATAGACTTGGGTAGCATCGTAAAATTTTACTCACGTCATGTAGTATTTTCAGTTCTTCGGCCCACCAGTCCTGGGTTTCGGGCTTGAGGAAGTCCGGGAAAACGGTCTTCTCGTCGGGCCAGACGTAGCCGACCATGTAGTCGCTGGTGCCCGCGGGCTGGTCGCCCGGCACCAGCGAAGGTGTCATCCACTTGATGAAGGCATCGGCATCGCGGCCGCGCACCACAGGCTCGTAGTTGTCGAAGTCTATCACCACCGCCGGATCCTGCTCAATCTACGGCCAGACTGACCGTGAGACATCTATATCAACGAGATACGACAGTCATGAAGAAAGAGCAACTGTGAAGAGAGACGCGCGATACAGCTGCAGTACGGCCACATGAAATACGGCTGCAACGCGCGGTGACAGCCGCGGTACGGTCGCTGAACATACGGCCGTAAACGGGTGCGCAAGTTACAGTCGTTACAACAGTCGTACGGCTCAACGGAACTGCAATGTATCAACAATTTCCGGTAAAATTAGATGGTTTTACATGATGATGATTTAACTGATAGATTTTGGACTTTGATTGTGTTCAGCTCACCTTTTTCATGTACTAGAGATTTTTTTTAACGTAGGATGTGAACTTAAATTTCTCAATTTAATATTAAATGTATCAGTGTTTCATTACAACCTCTCTCTGTACTATATTTTGCCGGACCCTTTCCAAAAAGAGAACCTATTCACGTGCCAAAAATGGCCACTACGGACCTAACCTGACGAAATTAAAGAGATTGCCGATGAAATAAAAGTATAATAATAATAGAGAAAAAATCTCAAAAACAACTTAATATAACTTAAAACCCGCAATTTAATCAGTTTTAGATCATACCGTCATTTCGGGACACCATTATCTTTGTTTCAACGACTAGTGCTGGACACACATACGTAAGTTGAATGTTCCATTCAATTTGCTTGGGTAGCATCGTAAAATTTTACTCACGTCATGTAGTAGTTTCAGTTCTTCGGCCCACCAGTCCTGGGTTTCGGGCTTGAGGAAGTCCGGGAAAACGGTCTTCTCGTCGGGCCAGACGTAGCCGACCATATAGTCGCTGGTGCCCGCGGGCTGGTCGCCCGGCACCAGCGAAGGTGACAGCCACTTGATGAAGGCATCGGCATCGCGGCCGCGCACTACAGGCTCGTAGTTGTCGAAGTCTATCACCACCGCAGGATCCTGCTCAGAGTAAAGACTTGATAATTGTCAAATAACACTCTCCTGCTGAGCAAAACCGTATGAATAGCATGTGAGATTCTGTATGCGGATCAACTTTAGAGTGCTTGCAAAACAGTTCTACACCCGTATTCACTTCTGACGGCTCTCAGTAAAATGCTGGACATCAATTCATTCTTGATTAGTAACAATAAATTTCTTGACAAATAGTCACATTATAGTACTCACGATTGAATTCAGGACATGTGTTCACTTTAGGGTACTCACAATAGAGTTCTGGATATTTATTCACTTTAGACTACTCACAATTAAGTTTTGACATGAATTCACATTAGAGGGCGCGAAAACATTAGAGACTGAAAAAGTTCAATGACTACCAGCTATTCGACACCACTTGTAAGCACTGTTTCAAATATTTAACATAAAATGAGACCTATTTTTTGCTTTCAAATTATTCCTTGAATTTCAAAATATTACTGAAAAATTGTAATTCTACTTTCTTACTGTTAACGATTAAGCCGGTCTCCGAAAAGTTTTCATTGAAGAAATGGTGAATATACTTTGAGTTTTTTATATTCTTGGAATGATACATTTATATAGGACTGATTTTTTACAAACAGATCAATATAATTTGACTCTTTCCCACCAAAATCAGAGTGAGCTTGACGTTGTCAGCGTGCAGCTCGTCTGTGAGCGCAGGCAGGTCTCCCCAGTTGGTCGAGTCGATGGTGAAGTCGCGGAAGCGGTCCATGTAGTCGATGTCGCACACTTGTACGTCCTTCAGGTGAATAAATTACATCATTAAAAGTTCAAAATATTTTTCTCATAAGTTTGAAATCAAACGAGAAGAAAACGTGGCAAAATTAAAATAGTTAAGTAAGGATAAGGCGGAAAGTAAAAGTATTCGATGAGTATTTTGAGCAAATTATAGTCGCATAATTTATTTAAATGTTACAAATTATTGCAGACAGTATTACTATGAATTTAGTCTTCTGTACCCGATGGGGATAATAGTCAACCATTAAATTCGAAATCATAGTGCAATTTTACATGAAAAACATTTAAATTTACCATCCTATCACAACTTTCAAATTCATTATCTAAAACTTCATCTGATTTAGGCGCTGATCCTTTTCTTTCACGAGTTTTCTCCTCATCTTACGTTATTGGCATTCCCTATTAATGTAATCAATTTCATCACTGAGAGTAAATCAACAAATCGCTGACTTCTTTGCTAATTGATAAATCACCTGAGGAATTTGAGAATCCTTCATGCGCTGCCTGACAGCCCTGACGTCATCGGTTGAAGTGTAGCCGTAGCGAGACAAGTGAAAGCCCAGAGACCAGTAGGGCGGAAACTCCGGCGTACCCACAGTCTGAACAAATCACATCAAAAAATGGTAAATATTAAATGCAAAGAGATGAAGTAATCGGTATTAAGTAAGCTAAACTTGCAAATTATCCATGTTTTTCTTTATTGACCTCGCACTGTTTTTAGAATAGCAGTTAGATAATGTTAGGGATATAAATTAATTTATATTTTGAAAACATTTAGAATTTCTATCCTCGAAAATGTATAGAAGTTTTTCCTCGTGATCAAGGCATATTGGAAAAGAATACTTGATTGTTCGCCTTAAATTAATAATTCCACTTTTCCGTACTATGATTATTTTGTACCCACTGAATTTTGTAAAAGTGCAAAAAAAAGTAAAAAGAACTTGACCTGGCTGGACCTAACATCTTTAGAAAGGCGTTTAGCAACGCAAAGAAGTTTTTTGTACACAACTAGCCCTAATTCTAACTATAACCTAATAAGGTTGGCGTTTCTAGAATGTCCGGTAGTGTATTTCGTTTATTTTCGCGTCCGGTTTTTAAGTACAAACTAGTTACAGAGTACACAACCGGACTCGATTTTGGTCGGATTTATAACCCCTGTCCGGTAATGTTACCAATCCTGTCCGGCTATTGACTGACTTATATAAATATATTTATATATATACATATATCATTACCCATTGCATTTGAATTGAAGAAGAGTACAGAGTGGGTGTTGCCCGCGTCATCCTCCACCACCGAGTAGTAAGGGTGGTGGCCATACTCGTTCATGAAGCCCTTGCAAATTAATTAATAAAAGTAAAAAATGAATCATCTAAGAACTTGTATGAACATTAAAACCAAAAAGGTGCAATTTAGTGCAGAAATTCGCCGAAACTGTGATGAACGCAACTTTTTAACAGAACTTAAACAAGCAGCACAGGAGAAGTTGAGCGATTAATTGAACAGAAAGCAATCGAGGGTATAAAAAATTCAGCTAAAAAACGAATAAATCAAATATATAAACTTGAAAATTTCGTGAAATTTTTCGTATTTAGTCAAAGTTTTATCCCTTGTAACGAAAGTATCCAGAATTTAAGTAAAATGTGCGGTGAGAGTTCCTTAGTACGGGAGAAATTGTATGTGAAATAAAGGCATCCATTGCATGACAAGCAGTTTATTTAATACAATTTCTCATGAAGCCAAGTGGATAACTTCAATCCTAACTTATTGCTTGGCTTTGAGAAGTGCAAAAATGGTTCTATATTAACTTTCAGGCTTAGCTAATACTAACCGCAGTGACAATAATATCGGTTGCTAAACAATTAATTCAGAAATTAATTAATGTCATCAAAAAATTCTTGAAATTATAACTTACGGTGCCAACGGGCTGATCCCTAGCAAAGATTGGCCAGGTGTTGCGGGGCTCGAAGGTGTGGCGCAGGATTAGACGTGTTTTACCGTTTTTTAAGATAATCATTATCTTAGAAGTTATAGCCACCTGTCAGATTTCTGGTTGCAACCGGTCGACCCTACAGCTTTGGTTTATTATACCATTTTTCCCTTTATAAAAATACCAGAAACGAACCTATAATACCAGCGACACAAAAACTACACTCCGTTTCGGTTTTCCGTAGCTTGAATGTTGCACGCACTTCTTTCAATGCATTAACCTATATCATTATAGATTTCATTGCTAATAAACGATGTTATCCAACTCATCTTTGTGTTTTATTTTTCCCGCTAGCATTAATTATGCCCCTTTTCCAGAGCAGTCATTTTCATCAAGATGAATATAACTGCCAATATCAACTCACCCACCGTTGTAGTCAACTTTTACTGCCTAAACCAATCATGCTCATCTTTATACGCAATTGCTCCCTTATGCCAATATATACATCTTTATCGTAAGAAATATAACTCCCACTGAACGATATTATCCTAGTTACCCACGTGGTCTGCTGTCGTTGCTGAACTTAATTAACTATATGAACCGTTTAATTGCTAACCAGTTACGTACTCATTCCATTTCCCCTTTATCACAAACAATATAAATACCAATAAACCGATCTCTCACTCACACTTTAGTCCCGGTGGCGGCGCGACTGATGCTCATCTCGAAAGGCTGACCAGCGGCGGCGACCTCCACCGTGTACAGCGGCGCCGTCCCGGGTTCGTCTGACAGCGTCAGCGGCACCGGCACTTCGTAGCGCGCAGATTCCGCGTCTGTGATCTGATTAAAAAGTAATACGATAATTTAAATTATTTTTTCTAATCAGCAAAATGGCGACAATTCATCAACTCGATAGTTACAGATAAAATATAAATGTTCGATGAACCTGAATTTAACTTGCATTCTTTTACTTTTTTTTATTGAACATCGTACCTTGACTTGAACGCTATAATTTCCGTGGTAGATCACTTCCAGCTCCAGCCTGCGAATGTCTCCTTCGAACAATGTTTTCGTCACATCGATGAGATCAAGACCGACCTGAAAACAAAAATCAATCCGTAGAAAATGTCTGGTCTTGATTAAAGTTTAAACATTTCTTATGTTTTCTCTCATGTTCTGAATGCTGAAATGACCGAAAACTTTCTTTAAGTGGTAACATTTCATAATTTATCTGTCCTAAAGATGACTTTCAGCACTGTCTTAATTTCTCCAATCTGTCATTTTTTTATTCCATCCCTTATTTATACATCAATTATGTTTTCATTTTTATATGTTTTCATCAATTATGTTTTTCCCTGATATATTTTCATTCGTTGTTCAATGCTAAAAGATTTGCCCGTCGTTGTCTAGGATCGGTAATCGCTGAAGTTTGACATAGATACCGTTATCTCGAATTATTGAAAATAGTATATAGAAGTTATTATTCTTTTTCAGAATGAAAAATATATTTCATCTATCAAAATACATTTATACAAGACAATTTCATAAGGAAATTTTTATTTTATTACGCTTCTTTCCTTTCAGTACTAAAGAATACATATTCAGGTCCAGGTTATATCCCGATGCAATAAGTATACTCGCACACATAGCCTCAACATATTTGCGCAGCATCAATCATACAAATGCCCTTTCACAAATATATTAGATAATACTGCTACAGCTTCTTGTATACCAGGTAGCCTGGTGAGTTTTTTCTCGATTTTACAACATTTCAACATTACCTTTTTACACCCAGGTTTGTTTCATTTTTTACAGTCTTCGAAAACCCAGCCAGTCTATGCTCAAAAAATCACAGTTGGTTCTAGTTATTTATAGCTCCCCAGAAATGTATTTAAACAACGAAGAAAGTGTTTGTTTTCAAATAGCTTGAAGTCAGCCAGTTTTTACTCTAAAATCGCTGTTATTTTTCGATATTCATGGCGCCTCAGGCTTGAATTTCAGCAACAAAGAAAAGTGTTCTTTTTTACATACCCTGCAGACCAAGTCAGTCTTCAGTCAAAGAACCCTGATAGTTATCGGTAATTTTAGTCCCTCAAGAGGTGCCTTCAGTAGCAACAAAAAAAGTGTTACTTTCTACAAACCTTGAAGCCCCTGCCCGTATCCTGAACATATTTGCGCAGCATCAATCATACAAACGCCCTTTCACAAATATATTAGATGATACTGCTACAGCTTCTTATATACCAGGTAGCCTGGTGATTTTTTCTCGATTTTACAACATTTCAACGTTACCTTTTTACACCCAGGTATGTTTCATTTTTTTACAGTCTTCGAAAACCCAGCCAGTCTATGCTCAAAAAATCACAGTTGGTTCTAGTTATTTATAGCTCCCCAGAAATGTATTTAAACAACGAAGAAAGTGTTTGTTTTCAAATAGCTTGAAGTCAGCCAGTTTTTACTCTAAAATCGCTGTTATTTTTCGATATTCATGGCGCCTCAGGCTTGAATTTCAGCAACAAAGAAAAGTGTTCTTTTTTACATACCCTGCAGACCAAGTCAGTCTTCAGTCAAAGAACCCTGATAGTTATCGGTAATTTTAGTCCCTCAAGAGGTGCCTTCAGTAGCAACAAAAAAAGTGTTACTTTCTACAAACCTTGAAGCCCCTGCCCGTATCCTGCGGGGCACCTGCCACCGTGTAGCCAATGTCGCCGTTGTTCTGCATGACGCACTCTGACCCCGTCCACCGACACGCCGTGTAAAACAGGCATTCCGCTTCTCCGCCGCCGTTCTCGGCACCACCTTCATAATGGCTTCATTCAGTGCAACTAAAATCAACTCGTCATTCAACTAGGTAATTTAAAACTCATTCGATTTTAATGCTGTAAGTCAACTGAGTGATATCAGTTAAATTCATTGTGTGGCAGTTTCAACTGAATCCAACAATCGTGTATTGTTAAATTTTTTATGGATAAACTTAGTCGGGTCATCGGCGAAGGAAACCGCATTTGAATAACAAGCACAGTTGATTGGATACATCAACTATTATTTATATGAATTCAATGTCGAATATCAATCAGAGTGTTACTTCATAAATGATTCATACTGAATTGGCATGGATATTATTTGAGGAGTATTTTTTTCGTAGGATAGGTAATGACCAAATGACTCCACTGAAATAGTTTGAATTTGGAATGTTTGCCATTACATTATTTTCAATCAAATCAAAGACGAAGTAATTGCCATTATGGCTATTATTTTGTGATAGAGGAATAAATCGGACATCGTTTAAATAATTTCAAAATTTTCATCTGACTTTTAAGCTATCGCGTTCCTCGTAATTTGAGTATAAGTTGTTCACATATTGTTCTTTGTTATAAAGATACTTTGTATCCAAGCTGTTAACAAGTTGTTTTTTTTCAATAAAAGTAAACAAGGGAACTAATTTTTTTAAAGTTCAGAAATGAAAATTTTACTTACTGTTAGCAAATAGAATGTAACTCACCTGGGAAAGGACATTCAATGCCATTCTGCGCTGCGACAGAACCGATAAGCAGCAGCAGAGTTGCGACCAAATGTCTTCGAGAAGCCATGTCTGCAGTTGGACACGGTTGACAACATGTTCGTAACCGTATATATTGGTGTAACTCGCTTGAGAAATGACAGCTGGTAAATGACAAGCAATCAAAATTCTCGAACTATTGATATCAGTGAGATACTGTATGTCTAGGTCATGGGAAAGCCGAACTGGTTACCATGGAGTGATCAGAAAGATGCAAAATCAATGCCAATACTGCCAAAGTTAGTTGAGGAAATTCAATGAACTATATGGAATAATTCATATGAGTGATCTAACTAAATAATGTTGTGAAAATAGATTCGAACTTCTGCTATTTCTTAGACTCAAATCTGTCAGCTTTGGAAGAGAGAGATTGTAAATATTTTTAGCGAACATTTTGTTAGCTTAGTTTTTAATAGTCTTTTTTTATGCGCTCCTATGTTTTACTTGTTTATTCGACCTTTAGAGTGTTATTATAAGCATACATTGAAGTTTATAGGGTTAATATATTTATGTTTGCTCCTACAGATACAATTTTTCATTCAATAGAAAGGAAATTTGTGGTCGAAACCGCGGTTATCCTAAAACCTGAGGTTCTGGAAAGTATTTCAAAAATATAAATCAATAATATTATATATTCCACAGGAATATTTTTCAGGCAGCCGCTCTAAGGCTAAGCCCTGAGTTCTCGGTTAAAGAGTGCTCAATCGGGGTAAATGGTCGTTAACTCATGATTCGGAAGTAATTGATTAATTTTGTTGGGCAAGATTCGGGGTAAATGATCGGCACCCTGTTGTGCTGCTTAGGCAGATTCTGGGGTAATTGATCAATTTTTGTGGTCGTAAAATAATATTGAATGAGGTTTTATTCGGGGATAATTGGTTAATTTAGTTGGGTAAGATTCGGGGTAAGATTGTGAAAACCTATGATTTAAGCTGTTTATGCAGAGTGTGACGGTACACCCCTATTGCTATCTACTCTTGGTACATATTTTTTACTGTTTACAAGGCTATTCCCTTCCAAAGATATTGCAGTTACGAGCCTTTTCATGTAAAGTTCGAAGACAGATGCCCAAAATCATTCAATTGTTTATCGTTTATATATAATATCGCTTCCATCATATACATTTGATATAATTACGAACCATGTAGGGAGTCCGAAGAGGTCTTAATACTCGCTCACACGGACTAAGTCTGCGCGACGGCAGTCTAACGCAATTTGACGAAGGTGTTTCTCTTTCATTTGCATATGGGCGTCGTTGCTACAAGCCATGAATACGTAGCCCTCTTAAGGGACAAGCTTAATGATTATCAGACGAGCTTAATGCTCACTTTAAGAGCCACCCCGCCACAACTATCACTCGATGGCGCACTAAAACCACTCTTTTCGAGTTTGCGCTGGTAGAAATTTTCTGAAATAACGCTCCACTCATCGATTCCGTTGCAGGCATGGTTTTCGCTTTTACAGGCATACTTTTTAGGCTCAACAATTATACATGGTGATAACCGATTGATTTGACATTAAAGTTCCGTCAGACCAACAAGTTTTACTTAGGACACTTTTTTGGAAATGAGTTTTGAGAAATCCATATGGCTACGGTTGATCACATTAATTTTCGACTTTTTCCTTCTCCGGGGAAGTTTTTTTGTGATGAATTATAGAGGAACAAATTTGTTATGTATGAACAAATGTTTTTATATTAGTCTCAAAAATTGGGTTACGATTTCATTACATCTATTTTTATTTGAATTCTCATATTTAGACTCATTCACTCTTCAGTCTCTTACCAAAGACTTATCGCAATTGTCTAGAGTTTAATTCCATTTAAATCGACTCAATATCGATAAATAAGTCAGTCATGCAAACATTGCCCTACTCAGTAAACACAAATATTCTCTAGAGATAAAACTATGAAATTTCGTGGATCGCGAACCTGAAAAATTTGAAAGTAATGGTAGTTGGAACTAGAAAAAAATGAAATAACAAGAAAGCACCCATGAAATGCGGGTGTTATATAAAGATACTTTCTATCCTAGCTTTCAACAAGTTTGGTTTGTTTCCCATAAAAGTAAACAAGGAAACTTATTATTTCAAAGGTTCAGAGAGAAAAATTTTTAATGCAGAATAAGTGAGGAACATATTTTCTTCCTGGTTTAGATTTTTTGTCAGAATGCGATGTAAGAAACAGCCTAGAAATTCGTAGCGGGCCGACTGTTGGTAAAGTTGCCATTGATTTTTTTTTCAGATATCTTGTATAGAATAAACCGCAAGAACATGAAGCTGATGTCAAAGATCTGTCAGTCTTTATATGTCCTGGTATGATTATATAATAAATTCATAAAATTATATGAGTACAGTTCTCAAGAGCATACGAATTGTAGTAAAAATATTTATTTATATATGTCAAACTCTTGCTGTCTTTTGGGAGCTCTTATCATGGAGCAGTTGCACTTTTTCTATACACTTGCCACAATGATTGCTTAACAAGAATTATTTCTAAGGATTATATAAGGTCCGTGACTATATATATGGCACTGTATATGATCCCTGATGCTATTTTAACAGCCTATATTAGATCCATGACATTTCTAGAGACTAGATAAGATCCATGATAATATCTCTTGCATGGGACTACATTCGATTCATGAATTTATTTCTGGGACAATATAAGATCCATGACTATATTTCCCCTAAATATAAACAATCCATAATAATATCCCTTGGGACTATATTCGATCCATGAATATATTTCTGGGGCAATATAAGAGCCATGAGCCTGAACACTTTCCGCCAAAACAACGTCTTCTTTTGGACGAATTTCCATCCTAATCAATGCAAAATAACTTCATCTGCAACGATAAACCGTTTACTATTTCTTCGTTTGGATGAGATCATCTGTTGATGATCGTCAATATTTATAAAAAAAATAATATGCCAAACGGAAAGAGGTAAAAATTTTCACCTCTCGTGGAATTATGCGGACGGATTAAAATTATTTTTGGACTAAATTATTTTCTAATTTATGTGAATTTGCACAATTCAAAAGATCAAAAGCAATTTATTACTTGTAGATCTAATGCAATTTTGTATTTTTTTGGCGTACTGTCGAACTAGACAGTAAAATTATTTATTTAACTAAAAACTAATAATAACTTTACAGAAGAGGTGCTAAAAAATTCAGTTGGCATTCTCAAGATGTATTACCAGACGAAATTTCAAAGGAAATGAAAATACGGTGAATTTTAACTCTTCTGATTAACAAAATTTGAATACAACAATAATGACAATCAATTCAGAAAATAGGTACATATGTACTGCTGAACGATTTCCTTCGTTCTGGCTTGAGATCCGCTTGAGATGTCAAGAAGCCATGTTTAAGAAGTAATCTTGAAGAAGTAGTCTTGCTGGTTGAGAAACATCGGTTAAGTTTTTGCAATCAGAAATAACATGAATATAATAGATCATTTCAATGTTTCAAGTCAAATTTGCACGTAAAATACAAGTACTTCCGGGACGTCATTTGAATCTTTAAGATATAACCACAAAGTATTGTTAATGAGCATAAATTCTTGTACTTCTACAGAAGCAACCACGTTCTTCATGAAGTAATAAATCTGAAAAATATATATTTAAATTAATAAACATGTTTATCAGTGCATCAGATATGCCTTATGTAATATTAAAAATAATTTTTCTTGAAGCACAATTTATTTTACAAGCGTAAATATTTCCTTGCCTTCCAATTCCATTAATATTTTAATTTATTAAACGCTGATAATTACTTCACATTTGAACGTTCTACGTCTCAGAAAATTTCTATCGTAAAGTGGCTTCAATTAATGTCGAAGATAACCATGAAACTATTTAATTATAATATGATCTTCCTTACATTTTTTAACTCTTATGAAAATGTCTACACAATTTCAGTTAGCTAGTACTTTCTTCGCGAATTGCCATGGATGTAGAAACAAACGCGTCCGAATTACTGCAGTACACGCGGCCTAACTAACAGGTTATCAACTCCAACCAACCCACTGGAAATATATTCTTTGTTGTGTTCAGCCTCCGTAGTTGAAATTCTTCACACAAACAAATGCAATGCAGACGATGCTCCACCATATTTATTTCGAGTAATAATGTTCGAAATTTTTACATGTTCTTGCAGGTATTTCTCAGTAAGTTTCAAAATCAGACTAATATAGCTATTATAAATATCAAGAAGAGGCACCTACTTTTACTTTTCACGAGGCCCAAGTTGTAAAGTTTTATATTCTAAATTCTGTTCGGCTAGAAAATTTTACAAATTATTCGTTTTCAGAATTAAATCGGCAAATATTTCGGAAAATGCCTCTTCGTCTCCAAACTGGTAAATTTTTACCCCGAACCTTAAAACTTTCCGTGTTTTGATAGTTTTGATTATTTGAAACTCCTTAAAAGGCAATTAAAAATGGAGGTACTTCGGATGTTAATGCTTGTATAATCTAATCAATCATACAATAAAATGCTCGCTTGGAATGTTTATAGAAGAGAAAATGCCGAATAGAGACTTCGACTATGTTTTTTTTCTAATTTTATGTCTATAAAACTTCATAGATATCTAATTATCTCTTGCAGACGCTTGACAATCAAAAGAATTCATTAAAAACCTTTATATGTATGGTATTATTAAGCTTGCGGCAGTCGGAGTATTCCCGTGAAATTAGTAATATAAATGGGTATTCAAAATTTTTACTAATCCAGACTAATACATGGCTTACACTCCATCCATATCTGTTTAATTAAACGAGAACAAAACTCTTTTACGATTTCAATTGAATTGTGGGCTGTGAATGATGCGGCATTTACGTTAGAGTCATGCTATTAATTAAAGTCCGATATCTTCCGTCCGTAAGGCCAGTGATATCTTCCGTCCGTAAGGCCAGTCTAGTCAAGAAAAGTACAAGAATCGGCGACAGGCCTATCCAGGCCTATTTATTTAATGCCGAAGATACTATACTATACTATACTACTATACTAAAGCAAGGGGATTAATAGCGTCAATGATGGCCTATATGTACGTAATAAGAGTAAAATCCAAATGATTCGGAAACAAATCTTTGGAAGTTTGAATGCAATCGTCATTTGATCAATAGTCTCACGATCTAATCCCCATTTGCATTATTGCCAATTTTATTTACCAGCTTCGTTGGATATCATCAATAGTGGTCACTATATCAACATTACAGGCTTGAATATTTTTGCAGCCTGCGATGTGTGATGAAAGTCGAAGACTGCCAATTCGATTTATATTGTGGGCAATGGTACTTATTTAGTATTACTATCACCATTGACTAAGTGGTGGCGGCTCATAAATAAAATATATTCATAACCAAACTATTGAATAGATGCCCCAGTCACAATAAAACAGTCGCTAGAGTTTCAAACAGTAAAACATTCAGAGCTGCTGAAGAACTCGAAATTTATTTTACCCTCCCTGAATGCCACACTAATGCTCTATCTCCAACATTATTCATGTTCTAAACGTCAGTACTCATCCAGTATCAATATTTCAGTATTCATGCAAGTAACAAAGCATGTTGATGCCTTGAAAGCTCCACGTGCAAAGCATGTTGGTCAAAGTCGTGGAAGAGCAGCGAAAAAAATTGAATTGCAAATTGCAGCCTCCATGCGCCGGCCACTCGGGTGCAGTAGCTGTGTTTGACGAGCGCACGTAGCGAGATGTGGACTGCCGTGCATTGAACATGCAAGTCTTGTCAAGGAGGGGAAACTCATGAAAATTAAACCTGGGAAACAATCGTTATAAATGCATATTTTTGAATAGGCCTTGCATAAGAAATATAACTCAGTACTCACTGCAGTTAGTGACAGAGAGCGCATTTTCTCGTCGACGAAAACGTGAAGTCACGGACGGACGGACAGACAGACGGACATGACGAGCACAATAGCGCCTTTTTTTCGTTGATGAGAAAATGCGCTAAAAATAGGGCTGAGATTCAAATTTGAACTGAAAAGAGGAAAATAGAGCAGAGAAACGGATTTCAATTCACTGCAAACATTTTCCTGAGGGTCAGAGCGCGAGAGTTTGACGAATGGTGAGGATTGACCCTGGAAATTTTCCTTGAATAACAATAAGTTATTTGAAATTAAATGTTAAGTATACCCAAGATGACGGAGAGTGAACACGAAGGGGAAAAATGTACTGTTACTAGCTGCCCATTGAGTATTAATAAAATAATCTCATGAACTTATGAAAAGTAAAATATGATAAAGATATCTTTCTACTTTCACACAGAGGAAAACTATAAATAATCATTACATTTAGAACGTTCAACGGAGCACAAGACGCAGTATCCAAATTTGCACATACATTTAAGTAAATAAATTTAAAATATTGCCGTTGATTTTGAAGCAAGTATTTTTCGCAATACTTTTGACTGCGGTTATAATCTCCTTATTTGGTAAACGCCTTCATGTAGAGCAAGTAGCACAGCTGCTGCGTACAGTTCGCCATTACCGAAATTAATGAAGACTCGAGTGCTCGGCCCGAGCGTCTTAGGAGTAATATAGAGCTTCTCCGACCTCCAGAAATAAGCTCTTGTCTTGAACCTCAAGATTGATGACAGCTCTCGACCAGCATGTCTTGTTCCGTCTTGCCAACTTCTGGACAGCATCATGCTGCAGCGCTTAAGCACTTACGGATATGCTGAATCTTATTGTATATCAAAGCACGAGTATATACAGTATGCATGGCTGGTTTGCATCAATTTTTATTTCTGATTTCACATGAACAATTTTTAAATGAGCGGAATTTTTTGGATATTTACAAAATATTTCCTAATTTTAAGTAAGAAGAATCAGACCCAAGCTTTTACTATTAAATTGTATTACTCATTGGGTTCATTATTACGAGTTAACCACAACCATTGATCAAGGAACGTCTGTAGCCTGCATTGTAATATGAACATTTGAACTACGTACAAGGACATCAGTGTTTCTCATTTTATTTAAAAAAACATCTATATTATATTATATTTTAAACAATTATATTAATGACCAATTTCGACGAACTTTCTAAACAAAAATTTCGTTCAAGAGGCGGCAAATTAGAAGAACGAAGAAATTATGCTACTTGAGAATGGTTTGCTATGAAAATTAGTTCATACAATTGTTAATAGAATAGTTGAGAAATATCTACAATAGAATCTCAATATCTTCTTGGTGATAGCACTAATACATTTTTTAAGTAAAAAATTTGAGAAATGTAAAGTCGAATTCATTCAACGAGAATTTTTGCTAAATAATTTCATTATCTGTGTTTGAATGTTCTGGTGGAAATTTTGGTAAAATAATTGAAATGGTTACAGAAGATGCAGCATATTTTACCCTAAAATTTTATCCTTCTTCACCATGAATCAAGTCCAAATTTTATATTATGTAAAACCGAGATTCACGAGTAAAAGTTACTCGCTACAAGGAGCCGATTGAGTTGTTCTTTAGTTCCTGATAATTAGATAAAATCTCAACATATTTCTTCCTGTTCAACAAGGCTTTTTTCTAGGCTATAGTCGAAAATGACATCATTCCGCTGAATAAATTTAGCTCGTTTTCCTAACTAACCTAATTTTTGCATCGAACCCATAAACAGAGTAATAATTAATCTTGCTAATGCCGAGTCGGAAGGAATTCCATACACGCGGCATCACGACCGACTTAATTTGCATGCGTCCGAGTCTATTCGAATTTTTCTGGCGACTTACCAGTAATCCCATGCCGACCATTCCTGCTCTAATATCCCGCCTCCGAGTAGCCCATTCGAAATTAGTCCCGTGTTGGGTCAGTAAAACTCGAACATTACCTCCGGGAAATGCTGAGGAGTGTTTCAAGACATCGATTCCAGTTACAAGACTTGCCTAGCGCTCTGAATGACGGTGCGACAAGCCGTAATTTCAGGAGATATAATGCTTGCAATACTGCAACGTCATTATTAAAACACTATTGAATAACTCGCTCCTCAAATGAAGTCGCGCAGTAGCACTTTTGTCGCCTTCCGCCATTAAGAACTATCTATTTTGGATGAAAACTAGCAAAATATTTCGAGCGAGATTGATACAGGTTCGTAATGATTATGTGGCAATCGAACCCTTCAAGCCGTGGTTCTGTTCAGAATAATAAGTTTTTATTATCTATAAAATAGCAGCTATCTTTTGCAATATCTGCTAGTTATTGTGTCTGCTGGTCACTCGTGTTTCGTTGAATGCTTTAGTTCGTACCGTTTTTTAATGAGCTATATGAACAAAATATATTCAAGATTAAATTTAATTCGGAAATAAATCAATTGGTTGATCACTGACCACATACAATCTGTGCTCTCCCAGTCATTGCGAAGTACAACAGCTTGGCGGTTAAAATTCAAGTAATTGACTGATGCTTCATGGTAATGTTTTTCATAAAACGTTTTCCAGGAACTGAATGTATTCTCATATCAGTCTATCTCTGCACTTATAAAATTTTAATAAATACATTTTTAGTATTGGTGTATAATGCAATATAGTGTGACACTTTTGAAAAGCTTCTAGTAATGCTACAGCAAACAGTTAGGAAATTAAATCAGTAATTAGTTGTACAAATTATAGTTAAGTTTCACTGGTTCATATATCGCTCTACAAAACATTTACAGGTAACATGAAACTTCTTTTAACAAGAAATTCCCAACATTTTTCATAATACTAATTTTACTGGCATTCAATTTATAACTTCAAGATTCTAGAAAGAAACTTTGATTTCGACCATGCATACTCTCATAAAATATCCCATAGGTTAAATAATTTCTTTAAATAATTCTACTTCCCTTCTTTGTTCGCTACAAACTACCGAGACATTGAAACCCTAGGAAGGCTACATGCATGAAACGCTTCCCTGAAGTCCCGCAGAAAAATGAAATTCCTGTTTAGTATTCGGCGCCCGTAGCACAGTTTCCGGACACATGAGTCGAGGCGTGTCACTTTAGGAGCCGGCGCCTCCAAAGACGCGACGTCTTTCATCTTATCGCTTCACTGCGCTATTATTTCCGCAATTTAGATTGTAATGGCATTGTGGAAACAAGTTCTGGAATTCAGAGATGTATTTCTTTTCGGCATTTGTGAATGGCATGAAATCAGATAGAATTTAAGCGCCTATATTATTCCGAAAAATATTGCAACTTAGACATCCTGGGTTGTTGGGGGCTACATCAGCCGATTTCAAAAATTGTTATCGCAATATTGCATGAATTTGGCCGAATGTTGGCTGCAAAATTAGGCTTAAGGTTTACTATTGACTGTTTACTTCCTTTCAGACGACACACAATTTCAGAAGTGATCAGTAAGGGATCAAAGAGGCCGAGGATTTTAGACCAGCCCGGCCACACTCGAAACGTAGATCCGTTTTCTTTTCAGCAAAAATTCAATAGACTAAAATAGATGTTATTGATTTTAACTCGCTTATGTTTATAGTTCCATACATGAAAATGAACACAGAAGCAAAGTTATTACGAACACATTTGGACTTTAATAGTTTACAAACCAGTTCTACGAGAAAGTGGATCATATTAATATCTTTGACAAATAAACAAGTTTGGAGTTATTTATAACTGAATTTACACGGTTTTATCTCCCTAAATCCCATTAGGTAATATTTTTTCAAATCATTAGTAAGGAAGGTACCTGCATGCGTTAATTTGAGTAGCATCTTTCTTCTTATAGGATAGGTTGTCAGGCGATTACATTACTAACCAGTTCAATGTTTTCAGTAATGTAATGTTGAACTAAAATTTATACATGAAGTAAAATTTACTGTTACATGTGAAAGGGTTTGTGGAGTCTTACACTAAATTCACTCTTTACTTTTTAACAAATTTCTAACTCATTCACTGGCTCCCACATCAATAATTACTGAACTGTTCAAACTGGCAAGAAAAAATTTTAGGTCGTGTCAAGAAATTTACACATTTTTATTTCATTAATTTATAAATGTTCACTTACTTAGCACACTAAATATTCATTTATCTCAGTGCACAGCTGAAAAAAGGCCAAAGTAAAGTAATATCACAATAACTCGACATAAAAAAAATAAAAAAAAATTATCATGGCCAGTTGGTTTTAACGAAATTTTGATGCCTCAAAATCATAATAAAAAATGTGGAAATTTTTTATGCTAATTTATGTTCCTAGTTGAGATTTTCTTTTTGCTGAAACCATCATAACTTCGAGAAGCACTCGCTTAAAATTTAGACTTTGTTGAAATTTAGACTTTGTGAAATATCAGATTAACGCCCAATTTTACGTTCGAGTTTATAACTCGCGACCAATAAAAATGTCATAAATGTGACAAACAATAGATTGATTAGAGCTCAAGGTTTTATACATAAATTTCCAAAACTTGTCTTATCATATATTCCATTGAAAATTTTTAACAAAATCGCTTTTTCCCCTCATATTGTCTGGATACAGCGAACCTTCATTACGACGCAGACAGCAATATCGTAGGCAGGGAGCGCGTGTAGCCTCGCGTATTGTACAGTTGACATCTTCATAAGTTCGTAGCGCTCTTTGTGACACGTGTATTGTAGCTGTAACGACTGTCAAATCCCGGTCCAAGAGACATAGTTAATTAACGGGAAACAGCCGTGCAGTTTTGCTGCGAGATTCAGAGCATCGCAAGTCACCAATACCTTGTGAAAGTCGCTATTGTTCTTGATCGAGCCTGTGCTAGAGTTGAACATGTCCTACGGGGGTTCAATTAAGGGAATCAAGGACATTAAATTGCAACAAAACACTGCCTTGTCTAATAGTTTTAGGCTCTGTACTTTATTTATAATATCTAAGTTTTAATCCGGCTAAAAAAAGAATCAATTATTTCGCAATCAAAATTAAATAGAATTAAATAGCAACTAAAAGAGTTTTGTTTAAACTCCAAAATTAGCATACCAGCATTTGAAATTAATAATTATTTGAATACAAAATTGATAATGCGAGTTATTTTTCATGAGCAGGGACGTACAACCTACTTGTAAAAGTTTTAATTGAGTCTATAGTGCAAATATTGTAAATGCAGAGCCGAAGTATCACAGAAGAGCCGATGTAGTATACAATAGAGCCGAATGTAGCACAGGTCATGGCTGAGACTGCCGCGTTTAAGCAGAACAGAGCCGTGCAAGCACAACCGGCAATATACTTCTATGCTCAAGGCTGTTAGCTTTACTATCGGCTCTAAATTTAAACTGCGTTGTGATGATAATCGTCAAGCGTGTTTTTGGCTCATTTAAGAACAATAAACACTTAACCTTAATCAGAGATCAACATTGCCGTCAATGAACGATACTTAGCGTGACAGTCAAATCAGATTATCATAATCCTTGGTTAATTTACTACAAACTATTAGCTGAATTCACAATCAATGATTAATTGTTAAATACCATTTAATTGCCTCATTTGCCTCGGTTAATTTGTAAAAAGGCGCAATATTTAATGCATTTTTTGAATGAAGTAATGCTTACGTTAAAGAGTATTGCGCTCGTATTCTGATTACATACAAAGCAATATTCTATCAAAAACCATAATAGAAAAAATATCAGCATTTGAGTACAAATATTCCCTCGATTTATGACATTAATTCCGATGAATCATGAGAGGATAAAAGTTACTTCAGAAATGCTCCAAAATTGATTTATTTTGGAAAGAAATATTTCTTGGCATTGCATTAAAATCTTCATTGTTCAAATTTGCAAAAAAAAAAACCGTGGCCCTATTACGAAAGGTTTATAATTTTTTTAATATCGGTTACCCTGTCGCTAAGTGGATGAAAAGTTGCATGTGTGTGTGGGAAGTCCAACATGTGCTACTTTTTGTCAGGGTCAAGCATCGTGCGACGAAGGACTATCACGTTAAGTCAGGTACGCACATTTTTTTCTACGTCATAGTTTCCTCAAGGACATTTACTGTTGGCTGATTTATTTCTCTATACTGAAAGCTTGGCGTTTAAAGATCATTATAATTCATTTTAAATTTTCAAGGCTTTCAAATAGGTTTGTATATTCTTATGCTGGTAATATATTTTTATGCTGTTTGATATTTTGTTGAAGGAGAAAAAAGCAAAGCAATCTAATTCAAACACATATTTAAGAACCTTCGTTCGTAAGTTTATGGCTTACTGCTGGAAATATGTTGAACTATTCGAGCTCTTTCTTCCAAAACCTACCGTATTCGACGGACATTTACTGGGTCTGAAATTATTTTTTATCTTCGATTGAATCAGAAGGCATCGCAAACCAGGGCACAAAATGAGAGATAATTTATGGTAAAAATATCACCATATTAATAATCAATAATAATTGCATGCAAAGATCAGAAATTTCCATCAAACTTCAACGCAGTAGTTTCATAGTTGTTCCTAGTTAAATGGGGTTTAAAACATGATTCTTTTTTTGATTAGTATTTCTTCAGTTTGGAAGCTATTGCTTGAGCAGTATAATAAAACATTTTTATATTTATTATAAGGTTTATTTAGAACTCCTGCTAATTTATTTCAATTTTCAATCAAGTGTTTAAATTGCCATTCAATACGACTCTCCCCTAAATGTTGATTTGCGCGTCCGCCCAACGATGCTCTGTTGATTCGAATTCATTCATGAGGTAGTAATGAGCTCAAAGGAATAAATAATAATAGGATCCACAACAGAAAAATTTCCACGGTGATTTCAACAATCTTCGATTTGAATCGATGACCCGAGTACAGCGAAATATTACGCAATCATTTTTGTACATTGTACAATGACTTTAATACAGAAAAAAATTGTTTGCTCCCTAAAAGAAGATTTCTATGTTACAGTTAAGCAATTAAAACCCGTTTGAGGTTTACAATTTTAAGGGTTAATTAACTTGAGGAGAGTGTTATGTAATACACGCATCCAATAATTTCTTGGCGCCGCCCGAAGACAAAAATCTTCCTAGAGATATGCAGGGCGGCGGCTAAATAGACCAACTATGGTTGAACTAATAATGTATTAGTTCAACCATGAGGCCAACTACCTTGTAGAAGAGATTACGCAGAGCGTTTCTGCAGAAAAGTTGTAGCTTATTCGATTACAGGAATTATTTGCACAGGCATTTTCCCAGAAGCGTGCGGGTTTTAGAGGAGCGATTTGCTAAACCGTCTATCTACACATTAATTTTGGTATATATATAAATAAATCTGTTTATGTAAAATATCGTTACAAATTAAATAATCAAGAATCATATAAAAATGTCAGCTCTCTTATAAATTTTAACGTATTTCAAGAGGACAATTTATATGGAGTCATTTTCAATCGCTTTGAATTTTCACCTCACTTTTATTGTTGGCTTGATGATTTTTCTTCATGATAGTATTTCACGCATTTATCTGTACTAATGACACCTGTTCATTAACTGTATCGAATCAAATGAGCCCAAGAAGTAAGAGCACGATTGAAACTATGCTTGTTTATTGCAAGATATTAAAAAAATTATTTATTTTCCGAAGGAAAGCTTACGAGATTTAATTTCATTTCATGAACATTGTTTGAAAATTTTCTTATCGTTCTTGGGTAATTTAGTATTGATCAAATTTTTAACATTTGAGGTCCTGAATTCTTTGTGAGAAAATGGTGTACTGTAGATCGAGTTTGTTCAGGTCACACCAATTTTTCGGACAGGATTTTTAATATTTCATTTTGGAATCTGTGAGGTTTGATGACCCTTAATATACATGTTTATTTCTATAAATTCGAATCTCATATTCAGAAATATTTTCTATTTGGTTTTTTCACTATTCAACGATTCATTTTCAGCATTCACTATTGCATTTGCTCAACATAAAATTTGTTCACAATAATGCTCCTTAGAATTTGATTTTACATGATCGGATTACCGTATTTTCCAATTGAGTATCGTATTGCAATAACCAATAGTTCCTAATTCTTTGCTTATTACTAGTTCCCAATTGAGACACCGTACGTAGTTCTTAAAAGAACAAATTTTCATATTTAGTTAGTTTGTGTTGCTGGGGGACTACTTCATAATCACTTTAACTCGATCCGGCCGTGAAAGGTTCAGTTAAGATAGAACACTGAGTATTCACACTGTATTTATTAAAATAAATCTGTACACTTGCGTTGTGCCCTTGTAGTCCTTACCAGCTACAGTCTAAAACATGAATGAATGAATTCCGGATGTTTGCATAACCTAAATTGCGGAACTGAAAGTCTGAATGAAAATGGAAAACTGCTGTCACGAAACGTGAATAAATTTATACAATTCCCTAACAGTGTTCTATCATGAATTGAAACAAATGCTTGTAGTAGATATTGTATTATCAAACTCGTGCTCTACCAGTAAATCAAATGACCTCTTGTGACCATAACAATTCATAAAAATTAGTTATGTTTTTACGGTTAATATATAATCTATGTGTAGGTTCAACATCGGATAGCAATATTTGATTATTATTTCGTATTTTTCTGTAAGCCGAAATAGTTGCACAAACATCTTTCCATTTACTGAAATCTGACGTAGTTTTTTGCGGGATAGTTCACCGTTGTATTGTTTTGTTTGACATCAATGCGATGCCTAAGTGACTTTTTTGCTTATTCTAACAAAATGCGACAATATCCACATCGAATTCAGATCATTTTTTACAGAGAACAAATTTTTCCAGCAAATATTTGTAATCAAATAATTGGATTTAGTATTGATGTTGCACTTGAGATCTCACTGTATTTTCCCATCAATGTAGCTACAATTTTTACATACAATTCTTTCATCCTAAATTTAAATAGCATTGGCAGTACATATACGTAGGCCTTCACTTTAATCAAGCATTGCGTAACACCCGAATATTTTATCTCATTTTTGAGGTCGGCCACGGACAATTTTCACACGCAGTTCGGCACGTAGCAACGAGTCACTCTGAAGGTCTTTATGCATGTGTTCAACTCCATGTGTTGGCAACGGTGCCGTGCGCAAAACTTATGTCTCACGTATCCAATTTACAGCGAGTAAAAGGAAAATTGGCCACAGCCATATGCTATGAAGGCAATTTCATTAAAAAGGGTATGTATATATTTTGTTTTTCTATAGCAATATTTTTCTGTAAATTGTGTGGATCATAACTAAATTTTTTAAAAGTTTTCCAAAACTATACGACCGCTTATTTTTCATCATTTGAATTACTTCATGGGTAACAAATTCAAAATTACAATTAAAAAACATTTGAACAGTGATATTCACATACATTGTTTTCGGTCACGCATACAGATAAACTGATGCCATATAAATATTTTATTTTACCTGAATATTTTTATATAATTTTCGGCAGGGGGAGAAATTCGTCCCTATAGCTTTGTTGCTGGGGCTCTCTGAACCACCAACTAGCCTTCATGATCGTATGGGTTTATTCACTAATGCACGATAATCAACACTTTATTACACCACGAATTCAAATAAATAAATAATCAATAAAGAAGAATAACACTAGCAAGTTCACTTCACGGCTATCATCTTGGTGCTTAGCTCTTGACGCTACTCTTGATTTTAGGCTTAATCTCCATTTGAATCAAACTCTCCAATTTGAGGCTTTCCTATAAAAGAAACAAATGAAACAGATGAATAATAGTGAGCTAAACGTTAAAGTATTCATGCATATATAACCTAAATATTTACACAATTTGTCCACATCAAATCTATTTACATATATATTTACATACTCACATCCTAACGCAGCACATAGGACTACCTCCGCTCCGGCTTTCCACGGCGCAATAATCCTATCACCTCATCCTTCCGCACTTAGCTTTCAGTACACTCTAAACTAAATGGCTATTTAAAATTCCGGACTCTATACAACTAATACCATCAATACTCCGGTATTTAATAACAATGATTTCTATCCCTTACATTGTAATTAGTGCTATGGAGCAATGAAGAAAAATATTTCAATTTTCGGTTTTGTCTTAATTATACACTACTTTTCACTGATATAAAAATATCACCGATACTGTGTGTAATGGTTATGAAAGAAACAAACAATCCACCATAAAGCGTTTATTAAGCTTGTTTCGGGCAATTTATTACCTGAAAATGTGGAATTTTAACAGTGAACTAGATATAGAATGCTTTCAGTATTGATTTCTTTCAAATAATAAAAAATATCACAGTTATATAATTTTAAAAGCATCGCCCTTACACGAAAATTGAATTAGAATAACCCGAAATATTGACGAACATAACGTAAGTTACCTTCTTTTCAGGTAATATGTAATTCTAGGGGAATTGCATTTGCGATTTAGGGATTTTATCATGTCTTATACCCTGAAATTCCTCTCCAGAAAGGCCGTGGTAAAGCGCGAGAAGCAAACTCAG
Source organism: Hyalella azteca (assembly GCF_000764305.2). NCBI lineage: Eukaryota > Metazoa > Arthropoda > Malacostraca > Amphipoda > Hyalellidae > Hyalella > Hyalella azteca. The sequence goes on from NW_025940355.1 coordinate 241,551, forward strand.
GGAAGCAAACACTCCGCACAAGAAGGCCTCTTCGAAAGCAATTCACAACGCCATTTTTAGGCGCAGGGTTTTCATTACCTCGGTTTTAGGTGCTAGTAATAACATCTAGCTAATGAGTTATTCAGTGCAAGAGCCTGTGTTTTAAAAGTGTTAATTCACACCAGTGTTCTCAGGGGCCGCAATAATGTAAATAGAGGGAAAAAACTGAGATTTCCTAATAATTTGTTCGTAGACTTTCACTAATTTGCAACACGTGGCCTGGAAATCTGGCAAATTGGCAGGTAAACGTTGGGTCTATACAAAGCATTGATGGTTTCTGACAATAATAGAGTCATAAAATGATTCGATGAACAATTGATAGATATATGAATATGTCCAATGGAAAATTTCGATCATTTTTGGTAAACTGCTAATCAATTTATTTGATAATAATATGTGTAATGAGTGTAATATTTCGTTAGGAATTTGTGGTCTCATCAAACGAGCTTCACAGGATCTATTCTAAGCAGAAATCCACTCCGTATTCAACGCCACTAAAAAATATCAAGGCATTTTCTCATGAAATTTACAGTAATAGGATTAATTACGGGTGTTACGTTACTGTTCCGCGCCTTTGAAATATGCCGGACAAAATACTTTTTTCTCATCCGCATTGGATTCTGTCATTCATTCGTACGATGAAAATATGACCGGAAGATCTCAATGAAGCCAGTCAGCTTTCAAACGGGAAGTTGATTATCACAATGTCTATTTTTTGATAACTTGATCATGGATGAGATGGGAAACTGAAAGAAATGTAACTCAATTCTATTAAAGATATTTTCTTGTAGCTCCACTTTTGTTCGAAATATATAATTAATATAATAGAATAATAGCGGTTTCAGTGTTTATTAGGCCGTAGGCCTGTCGCCGATTCTTAACATCGCAGAACATTCACAGCATTTTGAGGTCTCGAACTCGCAACTCTGCTTCAACTCTGCTGTGCTTAACCGCCCGGCCTCCTCGCCGATTCTGACCAGAAACTGGCGCACAGAGCTGGATCGAACCCGCGCCTCTCTGCGCCAATCTTGGTACTCTGAACTTTAAGCCACTGGGCCGACGGTACTGAACTTTAACAAGATGACGGTACTGCCTAGCCGTCATCTTGCTAGCCGCTCCTCCGGCACATACTTGTTCTGTACCTGTACTCACCGTCCTTCTGTACTCACCGATCCAGTTTATTATTATAATAGAACTAGTGTTACCGTGTGTTTCACTTGTCCTGCCTTAGTCCTTGTCACCACCTGACAAGTGGCCACTTGTCAGGTGGTCGGTTCTGTGACCACCTGATGGATTTGTAACTGAGAGTCAGGGTACTTTATTGTTCCAAGTAGGACTAAGGAAGGACAAGTGAAACACGGTATTTGTTTCCATGAATTTGTTTAGCCCATGTTGTATTGCAACTCGATACGATTATAACTCTATAAAATTATGCTGTCTGACAAGGGTTGAGTAGATTTTCCAAATTCTTATACAGTTGCGCTGCTGTCGTTCTATTATTCTTTTATCAAAAAATGAATCAAGTATTGTCGTGAAAATTGCTTTCATGAATAAATTTATCGATTATATATTATCAGTGAATTTATTCGATATTTTCATATATTAAATATCGAATATATATTAAATAGAAATATGAGTATTATAATAGCATTTTAATATGAGAAGAGGTTTCCAGACAGAACTTCTTTAATAAAACGTAGGTAAACGTCCGTTTTAAACGTTTAATAAAACGACGTACGTAGGTATCAAACACGACGTTCAATTAAAACGTATTCAGCTTCAATTGAAGTAATGAGTCTATACAATTTAAAATTGGCGTAGTTCGGCAGAAGCTTCTCTTTTATGCAAGTTTGATTGAAGACCAGAGCATGCTTTTTATTTACAATCTTCTTGTTCGTCTTTTCAATGAGTCGAACCAAATTTCTAGCTGGAGCCGGGAGATCGAAAAGAAGGTTTCCGAATGATATTTTAATAGATTGCGACGTTTCGAAAATACATTTTTCATTATCAAGCTGGTGAAGGTTTTACAACATCTGAAATTGAATTTGAAATGACAGAAGTACAATTCAAAGGTAAAGTGGATACAATACAAAATATTATTGAAATAAAATTTAAGGTTATATGTGAAATGGTTTGGGGAGTCTTACACTAAATTCACTCTTTACTTTTTAACAAATTTCTAACGCATTCACTGGCTCCTACATCAATAATTACTGAACTGATCAAGCTGGCAAGAAAAAATTTTAGGTCTGTCAAGAAATTTACACATTTTTAGTTCCTTAATTAATAAATAAACACTTATATCGCATACTAAATATTCATTTATCTCAATGCACAGCTGAACAAAATGCCAGAATAAAGTAATATATCAATATTAGTAATATCACAATAACTCGACATAAAGAAAAAATAAGAAAAAATTATCATGGCCAGTTGGTTTTAACGAAATTTTGATGTCTCGAAATCACAATAAAAAGTGTGGAAAATTTTTATGCTAATATATGTTCCTAGTTGAGATTTTCTGTTCGCTGAAACTATCATTTAGAACTCATGCTTCCACAGAAACAGTTTTTCAATGATCGAAGTCATATATGCGAATAAGATCCTAAATTAATATAAACTATTTTAAATCTTGCAGAGGCTTAGTTGCACCGTGCAATGTTCAAATGGAAAATAAAAATATTTTCCAATTACGTTGGAAGCAAATAAGTTTTTAAGTAATCGATTAACGATGTAAAATGCAGCCTGTAATCGACCACTTTGCCTAATAAGCAGTAAATGATGCCTAGCTTACCGGCTTAGTTAAAATTTAACTCGATTTTATCCAGCATAATTGAACTGTGTGTTGAAAGAGCCCCAACCGGTTGCTCATTAATTAGTTTCTTTGCCTCATTTTTCAGTTTCTTTGTTCATAATTTTAAATTTCATGCTTCACACACAAAATTGATTCAGGACAACTTGCCAGGCAATGCACAAAGAGACCGACCATGTAGGTTGTACATAGTCACTTCACTGTGCTAAACTTGACCCACTATTGGGACGATCAAATTACTCATCTTTGTCACGGAGGAAGACAATTAATAACTGCAGAAGCAAAATTTTCAATATCTTAATTTTCATCGAAGTTTGTTGTTTTAACAATAGGATGATTTTGTTAGTTTTGCAAACTTCATTTTCTCGACATGAAATGTATCGCAAATGTTCTTCAAAGCAAGGAAATTTGAAAATATTAATAGATCAGTGATAGACTGACCTATTATATTGACTAAAAACTCGATCAACTCGACAGACAACTCAGTCTATTTGTTAATACAGCTTTTGTTCAGGCCTGGTCATAAAGCATAAGATATCAGATTCAAATGTTATCAGCTGTTACTTAAAATAGTTAGTATCACCAATACTTTCCAATAATTAAAAAATTATTTTTTATCAAATTAATAAATATAGGAGGTATAACTTCGAGAAGCACTCGCTTAAAATTTAGACTTTGAAATATTATTAAATTATTAATAAATTTTAATCATGCCACTGTTTTTCGATGCTCTCATAGCATTATTATTAATACAACTGAAGAAGTCTAGATGGAATAGAAAATTTAATTTATTTTCAATATTTGTCACAATTCCTAGAGACCATCCTCGCATTTGCAGTTCTTCCGATATTGATTTTTTTTTCAGTGGTGCCAAGTTCTAATAAAGACAGAACTAATGCGGCCGCCGTAAAAAAATATAACTTTCTGAATATGTGTTGGAAATAATTTCTACATAAATTAAAATTTTTTCTTTCACACAATGACGGCTGTTTATTCACAAACTAAAGAATGTTTCTTCTGAGATTAAAGACTATTTTTTTCAAATTTAGTACCGTTGAAGTTCTCAGCATACAATAGTTCAGTAACTTATTGCTTGACGGCCGAAGCATCTGCTGATAATGTGTTGATAGCTAATGAATATTTATATTTATGTAATATTTTAAAATATACTAAGCTGAAAAATCATGGGACGCGACTGTTAACACTTTAAAGGTCAAGGATATGTAGAAATTAAATCTAAACTGATTACTTCTACAGCACGAGTAGTTTTATTGTGTGAAAAAATAGTAAGCATTATCATTACGTTTATTTGTTCGAAACATTAGTTTTGCAAAGTAGTTTTCCAAAAAAATCAATTAAAAACGGAATAAACTGGCGTTATTGGATTTTTTTTAGTTTGCTAAACCACAGTTGCACTAAAAAACTTATTTGGTTTTTAGAAGGGAAAATTATCTTGAGTAATATCTTCTATGATAAAATTTAGTTGCTTTTGGTTTGAGTGTTGAAACTGCAGGCATTATCCTGCACGTTTATGTTACACGTCAATATACGTTAGGCCGTCGACCACACGTTACCGTACGTCACGCTGTTAGCCGATACCTTACGTCATCGTAGAATTCAATTATTGGAAATCCAGAGACTTGGATTGGCAGGTAAACGTTGGGTCTATACAAAGCATTGATGGTTTCTGACAATAATAGAGTCTTATAAAATAAGGAATTTAAAAGCAAAGAAAACGCCAAGAAAATTCACCATATCGATATTGAAAACGTTTCGGAGTCCAGCTCCATCATCAGTTCGACTAAACTAAAAATGAATAAAATCACTTTAAAAGTCAAAATTCAAAGACAGACATAAAACCTAAACAAGACCTAACATTATATCTGTCTCTTATACACATCTAGATGTGTATAAGAGACAGGTTATGCGGTGCCCCGACCCATCGAGATTGACGATAGCTGAGGCCCTCATTATCAAGAGCGAGTCTCCGGCTATCAACCTCCAAACTACTGGATTCGTCCGGACGCTTAAATTATTTTCGGAGTAATTTTTAAGCTAATATTTTGTATTGTATCCACTTTACCTTTGAATTGTACTTCTGTCATTTCAAATTCAATTTCAGATGTTATAAAACCTTCACCAGCTTGATAATGAAAAATGAATTTTCGAAACGTCGCAATCTATTAAAATGTCATTCGGAAACCTTCTTTTCGATCTCCCGGCTCCAGCTAGAAATTTGGTTCGACTCATTGAAAAGACGAACAAGAAGATTGTAAATAAAAAGCATGCTCTGGTCTTCAATCAAACTTGCACAATTTAAAATGTGAAGAAATTTTGATGCTGTTCCAGAAATAATTTCCACTTCATAAACAAAGAAGTAATTTGTAAGTTGATTGCTCCAGTTTCATCCATGTTGATGAGGGCTTCAGTCATCGTGAGACCTGAAGCGTCAGTGCAGTTCATGATGCTGGCGCGGGCATCCAAAACAAATGATGATGATCTCATGCTCACCATAAAGGCACCTTATCCGTAGAGCTTCACTATAAGCGTCCCCATTCAAAGAGTTTCACTATAAGCGTCCTTCATTCAAAGAGCTTCACTAAAAGCGTCAATAATTCAAATTGCTTCCCTATAAGCATCCCTAATTAAAAGTGCTTCACTATGAGCGTCCTTCAGTCAAAGTGCTTCACCATTAGCGTCCCTCATTCAAAGAGCTTCACTATAAGCATCCTTCATTCAAAGAGCTTCACCATAAGCGGCCTCATCCAATAGTGGTAAACTTTGATCTTGCCTTCAGAAAAAGTGTATCTCTCAAACAAAACCGTACTGCAATATGAACATCTAGTTGATTGAAATGTTAGAACACGATCCAGTAAAGCAATAGAAAGTCATGCGACTGCCAGCAGAGCATGATGAGGAGATGAAGGATAAAGAAACAATTACGAAAATGTGTGATGAACGTTGGGCTTTCGGTCGAACTATAAAGGCTATACGAATTTAAATAAATTTCACGAGTTAAATGAGAGCCTTTATTTTAAATAATTCATGTGCCTGTGTAGGATAATTTACGTTTTTACATTGAAATTCATAGAAACAAATTCAATTTAATTAACCGCCCATGTAAATAGTTTGTTCAATTAGATTTATAAGTGTATTAATGATTATCAGAGGTGTCTTTACTTGAACAAAGTGTACATAAAGATTGCATTACTATTGCCTGATGTTCACTAGTCATAGACTTGTGGTGGATTAAATGCTCAAAACACTGAAGTCAGGCTATTTGGGCTCAGCAAAGGGAACCACAAAGAGCAGTAAAGCTTTCGATGGCTTGACATGAGGGTCGGTGAGGACAAGAAGGACATAATGTGTCCTGTCAGTTGATGAAGTTTTATTAGTCGATATTAGTCTCGATGAAAGCCTGTTGTTGAAGAAGAAAGAAATGTCTGTTTTATTCGAACGCAAACATCTTGTGGACAGTATACGGAATTAGTATGGACAGTATAAAGAAGTAGTATAGAAAGTATAAGGAAGATAGTAGAAAGGGTAAAAATCATCAAAAACTTAGAAATAATTTCTATGAATTATTATTCGTTGGAAGCAAATATATTATTGTGAGGTAACAGATGTTAAATATAAACGGTGGAGAAATGTAAGACAAACATTCAATCAGCAAATGAAGTTCAGTGAACGTAATTAAACTGAACGACAAGCTTTTGAAACCGAGGTCGTTCAGAATTTAACGTCCAAATTTTTGGTTTGAATAATACAAACATTACTTAATGGAGCAAATTTCTCTTCTTTTTGTTAATTTCGATTAATTTTATCACTCGTATAATAATTGACTTGTTGAGATCATGCATGATATTTTCATTGAATGTTGATATAATTCGATTAATTTTAGTTTATTTTAAGGAAATAGAGTTATTTACCGGGAAATTATTTTGAGGTAAATCGAGGTGTTTACTTCTAGGTATATTATGTTTCCAATACCGTTGAAATACATACAGTTTGCATCCAAATCAGAATCCTTCCAATCAACCATACAAAAGTGTTAGTAGGGTATTTCTTAGCATGGCATACTTATGTACGTGAAATGATACTTTATGCAACGATACTATATTTAGAGTAAGACAACATGCATAGCATCTCTATATGTGTGGTTGTTCTGGCCGGATGGAGCGGCATCGACATATCGACTTTAACGTCACTGAGAAACTGACTTCATTAGACTACCACCGCTCTGGTCTTGTGGCTGAATAAGCAATATCTACATGCAAAGATACATTTTTGTCACTTATGCAAACGTCTCAGCATTACTTTTTACTTTCAAAATGTCACTGACTAAGGCGAGTTACGGTTGTCGACAAGTTACACGTAGTAGTTGGTTTTTAGTTAACTAGTTACTCATAGTTTAGTCTTAGTTACTCACAAGTTACTCGAAATTGTTGATCTGAAATTGACAAGCAAAAGAATTTTGCATGCATTACGTGAAAGATTTTCTGAAAGTCAATTTAAGTCTTTACTTGGAAAATGTTTTTACTTATTAATTTTATGATAAATTTTCTTAAAAAATGATAACAAGTGTCAAAAGAAATTAGGATTGTTTAGATGTTCTCGCCCTTTTGAAGAAATGATGTACAATTTTTTTCTTTAACAGCATGAACTATGTTTTCTTGCAAAAGAAAATTGCAGTTTATTATTAACCTTCTTAAAAAACCGTAAATCTTATAACAGTCCCCTTTAAAAAAAGTGCATTCTCCAAGTAAATAATAAAATTTATTACATCCAACCTACGGTGATATACTAAAACATATAACTCAGTACTCACTGTAGTGAGTGACAGAGAGCGCGTTTTCTCGTCGACGAAAACGTGAAGTCGCGGACGGACGGACAGGCGGACATGACGAGCACAATAGTGCATTTTTTTCAGAAATGAGAAAATGCGCTAAAAACAGTGTCTTCTTTTAGTTGTTAATTCAAAGGATTAAAGCAAGTGCCTTGCGAGTAACCGAACGCGTCGCAGTTCGTCGTCTCAACGCGGTCGCTATTGACTCTCAGCAAATAGCAGGAGCTGTAACTGGTCTTTGATTGAGCAACAAAGCTCTATCACTTCCAAAATTACTTCTACGAATCTTGAGTATTTATTATGGTAAATTTTATGTTAAATGGCAAAGAAACCTGCACAGCTTTTACTTAAGGGATTGATTGATAAAACACGCAGCTAGGAAATTGGCATTTGATAATGGTAATGTTATTCTTATTTCAGGGTTGATATCGTCTAAAGATGCTGTTTGCTGAAAGTTAGATAATACTGTTCTTTTGTTTTAGCCATTAGCGATTTTACAGTAGAAATTACATGTAAATTTGACATCTATCTCCCCTGAATAATTGATAACTGTGGGACGTTAACAATTTTTTTGCTGTCCAATCTGTGATCACGATAATAGATATTTTTTCCATAACGTCATATTTTCCGTGTAACTGACTGTATTGTCAAAGATTCTTTTGCCATGTTGACTTCAATTCTAAGACAAAGACGTGTTTACTTTAATTCTATGACAGCGACGTCAACCAAAGACATCACATGCAGCATTGCGGAATACTGGATTGCATTAACTGGTCAAAAGGTTTAAAAACTGTAAATAAATTCATTGAGCATCAATTTAAGTTGAGGGGTGTTCAACCGTTCAAACACAATTTATATGAATTAGACATGAGCCAGACAATTATGTTGTCTTCAAAACGCATCAACTTAAATTTTGAAGCTAAGAATGAGAAACAGAAATGATTGGGTACAGCTACAACTGTACCCAATCTATAGAGCCTAGGACAACAAAATGGGCTGCCTTTTCTGGTATGAGTCATTTGAAAAGTAATCATATTTTTTACATCTCACTGTATAGAAACGTAGTAATCTCGTGATTTTTGAAACTCCAGACTTCACGAAAATTGTAAGGAATGAATTTTAAAACGCGTAAATTCTTCATGTTGCTGTATCACTGACATATCGATCTCTTTCAATATGTTATAAAATGATCAAATATTCTGATGTTTGCGTTTTTTATATTATTTTCGCTGCGTTATATTATATTATAAGCGACCTTAAAGCAATAGAGACATGATATCTGTAGGCAAGAAAGAGCTCGTCAGCGTTGAAGGCTTGTTAAAATAAAATGTTTCAACTTTTACATTTGACGGAGTTACTTGCAGTTGTGCTAATTAGGTATTCGTTTGATTCTCTGTGATGTTTGTGTTTAAGCTGATAGTCGTACATCAACATCAGTGTCTGCAACCACATCTCTCGCACTTCATGGAGAAAGATCTCCATGTTATTAATAGTCTTCTAATAATGATATCTTGATCTTGATTTTATGATGGCTAATTTCGTTAACTTTATTTGCATATTTTTATCTTTTACTCCTTTAATTATTCTAGACAGATGGTCAATGGTAAAATTTCGGAAATTCTCGAAATATTCAGCAATTTATATTTTTTACAGTGGAAAAAGTCTATCATTATTTAAAATTGCATATACGAGTGGCACAAGAGTCTATATATTTACTTGAATATTTTTACCGATAAACGAATAGCAACTGATGAAATTTTATTGATCTGTTACAACTTGTATACTGACAAAAGTTGTTGACAAGTCTGTTGAATTTAGCATTTGAATTTTCAATGTAATATATGATTGTAAATCAATTAGACTTTATTACAATCAAATTATCAGCAAACCTTCTACTCAAAACAAAACATCCTCTAACTTTGCTTGCAAATGTATATTATTGACACTGTTCAGAACTTTTTTCAAAACGCTTGTCTTTTAAATTGACCTCCAATCTAAACTTTCTTTTACTACGATCCTGATACAATGCAAGAAATTCAAGTTATTTCACAATAAAGAAAGAGTAGTATATAAGCAAAAATATCGAATCTTTTTATTCGTCAAAGTATCAAAATAGTTTCCGAATAATTTAATTGATCCAAGAAATAACATTTGTTCATCTCTAAGATAATGAATATCAAAATGAATTTTTAAAATCAACACTCGTGCAATGCTAGTTTCAATTAAAGTGAATTTTTTATCACGCCAAAACAAATAAATTGACATTTTAGAATAAAAAAACTCAAAATAATCTTGATACCTGTGTTTTTATTCTAGTCATGTCCGCAAGCATTTCGGCAGCGCGCGATGCTGTCACTGATTTTTAAAGTTCTTTTCTGTAGGGAATTCAAAGTCCTGTATTTTTATTATTTTAGGTTGAAGTTTGAGTTGAATTGAGGGCCGTTATCTGGAAGTGGAAGGGCGCAGCCAGCTCGGATTTCAGAGATCGTTTAGTCCCCAATTCACAGCCTGCATCGCTGCGCCAGACACAGGCAAATGGAAGCGAAAATCCTCCGTAAAACTGAGCTAGCCTGTACTGAAAATCTTGATGTTTAAAAAGAAAATGTGTGATTTGCATGAAATATGGTAACATCTACGCCGCAAAGCTCGTGATATATGCCGTGAAACATGATAATCTTTGCCATAAAGTTCATGAAATGTTATATTATCTATGCCATGAATTAAATTGCATATTCCAACATCAATGTCTTAAAGTTCGCGAAATATGCTGTGAAATGTGTTAACGTTTAAGCATGAACATTTCCAACTTAAGCATGAGGATATGTGTCGTATTTATTTATCTTGGACACACTTACACTGATTTAAAAAAATACATTAAACCTAACTTCATTACACAAATTGTGGTATTAAAAAAAATAGTTTTCTATGAGAAAACGAAAATATTTATACTTTAAATAAATACACAATTAAAAACAATATACAATATATTAAATATACTTTAAATAAATTTAAATGCTTTAAATATTTATCTTTTAGGATCTCATGAATCTTTTTACCTAAATTGAAAATTGAAATATTTATATGATGTTATTCTAATGTGTTTGGAATCCTTAAATTGTCATAGACGTATATAGTAAGCTATTAACCATGGTATGCATGTGTAAGTTGTTAATGGAGAAGTTTTGATTAAAAATATTCTCTTTACATTTATAATATGTAGATATCAAATATTGTTGATTTCAGCCTATTATGAAAGAAAATTGAAATCATTCAATAGAGATTTGATGTTTGATGCATTTAGGTCATTTTGCACTAGTTAAATAGAGTTAAAATCAATACAATACAATACGACGCTCAATATAATGCAATGCCATTAGCTGCATTAATTATTGAATCATTTCGACAGAATCCTCCAACTGCTCTTTGCAGGTAATCTCAGATTTAAGTTTTGAGAAGTTCGAAAAAACTTAGATTCCTTTGGTCAGAAGATCTTTGGTTACTTCCATCAGAAGTCAAACCCCGTACAATGTAAATACATTATTGTCAGGTGAAATACGGTGAAGTATACATTATTGTAGAGTGACATACATTAATAATGGGGGACAAGAGGTGAAACATTGAAAAACGAATACAAAAACAATACATTTATAAAATAGAATAAATTTGTAAAAAGTGAAACGCACCAGGAAGCTCATTGAATTTATTGCGATAATTGGCAGTAGAAACATAAAGTAACATTGCACAATGTTAGAGTTAGGTAGTGATAAAATCTAAATTTTATTCATGTAATTACAGTGTTATTTGAGTGATTGTATAGATTATCGTTACAATCAGACTAACATTAGAAGTGATTAAATAGGAAAAAAACAAAAGAGAGATTAATTTCTTATCGTCTCATATATTTTAAAGTTGGAGAATCGGAGTGATTACACCACCAATTTTACGTTACGTTCAGGTTCAGGTTCAAGATACCGGTTTTCATTACTTATCGTTTTGTCATGTGGTCGCCGAGTGGCGCTTGATTTGCACGTATGAAAAGGTTCTCATTTTGGAAAGGTTACGGCAAAAAAATAGTACAAAGAGAGGGTTGTAATGAAACACTGATACATTTCACATTAAATTAAATTGGAAAATTTAAGTTCACATCCTACATTAACAAAAATCTCTAGTACTTGAAAAATGTAATCCGACACAGTCAAAAGTTAGAACCTATCAGTTTACATACGTTGATAAATTGATAACTACCGGTATAGAACTCGAAAACTTAGATCTTCTGATGGCGGCGTTATAATCGTTGTACAACTCGTGGCCCTCTCGCATTGTCTCACGGCTGAGTCGCAGCCGTAGTGTTGATGTTGATTTTCTTGACGCGCTTACAGAAATCGTAGCCGTCACGATGGGTCTAGATACCTCTCGACCGTCAATGTTCGAAAACGGCAACACCGCAGGTCTCACGGCCGTGGCCGTTGTAAAGTCCGCTGACAGCAGACCGTGATTGCGTGACGGTCTCCTCCTTAGAATCAACAACCCTTGGCGCCAATTTTGAGGTCCTTATATAGGGAGCCGTCACCCACAGTTAAGCCTATTCCCTCGAACTGACGCCACATTCCTCGAATGGAATGTCCCTCGCGCTGAGCTGGCAACGTTCAATGTAAACTAAACTCCTTCCAACGGTCTCGAAACAACCGCGCTGCATTCTTAGCATTCTTAACATATATGCATAATACATGTTCAATATTACCTACTTTATTCAGAAGTACGTTTGTATTCCGGTTTAAAAAATTTGATGCCAGCGTTCAATTAATGTCTTTATCTAAATTAATGGTACTCGTAAATGTCATGAATAATTTCTTAATAATTATTCTGGATAAAAAACTGAGTCGCGCCCTCTAATTAATTCAATAATATTTACTTATTTCACAAGAACAACATTGTTTGCAAATAATTCCTTCGTAATACTTCCGTATTTTCACAATTTTACCCATGGATAGCTCTCGTTATTCAGTAATTAGACTTGGAGCAGGAAATGTCTTCAGAAAAAAACTTCGAAATAATTAACATAATTTTGTTACGACACAGAGGCAAATATCAACTGATGTAATGTGTAGATGTATTGCGTTAGTGTGACAGTAGCGCAATGACACAGAAGTGAAAGTCACGTCTCTTATTTTTCCGAAGATCGTGTCTAAATTGTGTCATGTTTCAATGTTAACAATTTTAATTTCAAGTGCAAGCGAATAATAATAATAGTATTGAATGTTGAATGTTTCATCCGTAATTTTAAGAGTGGTTATATAATTGCGTTTATCCAAGAGTTCGTAGAAATGCCTTGAGGAAATGTCCACGGACCGTCACCTAATGCTGATTTATCAATGATGTCATTACAATATTATTAGAAAATCGGTAAAGTCTGAGAACAAGAAGCCTTTTAAGTCATTAAGACTACTTATTTAAATGTGTCGGATTCGTACATGTATGACACATGTAAATGTTGCGTAGAATCTATATACGCATGAAATGTGGCTATCTTGCGTAGAATTTATACAAGCGTGTTATTATGACATGTGCTCATGGAATGACATGTGTAATTTTGCTGTAAGAGTTTTTTTATATTATCGGATATTTCTTGTCGAAAAATAAATTTAAAAGGTCATATTATCTCATTTCGGTGCCATTTTTTTGAATTACAGCTTTTTAAAGACATCTAATTCAAGTGCTTCATTGTTGTACTCTTCCAATAGGGTCTTTAATGCATTTAATTTGCTTCGTACTATATGCCTTTGATCATATTATTGGAAAATAACTAAAGGACGTATTTTACTGTCGCTGCACAGCTTTTGAACGCTAAACTATATTTTTTCAAATCAGAGTAAATAAAACTATCGTCATCATGAAGTCTATATTACAAAAGAAAGAATTGGTTTGAAGCTTCAATGAAAATAAAACTTTTACAATTTCAGCTTATGTTTCATATGAAAACATTAATACCATGGTCATATGGCTTCTCCCAAATACAGGCAGGTTGGGAGGTAATTGAATCCTGGTTGTATGTACCGTAGAGTTTCTCGTGTGGTGATCAGTGTCTTATGAAACAACAGAGTTCCGAGTTAAATGATTTTTTTACATGTAAAATCATAGCTTTCAAATCACTTTAAAGATTGTTTAAGATTGAGAAATTAAATTCCCATTCATATACATTAAATCTGAATGTACTAAATGAACCTATTTGTATAGTTGTTTGTCTCGTCAAAGCCATTACTTAGTACAGTACAAAAAAAAATTATGAAAATTTAGTAGCCATTTTTGTGCAATTTAGGTTCGAAGAATCGTGTTACTGCAGAAGGAAATAACCTTGATACCCTAAATATTATTTTGTTAGACAACTTTATATGCTACTCTGGAATTTCGGTAATGATATTGTTTTCTAAATATTTTTACTGCCGCTAAAGGTTTTTAATTTTATACATTTAATTATATTTCAATATTTATTGATTCATTTATTTCTCTATAGAAGGGTACATTTACAAGATGAATTGAAGCAAACCGCTTGTAGCGTCGGAATGATTTTAAGTAATTTCCACTAGTGCACTGGTTGCTTCCTTGACTGTACGTGTTGTGTATCGTACGGACCTGAGTTGTCATTTTAAAAATTCTCATGGTCAAAAAGGATTTATATTTAATCCGTGGGCATTTTTTTGGATGTTCGAATGTTTTCTATATATATATTGAATATATGTGTAGAACTTTAAATTATGTCCAGCGCGTGCATTGCCTGAATTTTTTAACTTTTTTTTTTGTGGGGTTGGCCTTCTCTTGACTATCATGTCGGCCGGGGCGCTCATAATTCAGTAATGAGACTTGCACTTCATGGGAGAGGGGCAGGGATTAGTATTAATACCTTTTAAGAATTAAATATACATTATAGCGGTTGGCAGTTATTCCTGACTACCTGAAAATAAAATATGACGCCGTTAAATAAATTGATAAATGCTTATATCGAAAGCTTAAAGCAGTGTAAACTGTTATTTAATCAAGTACAATGAAAAGAAATAACAAAAACTATGATGAATTAACGCAGTAATAGCAAATAATCATTAATATTGTGATTTAACTCACAATCGTAGAATTTCTACAATCCAAAAGTCTCCATGCCTGAAATGAAGTAGAGAAGGTAAATCAAATAACTACCCAGTCAATGTACAGTAAGCGTGCCTCATCAGTGACCTAAAAGTCCGTATTTACCGGGACTACGGAACAGAACTGCGGATCAAAGCAAGCTGCCGATATTGCCACTCCGGACTACGACTCTTGCCAACGACTCCTAATGTTCACTAATGAAGCTAAAATGCTGGGCCCATCATCTGCCTCACGCGCCTTTACAAGAGGAAACAGGTTGCATTTTTACTGATATATAAGCGGCTGTTACAAGCAAACAAGGAGGCACTAATGACAATTTGCTCTGAAAATCTGTTCAAACTGTCCTCCATTCGAGCCTTTTAATTTTACACTGGGTGCACAACAACTTTCGGTACTTAAATTTTTCTAAGACATTGAGCAAGGTTTTACAACGAGCACCCTTGTTGATGCAATCAATGTGAAAGTCGAAAATTTATTTATAAAAACTCTTTTTATTGAATTGTTCTAATACATTAAAAGGAATTGAACCATTTTTTTAAATAAAATATTTGTGAATTAAAATTTGGTTATTTAGAATAAGCACCCCAGACGTTACTGAGGTTGGTATTCTTAACAGGGTTTATTGATTAAATAATATAAACAAATTAGGTCTATTTAAACAACTTTAAGAATTACAATTCAATGTAAAAAATACATTGCAAACATCAAATCCCAAATGATAAGCTAAACATCTTATTCAAAGTACTGAGCTGAAATATAATCACATAAAGCTTTAAAAGCATATTTTGAGAAGCGATATCACCACATGAATTTGTGAAGATAGGAATTTGAAAAATTCCTTTTGCAGCCAAAAATTGTCTTTATCCTGCTCTTCTGTTTAATCTAGGGTGCGTTTTCTTAACAAGGTCATACTGGGGTGCTTATTCATGACAAGATCCGNGTGTGTGTGTCGCCGTCTCGCAGACCTCGCTGAGAGGCGTCGCCTTCTACGGCTTCGATTCAGTAGCTTTTGCTTGCCGACCGAACTTTTCACTTGGAAAATCGTTATTCATATCATGAACGAGGTTAAATAATAATCTTATTTTCGAAGTTGGATCAAGGGTTACCAATAATCATCAAAGCGTAAATTAAAGAGATTTAAATAAAACATAAGATTTATCAATTTTAAGTGAACCACGTCGGCCTGAATCGTTATACTCAATGGCAACAAATATTCCATAAATTTATCATATGAAGTGAATAACAAAATATCCCTGCAATGCTTTGAGCAATAATTATTTAGTATGGCCTTTTATTGCAGCAATTAAACACATTTAAGTGATTAGTCGCCGCAGTGTTAGCGGTGTGCAATTTACGTAACTTTTGCAATTACGGATGCATTGAGCTGCAGTGAATTACAATCGGCATAGTGATCATTACGTCGACTTTTTACGCGCTCTGTTTTCAATTTAGATGGAAAATAATCAAATTTTGACCGCTAAGATGCCCTTAACTGCCGAAGTTAAAACCTTTTCATGTAGTTAATTCCTTGAACTTTTATTACTTAAGCAAATTTTGCTCTCATTCTTAAAAAAACAAAAACACATAATAACGATAATTTTGATTTTGAAAATAGGAAAATATCGCGAATTTCACCGAGACAAGAATCAACAGTATTCGACATATCAGAATGTTTTCTCAATAGCAGAGAACCTAGTTCTCGTTGATGAAATTTATCTTCCTAGCAAACTCTTCATAGCATGAATACATATAAATTGAGTGAAATTTTATGTATTTAAATGAAGAAATTACTCGATTGTAAAAGCATCCTAAAATCAAAAAATTATTTTATGAATATTTAAAATAAATTTTCCGTCTCGTATTTTCCAAATAAGAATCAACTTTACAAAACGAACGTCCAACTTTCACCAGAAAGAACTAAATTGAACATTACAGGAGCGGTGTAAAATTTAAAATTTAAATTTATTAAAGTGTGTAAAAATATTATTTGTGAAACATGGAAGGAGCACCAGTAAAGAAGACTATTTTTATTAAATCATTCTCTCCTTAAAAATATATCGATTATTAAAATTACTATTAATATCAATAAATTAATTTTATGAAAAATTTGTTTTGTTATTTAATTGTTATCTTAATTTGTATGTTTGTTAATATGATTAATTTTATTGAAGACAAGAGCACGGTTGCGAACGCTAAGCAAATGATGATTATACATTTGTAACATTCGCAAACTCAAATTTTGCTCGTAGTCACCATCAGTTTTCAAAGTTATTCCAATACAATACATTTTCGTGGACAGGATACGTGAGTATAATGATTTGATAAATTAATGATAAGAGGTTGAAATGATTAGAGGAGTAGTAAATCCGTGTGCTTTTAAATCGAAATTAGCAGCAAAGTTACTTAAAAATGGCCTGAGAAAACTGCCAGCTAAAGAGGAAAATGTTGATAAAATTAACCTAGACGCAGCAGAATGAAGAAATAGATTGGGATAAAATTATCTCGTTTCAAAAAAAAAAAAAGTTCACGAATAAACTCTATACTCCACAGAATGAAAACGAAAGTTCACGTAGTCTTTTTAGTCTTCACGGAAGGAAGACACAAATTCACGATGTCACTCTATTCTCAATAGAATGAGTACAAAAGTTCACGAATTTAGTCTAGTCTGCGAAATGAAGACACAAATTCACGACGTCACTCTATTCTCAATAGAATGAGTACAAAAGTTCACGAATTCAGTCTAGTCTGCGGAATGAAGACACAAATTCCCAAAGTCACTCTAGTCGCATCAGCATGAGTGACGGTCATGACTGCAAGACGCTCCCAGATTCATGCTGCTTGCTGCAGTGTCGCAGTGCTGGCTTTCGTATGCGTAGCCCACGTTGTTGGTGAGTCAAACGTACACTTAATTTTTAAAATTTAAAATAAATCCATTAAAATTCAAATATAATTTTGAATTCAACAAATTTATTTTGTTTCCGTATAGGTAACGTTATGAAATTGCTGTCAAATTAGTACAATAGAAGATTATGAAAGCTGCGTTGATATTGGACGTCGTAAAATGTGACTTTTATCCACGTCTATGAATATTTATTAACATGGCTAAAATTTATCAATGGTTAGTATCATTAGTTGGATTGAAACTGGACTTCTTTATTTTCAAATCCATGACATAAAATTCACGTGACTGTGCTATTAATATACAAAAAAAATATAACTCAGTACTAACTGCAGTGAGTGACAGAGCGCATTTTCTCGTCGACGAAAACGTGAAGTCGCAGACGGACGGACAGATGGACATAGCGAGCACAATAGTGCATTTTTCCATAAATGAGAAAATGCTCTAAAAATAAGTGATTTGATAATTTTAATTGTTACCTATCAATTTAACCACAATATCAAAAAGAATTGACTATAATATCAAAATATACCAGAAATTTATGAAACATTTTTTAAAGAGAAAAACTATATCGAAAATAAAATGAAAAATAATTGAAGTGTTTAACTAATGAGAATTGTTAGAATACTAAAAGCAATTTTTTAAGAATATTATTCTTATTGCCGATAAAATTTAGGATACTCTGCACGATAATAAAAGTTAAATTATAAATAATATCACAATAAATCAATTTTCTTAATTTACATTATACATACGAATTTTTTATTTGGGTTTTATTTAACTAACTAATGCATTGAAAATGAAAATAAAATCTGCTTCTGTACACACTGTGTAAATCGCACTAAGCTTAACCACACTCGTAACTCCTCTCCGCGTATTCCAAACCACCGGCATTCTATTAGCCAGCAAATTGCATACACACGCTAAATAAATAAATGAGCTTGTTGCCAGCATACCGCATTACAACTTTCTGGTAATTTTGTCGCTGTTTAAATTGAATAAAAATCTTTAGAGACGTCAGCTGGAATAAATTAGCACCGGTTTACTGTGAAAAATATGTGAGCAGAAATCTCATGTTTTTCAACCACTAGACACTGATAAAAAATCGGTTTCATATATGTTTATGGTTAACATAAAAATCCAGGGCGACATTTGCCTATTTTAATAAAATCTCTCATTGCACTTCACAACTTTGCGGCAGAGCATCCAATTTAGAGAATATATTGCTCCTATTAAAACTTGAAATGTCCTCTGAGTTTCAAATTTTTTATCCTCTTTTGTCAGTACTTCTGTAAAGTATTTGAATTTTTAATGGTTTGAGTTGTTGAGACGAGTACACATGTAATTTTCTGGCTCACTTAATGCAACCAAGAAATGCTATGAAGAGATTAAGCGAAAATTTGAGATGTTTTTCGCAACTTTAATTTTGAATTTAGAATTTAAGTTAGAAAATGAGTTGGCTAAGAGCAAATTTCCAAATTTACTATCAAACATCTTATGAATAAACAAAGTTTGTTACTTATTACGAGGACTTGCTCTTAGTTTGCAAAGTCAATAGGAATAATTAAGCTACCTATTCATTCATAATTTTTTTCATTAAATTTTTATTTGAAAAGAAAGCTGCATAGGCATACACTATGTCAAAAAAACATAATAAAAATATATTAAATAGTAATTTAATATATTTTAAAAGTGGCTTTCATCATTCTGAATACAAATTTAAAGTGATTTTCATCGTTCTGAATACTAATATAAGGTGGCTTTCATCATTCTGGCTTCAGAATATTCTTAACATAAGTAATAAAACTTTTTGCAAACGAATGAACTGAATATTGGTTGAATGTAAGTTGAATGAACTGCCATGTTTTAAAGTTGTCAGCTTTTCCTCAATGGTACAGCAATGAAGGTACTTACCAAATAGGGGTTTTCAGTATATTCTTGCAGCAAGTTTTATTGATAAATAATTCCTAAGCCTGATACCAGCGTGAATAATTTATTAGAACTGGAAGGGCAATGGTAGCAAGGAAATTTAATATTGTTTAATACATTTAAATTTTAGATTAATCTGGGTTGCATGAGAAAAAGTAAGCAAGTGTTAGAAAAAATTTATATATGTTACAAGCCCTCCGACAAAAATATGCACAGTGAATTAAATAGAGTAATTTAAATGAAATAAAGCTACAACTTTTTGAGATAGTTCTTTCACAAGTATGCTCGAAAAATGTAGCCTCCAGTCAAAATAAGTACATTCATTTACACACTTGAGACGTTCATTTATTGAGTGAGTGATGCATCTTACTAATAATGCTGAAAAATATTATTTTATAAAGAGAAAAAAATATGTGAAAAATTATTGCGCCGGGATACTCTACAATAATATTTCCATTGATTTTTTATTATTCCTCATTACAAATGCCGAGAAACTCTGGAAGTAATTGTTTCAATTTGTTACCTGGTATAAAATTCATTAAATACTACATATAATTGTATCATGAATAAGCAAAAAATCCTTTGAGATATTTTGGTTTCGGTTAGGTTTATCTTTATTATTTTGAGATAATTTGAAATGAGTTATGGAAGCATCAAAACAATTAGTAAAATATGTTAATTATTACAAATATTTCAACAGGTAAGATCCTCATCTCTACAGCTCACATGCCATGAAAATTGCTAATATGAAGGATAACTTCTTTTTTTTAATTGTATTTTTTGGGACCTCGGTTAGCTGAATAAATGAATAACAGTGAAAGTCTGGTAAAAACTGAGGGAACAAATTAAATTATCTGACCTGGCCAAGCTAGAAATGGGAAGGAAAAAACTCGAGCCATCACAGGCGGGAAAACAGAAATAACTTAACGCAGAATTTTTATATTAATTTGAAAACACTTTTTCATTCGGAAACATTATGATTTTCAAATTCAATTTTAACTTCACGATTTTATATACAATGCCACATTTTGATAGTATATATACAGGGTATTGACTATTGAGATGTAATACACCATCATTATTCCTCAAAATATAAACTTTCAGAAAGCATTGCAGAAAATTTTCCGATAATCTTTATACAGTTTCCGTTCCCACCGAAGCATGCCTGTCTGTCTCTACTATATGGACACCATTAACCACGGCCGTCGTTGTTTATTGATAGCTTTATTGATGCTAAGCTGCCGACTTTTGCTTGCCTAACCAAACAACTCTGATCTCTGCCGAGGCAGCTTTTACCAAGACGTCTTGGGAAGTCAACTTAATATTTATCTTTTGTTTCTATTTTAATCAATTATTAGGGGTCTATAAACCAAACCTGCAGAGACAATAGCCTGTTTATAGAAGCTGAGTTTGTTATTTGAAAATGCAATTGCCAATGGCTTACATTCGTTGAGTAGAAACTTAGAATGCTTTCCTTGTCGATATGGCACAAGTAAAAAGTGTATATCGTTTCTCATAGCCTCTAATTTTTGTCAATCTATGAAAAAATGAACAGTATTTTCTATAATTGATTATCTCAACCTCATATGAGTTATTCAACGTTCATTTCCGGGGAATGATATTACACAAATTGATCCTAAATAAACCAGAATATTTCTTTTCTGATTGTAGTATATAGTGACATGTTGTATTCTTTGAAGATGAAAGATTGCCCATAATGGAGTGTAATTTTACGCTCTATCTTTCCTACTGATGGTCTGTTTACAAGAACTAATCTAGAGCTTCTGTTAGGAAGAGCTGATGATGACGTCAAAATTGTGAAACGTAATAGGATTGCTGGCGCCGCGGAAAATACGCGTGTTGTGATAGAATGATTTAGCTTTGTATTGTCCTGTTCAATGTCAAAGAGAGATGTCTCAATGTTGTACTTCACAAAATATATTCTTAAATTTATAAATTAATTTTAGTTTATTCGAGATTTTTTGTAATAAACATTCACGTATCGCGATTTTTTTATGAACACTCACGTTTAAATAAACATTCAAGAGTTTATCGGGCTATACGTTGTCTTGATCAAGCTAAGGATCATGAACGTCCACTTATATTGACTATACAAAGCAAACCTATTTTGCCAAATAGTTTCTTCTGTCAATAATTTTGGATCGTAAGCAGAAAATATTGTTCGACAAATATAAATCATCTGTCTTGAAATTCACGGCAAAGTTATTCGGCAAAATATATTTAAACACTTAAAAAATTTCAATTTTAAAAGAGGCTCTACACGTACTATATTTTTTATTTGTAGCTCTACCGATATTCTTGTCCAGTCGCCAGAGTAAGCATATTTGTCACAAATCGAAGCCCTTCCCATTCGTGCCAAAACCTTTAAGAAGATTTTGAGCCCATGCGTATCCCAGCTGTCCAAAGCAAAATTTTCAAGTTATTCTCTTTCCAAAAACAATGTTCCAGTGCTTCGTCTTCTCTAAAAAAAAAAGAAAAGCCTCGGTTAGGGCGAGAGAGCGCGCCATTTATGCTGAAAAATGACGACAATGAAGAGTCTTCGTTGCAACAACGGTCGATTGCTATGAGACAGCCACAGAGATTGTCTTATTTGCCTTCTGTGCAAGATTTATGGTATTATTCAGGTAGCTTTCACAATTTGAATATTTGGAACTGAATTTTTCCCTTTGGGTAGTAAAGGGCTTTCCTAGCGATTTCGTGAATGATTTTCAGTATTTTTATATTCCAAGTATCGATGGCTGGAATCAATTGAATAGAATTGAACAAGATTTCATTAAATCAATCATGTTTCAAATAGCCAATGTTATTATTATATTTAATAATAATTAATAGTACTTTAATGTAATAATAGTTACATATTTATAATTATTATTATTGATAACTATTTATTGAAAAATTATTTTCATTTACAACAGTAAAAATTTTGCTACTGAATTTAAAAAATAATTAAATGGCAGTACTAATGTATTAGTTATTATGGACAATGGAAGGAGTAGCCAGGGTTTGTTAATGTCATCGTAGGATGAAAGCAATTTGCGCTATCAATTATAAAACAATTCAGGCATAAAACATTATTTGGCCCTTTATTATATCAATTATTCGAATAATATGAGAGCTATCTACAAGAATTACAATGAGAGACTAACAAAACTCCACAATTTCACACCCGGGAAATTTTTTCAAACACACAAATAAACATTTTTTTAGATATATTTTTATTTGTAAATGTGTATTGATATTTTGGCAATCATTAATACAGATTGTTTTTTTCTTCATGTTAGTTATTTAACCTTTAAGCATTGGCTAGATAATTGAAACTGATGGATGTAATCATTCATTGACCATAACGAATTTAGTTATATCTATATTCACTCAAATTTTGCCAGTTTGATGAGGGCAAAAATTTTGATATAGATTTTTTGGAAAATTAGTCATCGCGATGGAAATATTATTGACCTGAGCCTGGGAATAGGCTTTGATTGATCTGTGTCTTGGGATACGTATCCGACATTTGTTAATTAGTTTGTATTGATGGTAATTTAATATAAGAGTGTGTTTTGCTTTACTAGAGGTGATTAAGGTTGGTCGTACATGATATTTCTTCAAATTGTTTTAATTTATTGTCCGAGCAAGTAAGGGGAAACTTTAGCGCAAAAATTGTTCATCCTTTTCTTCGTAAAATTGGGTGGCAGTTTGCCTTGCATTAGATTGGACTATATTCGTAGCAGATCTTCTTCTTGCTATAGCAGAACCCAGCCTCAAAATTAGTTTAAAACCTAGAGTATTATAGTTCTCCATGAGAGATTCAATGTATACTGTGCAAAATTGGCTATGCTGTGTATGTCAACAGCCTTCGACAAAAACTCTGAGCAAGAGAGAATTCATTTCCTACAACCGTAAGGTCTAAATTTTATCTGAGTGTTAAATATCAAATTATTATAAGAGAAATAATTGAATTATTAATAAACAGAGTAATACAAATTACGTTGTATATCTAAACTTGCTACATGAATTCGTTAAAAGTTGTAAACCACTTTTTGGAATGCAAGGTCTGATGTATATTTTATTATGTTGTTAGTATTCAATTTTTAGTGTCATTCAAAAATATCCAAACGTTTTAGTTAACGATGACTTTTCAATAAATATTCCGATTGTCACTTGATATATTCCACAAAATATTAGCTACCATAAAATAATGAAAAGTTAGTTAGTTTTGATTCGATTTTTTTATTAAATGCAAAATAAAATTTGCATCGTGGTTTTAAACTTGAATTCATACGAGAGTTTAATCTGGAGAGTATTAATTAAAGATTAATACTACCAATTTTTAATACAATTTTGGCTGCGCCAGCTCCATCACACAAAAAATTTTAAAACCTGTCACGAAATCATCAAGCAAATTCGTCAGAACTTCAATGAGAATCGTCTCTCAGGATATAAATTCTGAAATATCAATAAATTAGTTTGCTCGTCGATCTGAAAATGAAAAGCCTTCTGCAGAAATATAAAAAATTATATAGAACGTAACTCATTTATCAAAATTGAATTCAATAAAAATAATTCGACATCGTTTATGCCACAATTTATTTTAATAAAAATATTCCTGCTTAATAGGACTTTATTAATATTAATCAAGTTCAAGGATTGACGAAGAATAATTGGGGATAATTTGGGTTCAAGGCCTCAGTTAAACGGTTTCCTGTCGACAGTGGAAAATAGAACGTATAAGTCTGTTTTTCGTGATTATTAGGGTTATTCAGCATTGTAAGCTCAATTTAAAACAGTTGTATAATGTGGAATGACTTTTTTAATTAAAAGGCAAAAAATTATCGACTTTGTAGTAACAATTTTCTTTTCTTAGACTTAAAGATTTCAATTTGAGTACGATTCAAATTTACTTAATAAATTACCCTTGAGAGTTATTCCCAACACGGCGTAAAATGTACATTGCAACTTTTTTCACTTAATTTATTTTAAAACCAACTTTTAATGAACCGAAAACAACTAATTTTCGAGTTTTAATGTCACTAGGCTGCGTAAATCTCAAATTCACTAAAAATTTAAAAGTGAAGAAAACTCCCCACAAATTCATGTCTCTGTTGAAAACGTTTCGAAGTCCAGCTTATATTTTATGTTTTTTCGTCTTTTTTCTTGGATGGCCAATGGACCTCTCGATTTTAAGCCAATATTCTATATAACAGATACGTCGATGACACTTTTATTGCTTCAAGCATCCCTCTCGTCTGTAAATTTTTTTTCATTACCTAAACCTGCAACATAATTATATTAAATTTAACATGGAACTTGAATCTAACAATAGTTTGCCATTTTCGACTGCAAATGTTAATAAATCCTATTTATTTCCGTTTTCTGACTTCTGTTTTCCGAAAATTGACTTTGTTAGTTTAGATTTCAGTTGAACAAACACTATTACACCGAAGCTTTCATATATGTTATACATTCCATGATACGAACACAGTACACACCTGTTTCCTGCGGTGGCGCAAACAGAATAAGACTATTAGAGTATTAGTGGCTACTAACCCGGGGCCATACTTTCAAAACTCGCTAAGTGAACGTTGCGAATAACGCTCTATTTTCTTGTCTATGATTGGTGGATTTTGCTTGAAAGACCGTCAATGATTAGCTGATGAACTTACTATCTTTTAACTTTTTTTGAAAGTATAGGCCCAGGACTTCAGGGTCAATCTGGCAACATCGCGACGAACGCGTCTGCTTTATTTATTAATAGGACATTCACTCCTTCAATAGGACATTCACTCCCAGTATAGGTTTCACTCCTCTACAATAAATTACCCTTGAGAGTTGATTCCAACACGCCGTGAACTGTACATTGCAACTTCTTTTCTGAGTTATCTGACTTCTTTCTCTTTCTTCTGATTTATTTTAAAACCAACTTTAAAGAAACGAAAACAACTAATTTACGAGATTTAATGTCACTAGACTGCGTAAATCGCAAATTCACTATAAATTTAAAAGCGAAGAAAACTCCCCACAAATTCATCATGTCTCTGTTGAAAACGTTTCGAAGTCCAGCATATATTTTATGTTTTTTTGTGTTTTTTCTTGGATGGCCAATCGACCTCTTGATTTTAAGCCAATATTCTATATAAAAGATGCGTCGATGACACTTTTCTTGTTTTCAAGCATTCCTCTCGTATGTAATTTTTTTTTCATTACCTAAACTTGCGACATAATTTTATTCAATTTACCATGGAACTTGAATCTAACAATAGTTTACCCTTTTCGACTGCAAATGTTATTAAATCTTATTTATTTCCGTTTTCGGACTTCTGTTTTCCGAAAATTGACTTTGTTAGTTTAGATTTCAGTTGAACAAACACTATTACACCGAAGCTTTCATATATGTTATACATTCCATGCCACGAACAGTGAATTTTAAATTTTGGGCAACATCTTCTCGCTTAATGGATTTCCTTCTGGCTTGGCGTTTACCCAAATTAAAAAATTCATGTCCAAACGATACAGTGAAGTTGTTCCAGAGCCCGACAATAGGAACGTTATTTATTGTTCCGTTCCATACTTCGACTTCATAGCTTCATACTTCCGAAGCTATGTCGAGAAAATTAAAATATTTGCCTATGAAATACTTACCAAACAATAATCTTCATAGTTTATTGTGAACAATTTTAAAATAGGTTATTTTTTTAAGTACAAAGACATCCTCCCTTTTCATATGCGATCGTCCCTACCTTATAAAAATAATTATGCAAGATCTGCGTACGTTGGGATGATGTCACGCAATATTTATTCTAGGGTCGCTGAGCATAGAGGGAGGAGTTGTAGGACTGGGCAGTTTCTGTCGCGCCCCCTTCATTCTGATGGGCGTACTCACACAGACAGTGCACCGTTACAGTGTTCGAAAAGAACACCAAAGTTCTAGCTTCTAGTTCTGGTGCTCCCGATATGCGCATTTCAGAATCATTGTATATTTTCAAAGAGAGGCCTAGTTTAAATACAGTCTTTAGCTCCTATCCACTAGACATTGTGAATAGATAGGTCTTGAGTGTTTTTCGTACTTTCTTACTTTGTTTGTATTTTTAGTTTGTAAGTTTAGGTTTAAAGTCCTACATTTTTTATTATTTCGACCATATTAACTTTTGATTGTATCTGTGTTCTGGATTTGTCGAACTGACAATGGAGCTGGAGTCCGAAACGTTTTCAATAGAGATAAGATGAATTTATGTGCAGGTTTACTTGCTTTTAAATTTCTAAGTATTATCTAAAGCTGTTTCCGAATTTCAATGGGAGGAATATAAGCCTGCCGTACTTTTCAAATAAATAGGCACAGAACACAGACATAACGCGAGAATTCAGAACAACAGAGCGAAGGCTTCTGAATTTGATTTAAATGGAAGCGAGTTTGATGAACATTTCGTTTGGTCTGGCATTTAAACTTTAACGCAAAGAAGATGTAAATACTTTTTCGCTTATAAAACAGGGGAGCTTATGGCGTCTCTGCAACGGGGTGATCCTTCTGAAGCTCGAGGCTTAAAAGAACTTTTGATCAACTTCCTCCAAAACTATTTAGGCGGTGAAATTTCCAACTACAGCAGTTTGACCTGCATCCTAACTAATGCTCTTAAGTATTCACGCCACCACGAATAGTTGCAAGCCTAACGAATTTTTTGTAAATAATTATGAGATTTTACGCGGGGTAGCGAACACATTAAACCAATGAAACTGCAAATATGGCTGAATACTTATAATAAAAAACATGAGGCGGGGATTAAAAGAACAGTTCTGTTGTACTTACAACATTCACTCTAAAATAGATTTATTTACTGCTCATATAACAAAAGAAATTAAACTGAGTTTTAATTTAAAAAATATATTTATTAGGAAACATTGCCAATTTTTACCTAGAAATACAATTTTCTCCTGAAACATGTCAAAAAAACATAATAAAAATATATTAAATAGTAATTTAATACATTTTAAGAGTGGCTTTCATCATTCTGAATACAAATTTAAGGTTGCTTTCATCATTCTGACTTGAAAATACTCTTTACAAAAGTAATATAATTTTTTGCACACGAATGAACTGAANGAAAGAAACTCAGCATAGAAAATTTCCAAAGCGAACAAAGCCAAGCAGCATTGTTGCGGGCTCCCTATCCGCATTCTGATGACTTCTCTTAAATTCCTTTTACTTGCGTTGCGTTTTTTTTTCTTTTAGCCTGCACGCCCCAACAAGGCAATGTGTAAACGAAAACGGTTTTATCAGAGCCGCATGAACGATGAAATTCTTGGCGTGGAGCACTAACTCGTCTATTTTTTCAGTTGAGTAGACGTAGCCGTCCCGCTTAATTGCAGCCTCTAAAAACGCTCCCTTGAAATACTCCCTTAGAATTACCCTCTTATGTCAGGATAAAGAAATCTTTTTCTTTCGTATCTCTATTGCTTAGATAAAAGCTTAGAGTTTATTTCAAATGAAAATGAAAAAGATTAAAATAGATGATTTTTCATGATGTTCATTCCCGAAGATTCTTGTAAATGGAGCCGATTAAATATCTGTGGATTCGAGTGCATATATGAGCTCTTTCTTGTATTTCTGACGGATTATTTTCGCTTAAATGTTATTTAAAGCTGCTCCCAACCAGCAACTATACATCAGCATAAAGGTAAACAAAATTGCTGTGGTAAAGACCTTTTAAGATTTAGGTATTAGCGGATACCCAGAAACTAATCATAAGAAAATTTGGATGCTGCTGCTTTTTAGTCACACGACTGTTTGAAAGCCATTTGCGTGAGATACGTGAAATGTAACTTTTTAATAACCAATCGAATCGATAACTCCGTGGTTCAACATCAATCAATTATAATTGCATAGTCTTCATTTTCAATAATTATGTCCGCAAAATTGAAATTTTTACAAAAAAAAAGATGAAAATGACTCGTGTAGGTCTAGTTAGAATACTCTTCGTTACCCGAATTTCAGAAATACGAAAAAATACCCTTCCTTTCTAACAATAAGTTAATTATCGTGCGAAGTTATAATTTATAGGCGGATCTCAACTTAGTTTAGTTTAGAGCACAACCATGGACTGCTTTTTGACACCAATCATCATTGATTGTAACGCCGATAATCCTTGCGTGACTCCACACATCAGCTGCGGATTGACTCTGTCCTCCATAAACCGAGCCATGTAATCATAATATCTTGAATCATTCCTGGATTAAAATACCAACTAGAAGAAACTAATATCCCACAATAGTTCTTCGATCTAATTAATTAACTAATTAACGGGTTGATCAGACTTGAAGAGGTAGGGATTTGTTTCCAAATTACTCCATTTATGCAAGGTTTACAGTATTTTTTAGGAAGATGGTAACTTTGGAAGATTATAAATTTCAGCTGGCCGAATCTCAAGGTTTAACGGTTGTCTGTTCGGCCAGGATTGATTCAATGTCGAGGATTGATAGTAGAATTTTTTGGGGAATTGGGAATATTTTCTAAAAAATAATATGGTACTTTTTACGGTAGGTACTGTGTTCGTGCCTAATCTGTAAAGAAAACGTTATACAAAATTAGAAATCCTTTGTGCCAGATTTTTTATTTTTTATTTGTTTATTTTCCTGTCATCAAAAATCTCTCAAACAGAAACCGTTGAAAAACCAACGAGTTGCACTTGAATTATTTTAATATAGCAGAAAAAGCTATCTTTTAACTTATATCGTAATTACTAACATGAATTCAAAAAAAAACAGCAAAAAATAATTTTAATTTGTTTCATTGGCGACGCCTCAAATTAAGAAATGCTTCCAAACAATTACTCCTTATTGCCTTGAAGTAATAATAATGACGCTTTCTGTTTTGCATCTTTAATATTTCGCATAGTATTTGCAAACTGCAGAGTCAAATATTCAGGATCTCGCACTCAGTTTGCGCCCAATTTTTTTCGTGAAAATGCTCCTCCGGCGTCATAAAAACATAGCAGATGAAATTCAATCAATTCAAAATCAACTCTGACGTTATTGGTTTATTTTTTACATCACTATTGATTTATTTTTACATTTATAAATATGATTTTACTAATTTTCAGCAGTTAAATTTTGAATTCTACTATATGTTTTGAAAGAGTCTTTCTAATGATTCGAATATTTTTCACGAGTGCCTGAAACTCCATCATTAAAAAGTGAATTTACGTCTGAAGTTTATTTAATGATTTTCGTTATGACTGCCTTAAAACGATTTAAATTCTCACAAGAGCCATGCACTTGAATGCACTTTTTCATCCAGCAGCTGGCACTCCCACGTTGGGATTCAAATATTCACTGAATTCGTTAATTTTAAATGCAGGGGATCTTGCACATATATTATTTCGCAATTTTCCAGAGGTAACCCATAAAATTTCTAAATTTAAATAAATAAAAATCTAGGAAGGCATTTAAACCCTGCTGGTCTTCTAATAATAAGTTCTGTGTTCTCTGTATATTTGTTCGGATTTTCTGATCAGACGAATTCGATTGTTTTTGCTAAATATCAATATGGGCTCACGCGTTATGAAAATTGAGCTGATTTTCTGTCCAAACATTTTAATTATCAATGAAATTAATAAAGTTTTAGTTCGAAACGCTCATTGTTCACAGTTGTATATGTAATATATTCACAAATATGAAGCAATTTTCATTAAAAGCAATTGAAAATTCTCCGATTATTGCGTTACAAGCCTAAATACACTGCCACCGCCACCAAGAAAGCGTATTTAGACACTCGTCTAAGCCAATTAACTTGCAGGGTAGCGTTCCACATGTGCAGCGTTACAACATTAATGTGCTTATTAACAGCCGTTATCATCGCTCGAATTATTTTGAAGATTTATCTCCTACTAAGATTTTAAACCATTCTCCGATATCACACATGAATATAATTTTAGGTCCAAATTCTGAGAAGAAGTATCCACTAAATCCACTTCTTTCAATGTTCAAATTTTACTAATGCTTGTAACTTATTTTTCTGCGAATTTAAATGTTGAAAATAAAATTATTTCAATATATAATATATTTCAATGTTTTCAATAGTTAAAATATTGAAAATATTACCCATTGGCTTCTCAGGTTCAGTAAATCTAGAGCAGCTAGCGGAGTGAATCTCTTTTAACCATTAGAAAACTGCAAATGCTTACTACTGTTTGAAAAGTCATAATAATTTGAAGTCATGTTTCCATTCAATTAAATTGTACCACAAAATGTCACTCACATCTGAAAAAATTCTGCTGCAACCAAAAGAGAAGTTAATGAAGCAGCATTTGCTTATTGCCTTTTTTTGCAGCATTTTCTAATATCTTTTAAACCCCTTCTATGCAGATGAAAACCCTGAGATAACGAGATCTTTTCTGTGCCCCTCGAGAAAATGTTTCTCTGCGGCAGAAACCCATCAGTTGAGCATGTCAGGAACAGGCTACTCATGTCATGTCGCGCAGTGGTGGTGACTGAAGATTTTTTTTTAATGGGCGTTAGTAATTCAATACAAAATATTTTAATTTTTAACTTTTTAAATTGCAAGAAATTTCTAGCTGAAACTTAACATGCGAGTGAAAATTGGTATAAAATATTTGTATATATTGAAAAAGAAATAAAATTGCGAAAGACAGCCTCACAAATCTCCCTTTTTAACATAAACCGATTCCAATAAATTTGACTTTTTGTATCAACCAATCAAAGCCAAAAAATAAATTTCTCGTCTTTTTCTTGCAGCAATTACCAGTTAAATTTTTATTTCAAGTGATTGAAAGCTGCTGTTATTACTGCTTCATTAAATGAAGCAATAGAATTATATTATCGTAAATCTAGAGTCATAATAGAACTTATTTTCATGCATGCACTGAAGGCGCTGAGAAACTTTCATATAATCGGACGCACTCCAAATAATCCATAAACAGATATTGTTTCTCATAATAAAGATTTATTCAAGAAATGAATGATGGGTTGATGTTTTATTCTACTTACTGAATTATCTATTTAATCTTCTCAAATGCCCTCCTTCAAAACACTATGCCCTCGGATGAATTTTAGCAATAACGACTTACATTTACAATTTGTACAATTTACATGCGACTTTGAAATAGCTCCTACTAAAATTTATTACAGAGAATTTGGTTATTAATTGGATGTTCTTTACTTTGAAGGCTGTTCCGTGCCACCGATCATCTCTGATAACAAAATGTAAATCTTATCTGTACGACGTCCATGTCCCGCGTCAGTCGCGGTGCGTGCAGGGAGCAGTTTGTCTCCCTGACGAGAAATATGTGACCTTTACAGTAAAAAATGAAACATTTCTCAAGGGCAGGGACTTTATGTGTTTGTGTGCTCATATTTTCCATTATCGAAGTAGTCGGTATGTTAAGTTAATGTAAAATTTCATGTAAAAGAGCAAGCAATTTATTTAGCAGTATTTACGGAAAATTTTTAACATGGGTTTTAAGTTTAATTCCGTGTTATTACCGGAAATCTGATTTTGAATTGAGTCTAGGAAATTACAAAATCCTCAACTTGAACTAATGGTCTATTTCATTCAAATGAAGGTCCTGACTAACAACAAACAAATACGTTGTAAACAATAAAATGTTGTACTTATCTCACCGTCTCACAGTTACTTTCATTTAAACTGCAGAAACCAGCTGAAGAATTTCTACTACATTATTTATATAAAAAATACGCGGAGGGGAAAAAGTTCCTACCGAACACATTTTTTTTAAATCGAACGTCGTAAAGAATATATAAGGTTGCCCGAGAAAATTGACAAGATTTATTTATTTATTGGAGTGGGTCACGTCATCCGGAGCAGCAGTCTAAGTTTTTCATGACATCAAGATTTACGAGGGGAGGAGGATGACTGATTTGGAATAGTAGGCGCCTTGGCAGCGACCTGCTTGGATTTGCCGCTTGCTTACAACCCTCCCCTTGTTTACCAGTGAATAAAAGCGGTCATAAACTGGTTTATAGTTCACCGTGAATCACTAATTGCCTTCAAAAATAAGTTTTTGAATTGTTTTGAATGGGGAAAGAAGTGAAAAGTTTGTCCTAAATGTAGAAAATTCCTGAGTTTCATTTCTATTAATACTACAATTAACCATTTGGTGACAATTTTGAGGCAGAAATTTTCGTTGATTTCCCATCTAAACAAACATAATAATGATTGAAGATTGAGCAATAAGAACGTCCAAGAACTATCTCAGTATATTTAACTAAATTAAAAAAGTCAATAAATAGCAAAATTTTGCCACAAAATAAATATGTAGAGACTCTGCTTGCTTCTCCATAAAGAAATATCTGCTTGTGGCAAATTTGTATGTAGAAAATTAAACAAAATTAAAAAACTCAATAAACAGCAAAATTGTGCCACAAAATAAATATGTGGAGACTCTGCTTGCTTCTCCATAAAGAAATATCTGCTTGTGGCAAATTTTTATATACAAAATTAAACAATTAAATCAAAAATTTCAATAAACAGCAAAATTGTGCCGCAGAATAAATATGTAGAGATTCTGCTTGCTTCATATCTGCTTGTGGCAAAGAGAAGACTAGAAAACAGAGAAAATGTTATGGGAGAAGACTAGAAAAAAATTCCCAAAAATTGTAAAGGACGTTGTAAGCAATATTATTTTTCATTTGACGTAAAAATTTTACTAGTAAGTAAATAAAAACGATGTTATTTATTATTAAAAATAATTCACATATTTGAGCAAAGGACTGGATTACAACTCATGCAAATGAGTAACGCATAATAATTGCTCTTTTTAAAAGCGTATTATTTACTGGTAGCGAACTAAAATACTGTGGTTTAGCTAAAATTAAGAGAAATTAGTGATGCTTTGACAAAGGAGCGATACACTTTTAGGGCATGAGAGTACCCTCAGGGCATGAGAGTACCCTCAGGGCATGAGAATACCCTCAGGGCATGAGAATACCCTCAGGGCATGAGAGTACCCTCAAGGCATGAGTATCCTCAGGAGATGATTTTTACTAAATTTACCCTTCACTAATTAAATTTGGGATTTATGCTGATATATGCAGCCATTACGGATTAATAAGAAATTAATCGAAAAAATCATCAATTGATGAAGTATTTGCTTCATTTTTAATTGAATTCAAACATGGCTATACAATTTGACTGCAGTCTAGGGACGAAAAAACATTCAACAATTTCTGGTATTGAGAGTTTTTATTGCGATACAGTCAGGCTTGTGAGTAAATTGAATAAGCTTGCGACATATTAGTGTAAATATTTTGTGCACTTTTACATGTACACAAGTTCCAAAATGGAGAATTTTTTTCTTATCTGCAACTCGTTGTTAAGAATGTAAAGGAACACCATTGCAATGTTACAAGGTGAAGAACGTGTGATCTTTAAGCCCCATTAAAAAAATCTAAATTTTTTATTTTGCTTTGTGCAAAATCTATATAGACGGCGTCACCACATTATGAGTTAAATATCAATTTTTCTGTCATTTAACGACTTATGATCTTTAATAAGATTCTCGTTGAAAAGTTTACTATTACGAAAGCAATATCATTTTTCATTTGACGCAAAAATGTTAATAGTAAATAAATAGAAACAATGTTATTTATTATTAAAAAGAATTCACATATTTGAGCAGAGGACTGGATTACAACTCATACAAATGAGTAACACTTAGTAATTGCTCTTTTTAAAAGGGTGTTATTTAATGGTGAAGAACTAAAATAACGTGTTTAGGCCGAAACTAAGAGAAATTAGTGATCTTTTGACCAAGAGCGATACATTTTTGCCTTTTTGTGAGTAATCCTGACACAGGTCTTCCCCGTTAAACAGTGTATCAGTGCTGCGTGCAGAACGTGTGTCACTATTTGCATAAAATAAAACAAATTAATTTTTCTGAGTGACAACCCACTTGTAATGATAAAAATAAAAAGACCCATTTTTTAGAGTAGAGAAAGAATAAATAAATATTTTTGTATTAAATGATAATTAATAAACGTTGTAATAAAAACACTGTATTTAAACACTTTTATTCTTCATTTGAATATTAAGAATGATGCCTTCGTTGATGCAGACATATTCTAAATTTTTTAATATGAACTTTAAATTTGAAACATCAAAGACAAATGGATTATGTCAACATAAATGAAGACTTGTAGTTTTTAGTAAATGATTGTAATTCTTAAACCCTAAATTGATTGTAAGTAAATCTTCATTATCATAAATTTCCGTTATATTTAATTTGAGCAGTGCGTTTGCTAAAAATTCATATTATTCGTTGTAAATTCTCCACCGAAAAGATCTTTGCAAGCGTAAATGAAATCCATACAGTTCATCAATTTGTATACCTAAAAAATCATTGTAGCTTTGGCCTCTGTTATTATAATATGATGAATATCTTTATCAACTCTGTTATGAGCGGGAAAAAATGTTCAGGGTCAAAATATTTACTGTTGATGCAAATATTTTTGGAAATTACCTCACAATTTAAGAAAAATTTACAAATAATAAAACCTCCATTGCAAATTATTGACTCGATGAGTATTTGTTATTCTGTCAAAGCTGGAAGAATAAGAAAAAAAAAGTTCAAATGAATCACTCAAATAACTTAAATATATTCAAAGCTTTTCCGAATGAGGAATTCCGTCTGTCCATTTATAATTTCCCTAATTATTCTGAGTCCAATTCTATTATGAATCCCTCTCTGAAAAAAAAAAAAAAATTTCTTTCGACGGCAGCGCGTTTTGTATTGGCTTCACTTCTATGAGTAAAAAAAAATTCCTCGGTTGA
This sequence comes from Hyalella azteca, assembly GCF_000764305.2. Lineage (NCBI taxonomy): Eukaryota > Metazoa > Arthropoda > Malacostraca > Amphipoda > Hyalellidae > Hyalella > Hyalella azteca. The sequence continues at coordinate 277,030 of NW_025940355.1, forward strand.
CAGAACCAATTAAAATTAAGCGTTTTGTGAGACAACCAAAACATTCTTAGTAGCAAGCAAATACCCCACGCATCGTAATAACATCATTATTCTTTTTATCAAATAAATTATTTCGAAATAGTAAATTTTAAATGAGATTGCTCATGGAGATGAACAAGCAGAATGCAAATAATGAACTAGAGTGCTGGAAATCTAATTTATATTTGAACTTGACTTGAACGAAAGGACTTTTTCCTATTAAAAATCTATTTATGTTAAGTTCAACTTTGATTTTTCGGAGCTTTCGCCAACAATGTATTCCAAAATTTGAGAATAAAATCCTCCCTTTAAAATCGCTCATCAACAATATAACAAGGTCAACTAACAATGAGCAGCAAAAGCGTTAGTTCTAGTGTCAACAATATGAGTAGGTCAATGAACAATGAGCAGCAAAAGCGTTAGTTCTAGAGTTCTGACATTAGAGTCAACGTATGCTGGGGCCATACTTTCAAAACTCGCTAAGTGAACGTAAGTACTTACGCTCTAGTTTCTTGTCTATGATTGGTGGATTTTGCTCGAAAGGCCGTCAATGATTGGCTGATGAACTTACGATCTCTTAACTTTTTTTGAAAGTATAGGTCCAGGTCGGTCCGAGCAAATGCAGGAGCACAATACTGAAATTGATAAACTTTGTTTTTATCTTTTAAAATATAAATCAATATATAAAAACGAAATAATTATATCAATCATCGTTTATCTACGTCAAGAATTTTGTACATAAGAATTGCGAAAAAGGATTTCTTTATTTTCTTCATTTGTAATATCAGAATTCGAATATTCTGCGGAATAATCACAAAATAATCAGAATATGAAGCAATGTATGGTTATGAACTGAAATACAATGAGAGGAAAAGAGAAACAAATCAAATGAATGCGAATCTTAATTAGGCTCCTCAATGGAGACTTTTAAGTGTAGTCAATATTATTCCTCATGAGGTTTATGCATCAAAAGAAATGTATTTCTTTCGTAAAGAAATGTATGTAAATAATACCTACGAGCTCCGTGTACAATTTTAACAATGAAAATATTGCGGATAATAAAGCGTTCAATAAATCCAGAACCTGGAATATTTTCATGAGTAAAATATAAATTTCTTTTAATTGTAATATTTGGTCTCAAAGCTGAGCTATAGAGAACTAAAAAACTCAGGTAATACTTATGCCGGTTAACTGTTAATCTATAAGGAAAATCAAACAATTTGATCACGTGTTAACTCTCAACTACTCATTTATATCAAAGTAAAGTGTTTATAGTTTACTCGATTTTCATCTTAATTAGTAATATTCTTTGAATATTCTACTGGCTCATCTAATATGCTGTACCTCAACATAATATGCTGTACCTCAACATAATATGCTGTACCTCAACATAATATGCTGTACCTCAACATAATATGCTGTACCTCAACATAATATGCTGTACCTCAACATAATATGCTGTACCTCAACATAATATGCTGTACCTCAACATAATATGCTGTACATCAACATAATATGCTGTACCTCAACATAATATGCTGTACCTCAACATAATATGCTGTACCTCAACATAATATGCTGTACCTCAACATAGTATGCTGTACATCATCTACATATGCTGTACCACAGATGAAGCTGTAGCGTCAACATCGCGATGTTGTTATAGCAGCCTGCAATGTCTTGTTCGAGTCTAAAAATAATATAGAGGATTACAAAGTTTCTCACGATATGACAGAACGTTGTTGGATACTCTGAGATTCGTACCAGAATACCGAACCATAAGCTCAAATAAAAGCAGAAGAAGATTGTGAAAATAATGTAGATTCTAAGTTAGGAACTTAAATCAGTTGAGGATCTGCGATAGTTGCAGAATGATGCAATGTTTTTTTTTCAAAATTCGAAAAGAGAATTGAGCAAATGTTTGAGGTGAATTTCCTGTCGATGAATGAGTTTCGAATGGAGCGATCTAAAAATAAGACATTCTAGTGCATATACGTAACAACCAACGTTGCTCGTTCGACAATAATCGTAGTCAATTTTTTATCCATTCTTCAAGGGCTTTTAATTTATGACAGCAAACACATAAAATAAAGTGGAAAACAAATTTAGGTAGCAGTGCTTTTAAAAAGTGATTTTTCTGCAGGTATTCCTCTCACCTAAACTTCACCCGATGTTTTAACAGATTTCCTAGATTTTGTAAAGCTGAATTAATTTCGAAAAATAACTTTTTAATTTCAGTTTAATCCTCTCATGTCTTTTTCACCTGAACCCTAGCATATTCCTTTAGTCATTAGTATACCGGGAAATAATTAGGTATTTAAAGCAGGTGATTAATTTTACCTAAACTTTCTCGACCTGCAGCAGGTTTATTTAATCTATTTAATCAATTGTGGTTTGGGAGTAGAACTCTAAAAATAATTTTTAATCCGATCGAGGAAAGCAGACGTCATCACCTGAAATGATTGGTTGCAATTCCGGCTAGGTCGCTGTATTCACTGTTGACGATTTTTTGAGTGTTGAATTGAAAAGTCTTCCTCAGAGCTGCTCAATTGTCAGGTGACAATCAATTGCTTGATGGAGTCAGATGTACTTTAAATAATCCAAATGACGCATTCCATTTTCGTTTAATAGAATAGCACGCATTTTTAATTCTATGCTGTTATTCATGTTCACACTCTAACGTTTATTTATACATCAAAGATAAAATGTACAGCAGAACCATTCATTCATTATTTTACTAGACAGAATCATTCTCAAACTCGGGTTCGTGTAAATTTTGTATCGAAGTTTGTCGGCTGCAAAGCCGAACTTTATCCTTCGAACTCTTTGTTACCGACCACATTATTTACGTTTTAGTTTCTCTTGTTTTGATTCTTTGCGCTCGTCTTGTAACGATAATTTAAATGCTATTCTTGGAAAGAATTCAGGCGAGACTAGTATTTGGAACGGATAAATCTGTAAGCGATGGACAAATCTTTTCCTAAATCCCCTTTTATCCCAGCAGGAAGTTGAACCATTCTTAGAAAGATACTTAAAAAGTGCATTTCTAGAAGATCCTCATGCGCTGCTGGTCTCGAAACATCGCTTTACGCAAATGGCTTTCGAATGGACGCGGCAAGTCTGTTGAGAAGAAAAAGCAAAGGTTTCATTTATTTATTGCGTTCTTTCTGTTGGAACGAGGCAAGGATTTTTAAGCCAAGAAATTTCATTTATCTGCTTCTGCCGCAGATCTTGAGATGACTGAAACTCACGAGACGGGAGACCTTAACCGCGTACCCCAAAATTTGGCAAAAAAAGAAAACTTGGTTTCGCAGCTCTAGAAAAAAACGTGCAAAACACAGTATTGTTTTACTGAAGTTTGCCGAGCGTTTTGTTGTCTCGAGTAAAGTTACGAGTAAAGTGATGCAAAAATACGCATGAAAGTGCGCCTAACTTGCGAGAAGTCGAGCAATTAGCGATTTTAAAGCATTGTGTTGGAGCTTTGGCGCGTATAAACACCGGACAGACAACAAAGCAACCGGTATGGTCGCATCTGCAGTGTAGTAAGTTTTTTTTACTGCTGAATCTTAGATGCCTTTCGAATACTCACTAGGTTGTGATGCCCTTATTTAGGTTTCATTCTTCTAAGAGGCTTAGAAATTTTAAAATTTTACTAAAAATTCTTTGATTACAAATTGAAACAAATTGTAGCTTCGGTACCATATTATTTCTCCATAAAGATTTAGACCAGATCTTGAATACTTATCTTTGTCATCAATAGATAATAAAGTGATTTAATGTAGGTTTAGCAGCTACTTGTGTCTTTATATAGACGCAAGTGTCATGGTAGTAACTCATCGTTATCGTTCAAGTTTATCAGTATCTTGCAGACAACATCTACACTAAAGTGGAGAAATACTTTAGGTAGTATTTTTATGTTTTTAAATAACCTAATGTGTATTTCGTCCACGCATAGTTCTAACGAATTGTTTTACATTCATATTCGCTTGATCTTCGCTTAAAATCTTGTAAAGTAATATACGTATAATTATAATAACACTTACATTTATTAACTCAAATTTTCTTCATACTACGAGTGCAAGTGTTTTAATTATTAATGCAGATGTCAGTTCTCATTTACTAAATATTCCACAAGAATTTATCTCTGTAAACTTACTGACATTGGTGGGAGCAATACGAAGCAAGTTTAACAAATGTAATTTCGCATTTTTCAAACATCGGAGCCTAAAATTTTGATTGTTTTCGACATAATCCTATAACTATCACTCAATTTCAATTATTTAGTGATGTGAATTAAATCGTTCCTTTGATCTGACGAGAATGTTTTTGAAAACATTACTTTTTAATTTCAAGTACGATTTTGAGATATCTTCCAGAGATAAACTTCCGAGTCAAATTCAGTTCAGTCATTCGGAGTTGTGAATACATCTGAATTTTCATAGGACTAAATAACGATGTTAATTTTCCAAAACTAGACTTTATCTGTTTGATATACCAATAAATACTTATAAGTTCTCAGTAATGGAAATGAAACTAAATTACATAAAATTCGGAACACATTAAAAATTGATTATATAATCCTATTCAGACAATTTTTATTCAAGCGACGGCACCTAGAGCCTCAGCTTTTCTATTCAAGTATAATTAAGTGAACGTACAATCGGGCGTTCCAACGTCTTAGCTGTTCTGACCTCGACGTATCTCGTGACCTGGACAGTCTTAATATTTTAATATTTATATTTATAATATAATATTTCATTAAGCATTCAGAATGCAAGAAGCCGCTAAAAGTTGAGCATGATAGTTCTGTTTCATCCGTTTTGCCGTCTGTTCTGCCGGCCGTTTCACCACTGGTATCATCGTTTGTTATCGTTAGAAACCTTATATGAACTCAATGAAAGCCTTATAATATAAGGTTTTCCTTATATTATAAAACGTTAACTCAATGAAAACCTTATACTCGTAACATTATCACACCACGTGAATAATAATAATGAGATGTGTCCAGCAGTAACAGAATAACCAAGTTTTCCCTCACGACCAGCACGCGCACCTTATGAACTTCCCTCATAAACAAAGACTTTCTTTGCCATTACGAAACTGCGGAAAATTTGCCAAGAAATGAGGACAAAGGGATATACCGAGCCAGTAAACTAAATTAGGCAAGTTCAGTACGGTTCGTTTGCCATGCATGTGAATATGCTGTCTGTTCCCGACTGCATAACAGACACTGAAAGCTCAAAATTATGTATGTATTTATTCCAAGAAGATTGCGAAAAATCGATTTTGAATATATTAAAGTGTTTCTGGCTTCGCACCAATTCCATGGTTTTAAACTTAATAATTAAATGAGTCATGAGGTATTTTTTGTAGTTCCTTGTGCAGAAAACGTTAAAGTTTTCAATGATAAAGCAATGCAGAACATTTTCATTTTTGCCGAAACGAGTACGTAATCGGAAAACAATATCCTACTATTAATTTAGGTTATCGATACTACTAGAAAAATTAAGGTGAAGAGAAAATTAGACTCGTGATCTCGCTTCCCCTTATATTTCGTGCATGGGTTAGATTTTCTTCTTTCACTTAGTGTTTCGGAACAAACTTGGCTGATATTGTGCCTCTTCGTACGTAACCTCAAAGTTGCTGTTATGTATACAGCCTAAAGCACGTCGAGTTCTCGTGAAAAGTTCATGCCGCAATATCTCGTTTAGCTTATTCAAGTTTTCAAATGCGAATGGTTACTTTATCTGTCCCATAACTTTTAGCGAATTGCATAGCTACATCCATGGATTTTCGAAGTTAAAACTGCATTCAACTCAAATGGCCATAGATGTATCTCGCACAAAATTTCGCGATGTATCAATAAATCAGACATGTGAATATAAATTAATGAGGACACGGCATTCTTATTCCCTGGCTTAGAATATTATTTGTAAAATATTGCTTTGACACCCGACGCTGTAACGTACAGTAAATTTCGACGGTGATTCACGTTGAATGCTTTTTGCTCATTTGTGCTCTGAGCAACAAAGTTAAGCGATGTAAAATTTCTACTAAATTGTGGTCCTTAAACTCCGGTGTAGTCTATATCTCTCCACTGAATTATGCTCTGCAAAATCCCTACTACATTGTGCGCTGTAAAATCTGTAATGAGTTGTGCGCTGTAAACCCCCACTGAGTTGTGCGCTGTAAACTCCCCTCTGAGATGTGCGTCGTAAATTCCCCTCTGAGTCGTGTGCTGTAAACTCCCCACTGAGTTGTGCGTCGTAAATTCCCCTCTGAGTTGTGCGTCGTAAATTCCCCTCTGAGATGTGCGTCGTAAATTCCCCTCTGAGTCGTGTGCTGTAAACTCCCCACTGAGTTGTGCGCTGTAAACTCCCCTCTGAGTTGTTCGCTGTAAACTCCCCACTGAGTTGTGCGCTGTAAACTCCCCTCTGAGTTGTTCGCTGTAAACTCCCCACTGAGTTGTGCGCTGTAAACTCCCCACAGAGTTGTGCGCTGTAAACCCCTCTCTGAGACGTGTGCTGTAAACTCTCCTCTGAGTTATGCGCTACAAAATCCCCACTGAGTTGCGTGCTGTGAATTTTCCACTGGGTTATTCGTTTTTTTTTTGGAGCTCAGAACATTTATGTACATTTTCGTTTGATGTTTGTTATCCTCAGCACTTGCTCCAGATACTTGGTTTGTTTACTTTGTGTACGTACTTGAAATAATTTACTTCGATTTTTTATCTTATTTTACTTTGTATTGCGCGCTTGTGAACATATCTGTGTATTCTGTGCTGGAAATCAAACAATGTTTTCCGGCTTCCGTTGCGGGTCACTCTTTTTCGACAGGAAATTCGCCACTTGAAAAACTTCACATTCTTTTTTACATTAAGTCTTTCCGCTGCCCCTGCAGGGCCGTGACATCGGAACACCCATCCGGTTTTTCATGAAAGTTTATACAGATCTTGGCACTAGCGGTTTCCTCGGTAATTGAGCGCACTTTTATTTCGCCAAAAGTAAAGGTGAAAAACTGCCATCACGTTCTCTTGTGAGTGGCTTTGTTGGTCTCACTGCAGGACGCCTGGCCCAGTAAACGCTACTTGGGATATTGCGGGATAGTTAAGAGTTTTATAATTCAACATGTAGAAGCCGCGAACAATTTTTTATGAAAGAGAGTACCTTTGTTTCGGCTGGTTAATTGGATCAGTGTAAAGTATTATTTTACACTGGGTGTAATAACTAGCCTTGGCAGAAAACATATGGAAAAATGCAATGCATAGCGTCCATGAAAGAAAAAAAACAATTGACCCTCTAATAACCCGGCTGTCAATTTAGTAATTTGATACTACAGTGGTTTCTTGAACGGTTGATCCTAAATCTGGCGAAGCGAGCTGCCGCTATTTATACTCAACACATTGTCAAAATTTATAATGTTGAAGTTAATTTTATAAATTGCGCTGTTATAATTAATTCTTCTTTCTTAGCAATTCATTGGCCTGCTTTAATCTTGCTCGTCTATGCACCGAAATTTTTAAACTTTATTTGATTATCATTAATATATTAATAATAACGTCTTAATTCGAGCAGCTCCCGTCATTAATTGAGACAATCGAAATAAAGTGTACCGAAATGAATTAAAAGAGGTGCATTGCATATATGCAATTCTTCGAATAGACATTGACGTGCGCGATGAATTTCGAGCAAATCTATTCAGAATGTTCACAGGATTCGTCGGAAGCGAACTGTCATATCTTCATTAAATGGAGTGAGAAGCTGCTGCTGCTGCTGCTGCTGCTGCTGCTGCTTCAGTGGGTGTAGCGCAAGATCCACTTCATCAATTCCAACTCAATTTCCCCGCCATTACTGAGGGCGGCTGGAACATTGCTACTTCCTAAATTGAAAAAATGGTTTATATATCGCTGGCCGATCATCGGCCATCTTTTGACCCCCTATGAGCCGAACTAAAATTCAAAAAGGAGGAAATGTAGAGTGAAAACGATCCCGGAATTGTAGAAGAGCAGCTATGGCGTCGTTGCCTAAAATTAGAGCGTAAATTGCCGCGAAGACTTGTTGTCTAAATACGCTTGTAGAAGTACTTGATCTTGTGCTGTCGGTGATCTTATGCACATTCATTCACACGCTGTTACTCTAGAGATATTGTGAATAAAACAACTGGAATAAATTGCCTGTGCAAAAAAACTAAAATATATACGAATTAATTTTTAGCACACTGTTTAATTGTCGAGCGTTGACTCGGCCCTTCTTTTTATTTCAAATACAAAGCGAATACAATTTCATAGTAAATACCACATCGAATTATCGGATTAAAGTGGCTATTGGAATGCAAAGAGCGTGCATGTAGTTCACTTCAGTTTTGGAAAAAATTCTCAAGTGGGGAAAAATAAAACAAAACGTTGTGAAAAATGATGCAGAAGTGAGAAATAAATTATTAACTCCATTCAAATTTATTGAGATTGAAAATTTTTGGAATGAACTGAATTTACAAGTTATTGCTGAAGATCTAAAAAAACTATACCAAGTTCATTATTAAATGAATATAAAAATCAAACAAAATAATGTCATCACAAAGTATTGATGCTCATATGAATTATTATCAATAATCTTAATTCAAACTGCAATTAATTCCTTATTCTTTTATTTATTATTCATTTATCTGTGTTCTAGATTTATCGAACTGACGATGGAGCTGGTCTCCGAAACGTTTTCAAAAGAGATATGCTAAATTTTTGTGGTGTTTTCTTCGCTTTTAAATTTCTAGTGAATCTGCGATTAAAGCAATCTAGTGACTTTTTTACTTGTGTACGATCAAATTTCTTGAGATGAAAAATTTTTGGGAATGAACTGAATTTACAACAAGGTATTGCTGAAGATTTAAAAAACTCTACCGAGTTCATTATTAAACGAATAATAAAAGCAATCAAAGTAATGTTATCAGAAAGAATTGATGCTCATATGAAATATTATAAATAATCATAATTCAAACTGCAATTAATTCCTTATTCTTTTATTTATTATTCGGTAATTTATTTAAAACATTACTAATAATATTCTATGTGATCATTGAATGTAATGGGAACCATTATAGTGTATGAAAAACAACGCTTGCGTGCAGAACCATTCGTGATATAAAACTATCCAAGTTACATTACCAACAATGAAATAAAGATGAAAATATCTTGACCAGAAACCTGATACTGGTAAGATTGCTCGGGTAATTTCTTCTGAAACTTTAAGAACTATCGACAACGCTGAGCCAATAGAGCGGAATGGCAATTTTTGCACAATTGTATTGGTTTGTGCGTGCACGTGTCTTTAGCTGAGGCCAATCGCAAGTGGCAAAAGCTTGCAATTCAATTATATTGAAGCAACTTTTATGTCATTTTTTTCAAAGAAAGCTGTTGCTATCCTCACTTAAATAAAAAGGTACACAATTTAAAAACAACTGCTAAGTTTACTCGACTACTTACCGAATTTGAACCACAATATTTTGAGAAAAAAATTAAATACCGAAAGAAGATTATTATTAAAATCTGAGATTATTATGAAACTTTGTGAGATTATCTTATAAATATCTAAAAAATTAGCTTTAATCCTCGAATATCGCTCTGTACTCTGGCGTTGTTCAAGTACCTCAAGCACATTACTCAAGACATTAAATGGCACGGTCTTGTACTGACATGTTATTTTGATAGCAATGTTTTATCTTCTGCCGTATTACTATAGTAATGTTTTATCTTCTGCCGTATTACTATAGTAATGTATTATCTTCATGCCGTATTACTATAGTAATGTATTATCTTCATGCCGTATTACTATAGTAATGTATTATCTTCATGCCGTATTACTATAGTAATGTATTATCTTCATGCCGTATTACTATAGTAATGTATTATCTTCATGCCGTATTACTATAGTAATGTATTATCTTCATGCCATATTACTATAGTAATGTAATATCTTCATGCCATATTACTATAGTAATGTAATATCTTCATGCCGTATTACCATAGTAATGTATTACCTTCATACCGTATTACTTTGGTAATGTATTAGCTTCATGCCGTATTATTTATAGTAATGTAATATCGTCATGCCGTATTACTATAATTGATTTTATATCATGGCCAGTGTTGGTAATGATCTCTGATACCACAAAAAATCAAAAATCGCAAATTTTGTTGACTCCATAAGTTACCTAAGGCAAAATAAAAATAGAAGAGCTTTTAAAATATACAAATATTTACAAATTTGTATATTTTACGAACCTAGACAGAACATGTAACAGACTGCCGGCTCCTGTAACATCATTAATTGGTTAGCTCATTCGTTGCCGTTGTTTCGTCGACGCCTCAATTTTTCGTTGAGCTCATGAATGTTGCGCATAGTCATTTTTCTCCGTTACCACAATAGGTTCGTTGAATACTAGCCTTAATAATGTTAATAATAACAATAATAATTGTTATTATTAATATTATTATATTTATTATTAGTATAAAAATAAATTACATTAGTAATATCAAAAATAGTAATAAATAACCTCCCCTACCTCCTTGTTCAACGTTCTAACTTTCCTTCTGAGAAAAACAACCCGCGTGTCGCGATTTTACACGGCTGTTCGGAGTGTCACATCAACATTGGAGTCCAGGACAGCGCACAGAAAGCATACGCCACATGCGCTGCCTACTTGCGTCACAAGCTCCGAGTAAATCTCGTCAAAATCTTCCAACTGAAAGTGCGCGCAAGTCTAACCCAACATTTCCTCTTTTTTACGAGCACAGTTTCGCAAGAAATGATTGTGCTCGACGTTACTTAGGATGAGCGACACGACGTTTTCGCTCTGCCACAGTTGCCACGGATATGAGATTTTTTCTTTTAAAATTTTGTTTGGTTTTTTGGTTGAGGGGGAGGGACAGTTTCTGAATAACTTAATACAGTAGCAAAGTGTGGGCAGAATTGTCACCAGGATATTTTTTTCTAAATTTAAAATTGATAAGGCAAGCATCGCAATTCGTGAGTGAGGAGGATCTTTATTACCATGGTGGTTTTTCAGTGTTATCAGTAATATTAGCACACAAGTAGTATATAAGCACACAAAAATTGTTGAATTACTTGAAGTACAAATAATACGCAAAGAAGTTTCCATTCTCACATGCTAATTAACACTATTCTAGTATAGAATATATCCCGCCATTCTGCGTATACCAGACGTCACAAAGTTTTTAACAATAAGCTTTACTAGGAACACTTCTTGGAAACAAATAACCTGGATACCGACAATTCAGCTCGTCTCACTCAAGTTGCAATCACAGGAATGTATCACCAGAAAAAAACACTTGATGACGCAATATGGCGCAACGAGCTTTGTCCTAACAAAGTAGTTCGTACAAAGGAGCGTATTAGGAACAGGAATAAAGACATTCCAGTTTTACGCCATTAATGCACTTATTGAAGCTCGTCTTATGTGAACAAAAGACGATGAAGAACGACCGAGTCGTCATGCAAGACAAAGAAACATTAACTCTGGCAATATGATCGCCATCTATTGTTGTACTACATTTATTATCAAGTTTATCTTTTGTATTTATTGAGTTCTAGTATTGAACAACTTTTTAACCATCAATTTATTCATAATTTTTTACTATCATTCTGCACTTGAATTGATCCAATGCTACAATATTTTTTTCCAACACTAAAAAGAAATAAAAGGAGCTCCTACCTTTTTTTCTCGTCCCACGCTGTACTCGAGTCAAAGGGTTTTCAGCTTTCAGACCATTTATAGTTTTCGAATATCAATACTGTGCGAAAGTCGGTTTTGAATCAATAAAAAAGTTTATTTTGGCTTCTTTATTTCTGTTTTTTTTTCTATTTAGACTCATGATGGAAATATCATTCAAAATGGAAATGTCAAACTGCTAGATCAAACAAATATTCCAGACGCACCGATATTTTTTTCCACGAAACATCTTTGCATAAAATTTCTTTTCAAATGATCCCCAAGAATCATTTCAAAATATTGCAGCTTGTTAAAACACTGACTTACTATATTAGGGAATCTAACAATTTTCCAGAGCATTTTCTTCGTTGTTTGTTGATACAAGTTTCATCAACGTACGTCAAATGATTAATGGCATGTCACTTTTTACGTCTCCAGAATTTGAATAAGAATTTTAGCGTTGGATAAAAAACTCAATTTATGCCATAATTTCTTTACACAGCATCTCGTTATCTCGAGCTTACAATTTCATCTCGCGTAACTCAATTTTATTTCAGGGAAACGAGAGATAATTTTACGGCCTAAAAATTTGAATTCGTCAGCAAAATTTTCGAATATTTTAATATCTTAACACGCTATTTGATGAATGAACTACTACATCATTGCTTTCATTGGGATTTTTTATTATATTCAAGAAGACTCAAGTGAATGGATTATAAAGTCTCTGCAGCCGAGGTTTTTAGAGTTGAAGATAGTTGGAATGAAGCTTTAAAACTGAAAGGATAAATGAGAACAATTATTTCTACTTCGCTAAATATATTCCCATTTTCATTGCATGGAGATCATTTTCCTTTGACATTTTTGTTCTCAAAAATGAAACTTAAATTACGATTATTTCCGCTCATTTTCTTAAGAAAATTTTGAATAACTCACTAAGAAAGAAATTTGAGAGCAAATTGCAGACAAAAAACCTCGAAAATTTCCCGGAAACTCAGATAATTAATGGAAAAAAGAAGTCGGATTTTTTTTCTTTGCGGAAGCTCTCGACGTCGGCAGAAGCCGCTGCTCGAGCACGAGTCTACGGACATCAGGAAGCTCTATCGCCTGCGCATCAACGTGCAAAATATACGCTGTTCAGCATAGCTATTGTTGCATGAAAACCTTTAACTATTGAATACAGAGAGAGATAAACTGATAATCATTATAATTATTGCAACATGGAAATCTTCAGCAATGAGGTCCAATTTTACTAGAAGGCAATAATCTTTAAAATAAAACACTTTTGCTATTGAATACAGAGAGTGTTAAACTGCTAATCATCATAATTATTGCAACATGGAAATCTTCAGCAATCAAATCCAATTTTACTTAGTAGGCAAGAATCTTTAAAATAATGGCAATTCTTCATTACCGTACTCTATTGAAGAATTGAAAACTCAGTGAGCTTAACATTGAACATTGTGAGTGATCATTGTGAGTGAATTAAACATTGAAGCATTGAAAACTCAGTGATCTTAAAAGTCGAACAGATAATATTGTCAGATTATATAGTTGGTGGTATAAATTGTTAACATCCGTTCATGAAATGTGTAAGAGAATAAAGGTTTCTTGCATCCGTTTAAAATTATTAAACATCCAGGCAAATGGAAGTATTTGAAACTTACTTGTAAAAAATTATAAAAGGTAACTGAGAAGTCTACTTGAAGTACACGTATAATCAAGAGAAAATACTAGTTCATTGTTGTTGGATTCAAACATTTAAAAAAAACATTTATTTGTCCTCGGTTTCTTAAAGATGCAGAAATAATATTTTTTCCCATTTTTAGCGAATTTTCTCAATTATGAAAAAAAGGCGCTATTGTGCTCGTCATGTCCGCCTGTCTGTCCATTTGTCCGTCTGTCCGTGATTTCACGTTTTCGTCGACGAGAAAATGCGCTCTCTGTCACTCACTGCAGTGAGTACTGAGTGATATTTTTTTCAGCTATTCGTACCTGAATGAAATAGATTTCAGTTTTCTCTGACCCCAATTAATTATTTTACGTTATAAAATAAGGCTTATTATAATATTTCACTAATAGCATGAGCACTGAACTCCGTGAAGCCACATTTAAATGCAACGTGTACCCGGAACGAAGCATTTCCGCAGCAGCATTTCCGCAGCACCGAATTGGTCAGCCTCATCTGCATTGTGCTTTCAATTACGCTACCACAGTCATTCCATTAGGCGACCACAACTAAATGATCTCCGTAATTTCCACAGAGTAAATAGTTTAGGAATATTAGCCGTTAGAATAATGCCTGCAATACTTGTCAGTGAATATCTTAAGTTAATTAAGACTAGATTCATTAATATAATTACCTGCAATTAATAACCAAGGTGTTGTCGACACGATGTGTTTGGAGTAATGGTAGTGGAATGAACTTAATAACCGTTATCAATTCATTCGAATATTTTTAGAAATCAAGAATTGTTTTTCTTCATACTATTGATCCACAAATAAATTGAAGTAATGACTGTATTAATTACACGCCAGTTCATTCTGTTTTTTGCCAATAAATTCATCCACTAACCACACATCTTGAAAGCGAGTCAATATTTCTCTAGGTAATAAATAGATTGCAAAAAGACCTGTAAAATCTTTCAGTCGCTTAAAATTTTATTTCTCGACATTAGCGTTTTGTTTACATAGCTGTTTATTCAACATCTATTATAATTCACAATGTTGTCTTAATAAGCAGGGCAATGTATCAATTAGTAAAGAGTTATTTCCATGTCATTAACTTAAAGGTCTTGATTCCTTGTGGATTTTGGCAGCAATTCTGGCTTGCAGAGATGGAATGATTTGTCTATGATTGTGCAATCATGTTTATGCTTAACTTTTAAGCTTCGATTTATTTGCTTGAGGTACAATTGAGTATTTTGATACTTACGTTTTTCTGCTACCGAAACGATATTTGAAGTTGATATTAGCACATTTTTAAATTTTATATCCAGAATTGAAAAGTAATTCCTTTAGGTTTTTGCCACGAAAAATTTAGCTATACAGAGTCGATTTTCGACGCAATTCGGTAGCTTTATATAATATCGCACAAACCTAGCGGGAGAATCGCTTAAAAAATACTTTAAATCATCTCAAGGTTCACTTCTTAAATCATTTATTCTGTTTTAAATGATGTCTAATTTTCTCAACTGTATTACGTACATTCTGCTGTAATTATACCGCAAATATATATATATATTTTTAGAAATATTTTGAACACAGTTCCTTAAGAGAATATATGTCCGTTCTGTTTATTCATAAAGACAGGCTCATGAACAATATAAATAAGAATCTCAGCTGGATAATATATATACCTGAGACGCGCGGTCTGCCGGGATTTGCATTCGAGGATTTGAACTGGAAAAACAACAATAACTCCTGCAGGCTCTGTCGGGAACGGGAACTGAAAATAGTACCTGTGAATAATTTAAAAATGGAAACAGTTCAACCCATATTTAAGGTTGAAATTCATATTATGCACTTCTTCCATTTTAGTAACGAGTTCTGCATATAATAATAAGGATAAACTGACAAAGATATCCTAGAAAATTCAATTTCAACTTAAGCAGCATTATTCCAACTTTCAGCAAAATTGGGCGCACATTAAAAAGTAAAAATCCTTCTAATAATTGCATGGTCAAATAAATTGAACTATAAATGGAATAAATGCGGAAAATTCTTTTTAACAAATTCGTTGCAGGCGCTGGAGCTCAAAATAAAATCTGTTTAAAGTAAGTATAAAATTCTCTATCTGGAAATGATAACGCTTATGATAGATCTTTATAAAACAGAAATCACATATAAATTACAAGATTACACATGTGCAGCAGTTTCACTAAAACTCAAGAATTTAAAGTTTAGGCATGAGCAACTTTATATAAATAAATGTAATTGAAAATATGAGTATTATTTTAGTCTGTTAGAGTGCAGTATATTTACAATTGAATAAAAGGAAAAAACTTAGAGTCGAAATAAATGGCTCCTATGTAGAATGTTATTCTAATACTTCTAATACTCATAAGATCATAATAAACGGTTCCGTGAATCCAACGCTGGAAAAATACCAGCTTAGACGGGAAAATATACGGGAGCGAACAGGTTCATCCGGTGAGTTTATTTAAACCGCGCCGCTCAATCCGATCAAAAACTTCTCGGTCACTGAATTTTCAGCTTTATTTCTACCAGGATTTTGCACGAAGAGAGACCTGAATTTTAGTGCAGGGTTGTTGTCATGTTTTTTTAGTTTTTCAGCCCCAGAAACGAAAATTGAGAAATAAGTTTAAGATTTCTTGTCCAAAATTACAGAAACTTTCGGCACGTTAACAGCATTAAAAGGTACCTACGTAAAATGGGCATCGGACAAGTTAAATAATTTATGTACATTCTATACTAAAAACAAACCCTGGAATACGAGAGACAATATACACAATTACGAAAACAAAGTAGCCTGCAACTGAAAATCGATAATTATTTCTTAAAAATTCTCGATCTCTTCAATAATTTTGAATAATTCACTGTCAAATAAATATACCATGTCAAAATTACATATAAATATACGCAAAAACTTGCATGTGCTACATTTGTGTACCTATTGTGAACGACTTGAAGTAAAAAACTACACAGACCGGCTTCAAAGATTTCGATACTAAAGCTCATAAAGCGCTTAGAATAACAAATAACCAAGTTTGGCGGAATTAATTTTTTCAACGACAAATTTATTCAAATATATTTACCCACTTGAACATTGTGAGGAGGCCCAGGATAAACGAGCAGTATCTATTACCTCGAAACTGTTAGCTTCGGCGTTAGTGAACTACATGGATAGTTTCTGTTGAAACGAATAATTAAACTTTGCATATGTCATTTGAGAAAAAATCGGATCGCGACGAACCATGATATAAAACAAGAATAAGGTTTCTAAGAATGTGAAAAACCACGATACTTTTTAAAGGCACGGGTTCTAAGAGTTCGGCGAACAACGACGATAAACAAGTGCATTCTTAATAAGATCGAATTTCATTACCAATCTTTCATAAAAAATCTCAGTATTGACCTACTCTTAATAGGGAATATTTTCATAATCACTCCTCCGAGTTCCCTCCCCTAAGCAATATTCGATGTCAGATATTCTGGAGAAGGATAACTGCTGCGCGTGCCCGCTGCGGCAGCTGTAGGACCGTTCAGTTCCCCTTCAACGTCGTTTATTAAATCGCATGTACGAGGCGCAGGTTTATTGAAATGCGTGCAATAGCCTCTGAGATTCTAAGAACAACTCAATTGTGAACGGATGCGATGCAAGTTATTTGCATAATATTTATTCAAATTGAAAATTTCATGGCTGTCCTCGAGATTGCCAACAGGCCACCAAATTTAAAGTTAATCATTTTTTACCACGGAGAAAATAATTCGATAGGTGCCTCAATTGAAACTTGAAATTCAACTGTTAGGGAACAGCATCAATTCAAACAAATCAGTAATTATCGTTTTAATCGTAACAATCTTTACATTGTGATTTAGAGCTTTCAGCACTTTAGGAGATGTAAGCATCTGTGATTTATTCATTCACTTTTCAGGGTAAAACTGGAGAAGACTACATGGCACAGTGCATTTGCAAATAACCGGTGTATGTAATACATGTGCGAAAAATCGGTGTCTTTTATACATACTAAATATGCAAGACAGTGCTCGAGTTGTAACAGACGTGGTCCCCCAGTAAAATATTTTATTAATTTTAAAGATTTTTCAATGTTTAAGTTTCAGTGATTTTGCCGCAAGACAAAGTAACTTTGGCTCATTTGTCCTTGTCAGCTATATGCCCAAATTATATCTTTACAATCTCTTCAACACAAAATTATTCAGCTGCATTTATACACAATTTAAAAAATTCCGATGCGAACTTTAGTTGCATCGGATTAAGTTTGCTGATCGCACCGTTAATAGGTTCTAATTAGCTTCATGTAGCTTGTAAATTCACGTATAGTTCAAGTTCTAAGCAGGTTCCAATTAAGGACAAAAGTATGGGAAGTATTACGCGTGGTCAGCACTGTAAGTTGCTGGCCCCCCCTGTTGTTAATCTGGCGCTGATTCAGCAGAAATCTCGCCTGCAAAGCAGCGCCTGATCACGTTCGTCTTCCAGCCTAATTTAATGAGGGTCCAAATATTAGTAGACGCTAGCCAATAATTTCCTCGGATCAATTCAAAATCGACCTTAGCTGCCGTAGGTGAGAAAATGTGGAATAAACTTTATTATATTTTTGTGAGTTATTATAAATACCCCATCTTTTTATGACTTTTTTGTTGT
This sequence comes from Hyalella azteca, assembly GCF_000764305.2. NCBI lineage: Eukaryota > Metazoa > Arthropoda > Malacostraca > Amphipoda > Hyalellidae > Hyalella > Hyalella azteca. Next base: position 295,112 of record NW_025940355.1, read on the forward strand.
CTCTGTTATTTCCCGATTAGAGTCAAGTGATGGAACTATGCTTATAGGGACATTATTGTGCTATTTTGAGTGTTAAATTAAACCTGCGTTCGTTGATAATTTTCACGGGCATCACAACAAACGCTGGAACCAACTTACATTTATTTGAAATAAAATAAAGAAGGTAAACTTTAATTCATTGAACATCAGTAAACGGAGAAGTGTTGGATAATGGACATCTTAATGCAAAAATTATGTTTCAATATTGTGGTTTTGCTGATGTAAAAGAGTCCAAGGCAAATAGACCGTGGCCTAATGCCCTGCTATGATAAGCGGAGAAAGGCAGTCTCCAGGACCGAAGCGTAATCTTACATTAGTATTTATTCCAGTCAAGATTATTGTCATGATTCAGAATAGAACCTCTCCGAGATCACTGTTTATTCATGCAATTTTTGTAGATTTTCGCATCAACTTTTCTAAGCTTTCGAAATTAAGTAACATCGGACCAGGTATGACGTATCTCATATTAATTTATGCATTGTCATGTGTCAGGTCAAATGCTATATGATCATTAAATCTTCATGAAATTTATTCATCCGTCGTTTAATTTAGCGAATGATGCTTATAATTATAAAATGTAATTAACTGGGACCAGAAACTTATTTGAATATCGTACTTCAAATACCGATTCTGAGACCAGGTATCGAAACTACCTACTAGTTACAGTGAAACTTAATGTAGACTTGTCGACGAGTCGATACTTCACGGCAATCTGTGAGAGTCGAAACCTTTAAGCCAGATTGTCACACAAAGATTTGATGCTTCACAAACAAGTCCATGAAAATGATAACTCGGAACAGTATATTGAAGACTCCGTTCCTTTAAGGAGATGAAAGTTTACAATAAGAGAGCAATACTTTCAATTGCATAGGCAATTTCTGGGAAAAGCCAACACTTTTGCAAATTGCATAACCGCGTCCTCTTATGCGGTACTGAAATGCCCTTACAAGTACCATTACGAATCTACAACGAATTGAACGATTTGAAAGCGAATTCGAAGAAAAATTTATGTATAATTTTTCTTTGTTGCCTTCCAGTACATGCATTTCTTACTTTATATTATTATATAACAAAACAAATTCCTATATTATCAAGCCACTTAAATTTCCTACTAAAACTCTATATAGTAACTGATATAAATTTTAAGATTTTATTTGCCGAGGAATAATACTCAAAGGCTCCGTGATTATACATATTATTCAAACAATGAGCAAAAATAAAAGACGCGTCTCGTCTGTTTATTACTAATTACTCTGACACGTAGCCCGGTCATGGCACTCAGACAGCGACGCTTAATATTTAATTAGTCCTATATTCCAGAGAACTCCTGCTGGCGTTTGATTGCAGACATGCCTTAAGCAAATATATTGAAGCTTTTTAGAGCCTCTACATTTGAGTTAGCATGCACATTATTTTTGTCATCAAGTTGAACTTACATGATAAATCTTATTTTAGCCTCCTAAAGTTTAATTAGCTCAGTTCCTTCGGAATTTTATGTGCGCTCTGAGGAGCGCTTAGTAATTTTCATTCAGTTTGTATTCACTTTACAACCTGGCTCTAAGAAACGCATGTCACGTTAAATTCCAGTGAGGCTTGTTACGTTACTTTCTTCAATGTTTAGGAGGAGCAGAAGATGGCATCCCTGGGTGAGATGAAGGTTCTTTTGAAGCAACAAAGAGGCCTCTGAAAGTGTCACACCTGACTGGATTATTTCCTCTAAAACACGAGTTAGGGCCGTGACGCGCTTACGGGCTCATCTTCCAGCCCATAACTTTCCAGTGTTTTCACTGCAAAAAAATCGAGTTGCGACCGAACAACGCGGGCACAACACGAGGTTTTATGACTAGCTCTTGATGGTCAGGTGGTGAGGTAACATGTCCGTAAAACTCGTCCCGGATGCTCGCCGCTTCTCATGACGTTATCTATGATAATTGGCCATACGAGGTGCTTCTGCATTCATCCTATTTTGCTCTGAAAGAATTTTTTTCACGATGCTGTTACCCTGTCAAATAAATTTCATTTACTTTCGTTATACCTACGTATGGTTTCTTATGCCCGCAACCTGACATTACTTTGGATAAATTGGATAAAAGTGTGATTTTTTCGGGGAAAATATGAGGCAGCACTTGTGGCTCAACTGACGATTGATCGATTTAAATTATTACTTTTATTATTGGACAAAACGTTAGAAACAGAACAAATTGGTCTCAATTAAAAATTGGTTAACCAAATTCCCTCACAATTTGATTCACACATTCAGCTCGCATCAATTTCACAAATTTCACAAAAGACTGCAAAGTTATTGGCCTTCGTAATTAAATGTTTTCATTCTGTGACTTTTAATTTTGTTAAATTTCTAATTCAAACTTAATGCGAGAAGCGATTAAGGCTTCATCATTTACGTCTCATATTCTTAATAAATCTATTAGTACTTCATCAAATTATTGTGTGCCCGTGTACCTATTAAATCGGTAAATTATTTTTTAATTAAATTTAGAATCGTAACATAAGACAGGGCGCAGTTGAAATTTTTTTACTTGAACTGAAATTCTCATACTTAAATTCTCCTTATCTGAAAAAAGGTTTATCACTTGCCCGGACAAATTTTTATTGCAAGTACATGCATATAAGCTGTCAATCACATATATTCTATGGATGGCAGCTCAGATTCATTATTGACATAACTAGGCGGTATGAGATGCTGTTTCACCTGCATCGATATAGAGAATATTATAGCCATATAAAACCAATCGCTTCACCCGATGAAATGGAAGCACAATTTCATACCCAACTCCTGATAATGTAAAATCGTAATGCGGAGCTAAAGCTGCCGCGCTTCATCAGAAGTTGCATCGATGGCAGCCTGATTATCAAGGATCTATACACTGCACCAGAGCTAGACCCCGAAATTAAAGCCCATGTGTCAGTGTCGAGTTGATGATAAAGCAACCCGTAGTGTGAGCTTCGTTGTATTTGCTACATGAATTCTGACCAGGTTTTGATTTGGTGACGTCTGAGGCAACCGAAAACTTTTGTACGGTGGTTAGGAGTATGTGAAACAATGAATTTACCTTAGAACTTTGGTGAGAGAAAGTGAGTGAGGAAGAAACTCCTAAATTTAAAATTCGGTGGAGATTAATAAGTTCCGGAAGCTTCTGAAGTAAGCTGATCGCAAAGCAAGCTAAGAGCGCCAAGAGCTTTGATGTTCGCGTTCAAGTTAATAGTCTTCATCGGTTCGTAGAAACGAAGCGTCTGTAGCTCCGAAATTAGCATGCTGTGTTAAGAAAATCGGACATATTTTCGGAAACCATTATGATATCCAAATTAAATTACTGATAAATAGAGAACAACTTCTTCCTTCAAAAGGAAAGTTTAATGCTGTTGAACAGAAAGCACCGAATTACACCGGAATCAAATAACGAGTATTTCATTTCATTGATGAATGTACGATTCGTAAGCCCTGATAACCTCTTTCTTCGCTGTAAATATCTTAATATCATAAGACAAAAAAAAAAGAATAAAACTGAGAACTTTAAAATTATCATTCGAGATTGTATAGCAGTTGAGCGACATCACCAACTTTAGATTTAAGTTTAAAAAACGCTTATTATTTGGACCTTGCTCCATGTTGAAAATTTTGAAGAAGCAAGTTGGAAAAGAAAGAAATTTGGAAGGAATTTGATGCCCGACGGTAATTAGCTTAACTTGCAGACTTATCGCTGACCTCGAGATTACATTGCTACCTGCGGTGAGTTATTGGTAAACTAAACTTTTAGCGGTTGATTAACATCCAAAAGTTATGTGATGGCTGGAACTTCTCGGCACGAGTTAACTCAATCTGACACGTAAGATGAAATTATTTTGTCAAATTTTGACAGTAACTTCTAAACTTCTATCGTCCTGGAGGATTGAATACAAATTTTTTTATGCACATTTCCCACATTTCTTGGAAGACGATGCTTTTTTAGGAATAATGTAAAAATTAATTCGATAAATGCAACATTATAATTTGAAAGCCACTAGTTTCCCATTTATAAATCAATTGTCGGGTTCTGAAGACTTTAATAATAATCTTAATTAACAGCCATATAACCAACAAATAAATGAAGAATATGGGAATTTATGAGCAATCATTCATTATGCATCAATGGTTATTCAATATTCATGCCTGAATTATGAATGTTTATAATATTTACATGCAGACAGAAATAATGTTGATATTATCAACTGGAAAAATTAAGAATATAAGAAAAAACACTGATTTTGCACAACATTTCGTTTGAATTATTCTATTGATGCGCATGTGGGCGGTTGTAATATAATAAAACTTAAAAGTATATGAAAACATCAGAAAATTTTCAAAAGGTCGAGGCTGGGCTAATTAACTTGTCTTCATTAATCACACGCTTCATTTCTCACAGATCTTTAATGACTATATTATTTTCCGTAGATCGGCGCTTCAATAACATAAATCTCTAATAAAAAGGTCTGGAAATTCCGATCCTGCACGTCAATATTCGAAATTTAATTCTCGGTTCAGGAAGTGAGAGTATTTTTTAAATGCACGTGTCAGAGAGTTAATCTTGAATGCAACAGTTTTTCAGAATAATTGAATAGGAGTCGTTATTGCAGGGTTTTGATTCAATTTAGATGTATCTTACTGTGTTTTGAAGTCATTTTTCTTTTTTTTTTGGTTAATTAATTGCAAATCAGTTTCTATATTCTACTCAAATGATTATTCGAAGTTTTGCATCGAAACTATTAAACTTTTTTAAGTTATTTAAATGAAATTGGAGACAATTTTCAAATAATTTTCATGGAGAAAGCTAACTATGCATTGAGCATTCTCCTTATTGACTTGAATTTTCCCTGAGATAATAATTCGTTTGATTAAACTTTGGAGGTACATGGGTGAAAATAAATAATAATTTCACTTTCTTTGGGATTTCCAGTAAAATTTGTCTTTGTTTTGTAAATTTCCTCTGTCCCTTTATTTAATTGAGGAATATTTTCGTTTTACATTAAATTATTTCTTCCAAGTCTTTGTTCTATTGGTAAATACTTAGCCTCTTTAATAACAGTACGCTGCGTGTTCCAAATTCTCGAGTCACGTTGATGGCCTAAGTAATAGCTTAACCTAAGTTTTTATAACAAACAATGAACTGAGGATAATACCGTAGTTAATGTTGAGCAAATAAGCAGGGATCCTGAAACCTAGGTGAACAATTTCTGGGATTCCGGTCCAGGAGGAGAATTTGTTATCGTTTCTGTTCTCTGCAACCTAAGAACTACGAGGGACTCCAGCTAATATTTTTATTTTCCATCCGCCAGCATCAGAATAATCACCAATAATCCGCCACCAGCACAGTAATCACCAATCAACTGTCAGCAGCACAGCAATCACTATCAACGACACCGAATTTCTTTCTTGGCGACACCGATCCGCGTCGGTAATGCAGAAGCGGAAACTCCCCGAGACTAATTTGCAGACCAATAATTTATAAGAATAGAAAAAGATGAGTTGATGAAAAATTTCTTCACTTTAAACGTTCTCAAGAAATATATCGTGAATTTACTAGGCATTGCCTTTGCTATTAAATTCTTGTTTGGGTAGTGTGGTATTCAAGTAAACTTGTTACACGAGTAAATATCGTGGTGGCGTGCTAGAAAGATCTGCTGGCAATAGCGGAGTTAAAATATTATGGAATGAACGCACTAATTAATCGGAACACATCTGCCAGTTATAATCGATCAGAATAATTATTTAAGGAAATAAATAATTCAATAAGAAATCAACTTAATTGCCGAGTATATTCTTTATACCACTTGCATTCTCAGATAAAAATACTTGTTGATGGTATTTGATGCATCATCAGCTCATCATTAAAATTAAGAATTTGATTGTTTTTATCGTTTCTAATCATGCCTTGTACGTTGATGCTTATCAAACAGCGTATTATAAGCGTATTGTAACAAAGACATTTATAGTTTAAAGCACATATAGAGCGCATGTAGAATTTATGGCAGCGGTCAAATCAAATAGAATCTTTCTCAAATCAAAAGCTAGAGACTCCACGTGCGCCGACTGCAACAAAGTTTTAACATCTTCGTTACTGTAGTTAAAAAAACAAAGGGAGGAAGGGAAGAGTTCAGACGGCTTTGTGCGTAAGGCAGCAATACCGAAAAAAATACGCCAGAGAAACTTTAGTGAAGATACGAAAATATTGAACAACGAACAGTTGCAACCAGCGTCTCTGTGAACACTACGAGCACAACCGCTATCGTTTCTGAAGTTATATTTGTATTTTTATTATATGTCAATAACATAAAAAGCGAGATAGTGTTATATGGTTATTCTGTAGTTATACGCTGAGTTAACGTGATATACTCATGCGTTGGAAAATTACAGCTTGGAAGACGAAATCTTTTGTTTTTTGCCAGTCATGTTAAATGAAAAATTGAAAAAATGCAGGTATAAAAAATTTAACTCAGTCCTCACTGCAGTGACAGAGAGCGCCTTTTCTCGTCGACGAAAACTTGAAGTCGCGGACAGACGGACGAACATGACGAGCACAATAGGGCATTTTTTTCATAAACCAGAAAATGCGCTAAAAAGACCGATTAATTTGTAACTGTTATTAGAACTCGGGGTTGAAATTTGAAACATCGACTAATATTCCATAAATTTTTGGACAAAAGTGAAGTTTATCTGCAACCGTAAACCCTTAACTTTAAATTACCGTAACAATATAATTATTTAAGCTCAGAGTGCACGACTTGAAAACGCCGTGCTTACATTCACTGTTCTTACACGCGAAAGTCAAGCCAGAAACAAAAGCATTGTTATTCACCAAAGTAAACAGAGTTATCAATGTCAGCTTATCATCACATCGTCATGACCGTCGAGATCAATAAGTGCTGCAAGCACTATCCTGGTCAGTCAAGGTGGCATGCACGTAACAGTACATATGTTGTATGCAGTTAAGTTCATTATATTAGGTTTATTGGAGTTCGTTATAGGTTCTACATAAAATTTTTTTGTTTACAGTATAGTTAACACATCATGTAATCGTTGCCAATGTGTAATCTCTCCGGGTTGATGATTACACTCCAGGTGTTTCATATATTTTAATTTCATTCTCTGTTCTCGAATTGTTACTCGACATCCAGGCATTTACAGCGGAGTGTGGATTTCCCGATCCGTATTTTGCAAATTTTTTAAAACTTTCGGCAAATCAGCTCCCCGCAGGAATATTGATTGCCACTCATTTTATTGCAGCAAAAAGCAATCCATTTGCTGGGTCGCTTCCGTGTTTCAAATTTACGAAGTAGTCGCGCATTTCAATGGTGCCCTCCAATCGCAATGAACCTTTGAGGTGGCAACTGAAAGACCGATTACTGGCCGACAATTGCAGGTCATTGATTGGCAATAATTTTCAAACAGGACATTTGGACGCTTCGCTGCTCTTATTATCTGCAACATTCTTTTCCTGGATAGAGCTATGAGAAAATTAAAAGCTGTGTAATAAATAATTATGTCTATGCAGACTGATTTTTAAACCATGAAGTTAACTGAGGTCCGAAAGTTCTCTTTTAGTGTGCATGATTTAGAAAGAGATTTGTGCTTTAAAAATATATACTTGAAAATACATAATCAATGTTTCAAGAAAAAATTCCTTAGCTTCTTTGGCGTGTTAAACTTGTTATTCTAAAATACATAATAGTTGCTATGCAAATAGCAAATCTCAAATTCATACATGACACTGTAGCTTTTAATAACATTTTACAGTAATCTAGTAAAAATGTTTTCTGTATCTGCAAAATGTCGCATGTATTTGAAAAAAATAATACTCAAAATCTGGATATCTTGTCGTCTGAAATTTAAAGTTCTTTAAACAGCGAAGGTGATGAATTTCATCAAATACATTTTGTAAAATACTTCAAATTAGAACTATCTTCAACAAAATTAAGCCTGAGAATCATTGCCTAACAAGTTGCCCAACTTAGTTACATTATCAATTAATACACCATTCTTATTTGTGTATGCTCCTATGTTCTCTTTAACTAGAAAGTTTCATTTAAAAAATTATCTTCGTTTCCGGATTTTCTTTCTGATTGGCATTATTTATAAGCTTACATTAAGGTTCTATTAAAAGCCGTAAATATATTGAAAGACAAGCTGTTTTTGCGAATAATTGACCTCTTAATGTTCAAAATTACACACTCAGACTAATTAATTGGTCATGTGTCAGAAAAGCGATACACATTTTTACCACCTGTACAAGCAAAGAGTGAATGCAGCTCGTCTATTTTTCCGGGACAAACTGGGTCAGGATAACCCACATAAGGAGCAGAGGGTCCTCGGTATTTGTACTAAGTTTAACTCATATCTTCAGCTGAGTGCATAGATTTTTATGGCAACTGTACAGAATATGGCTCTTTGTTCGGAGGACTGTTTGGAATGAAAACTCGGAGATGATTGTATTGGTTTAAAATTGGTGAACAATCTAGGGCGAGTTCTGATTAGAGGCTGAGTTTTGCCTAAGCTCGTCCACTCTGGTTCTACCTAACAGGCCCAAATATTATGATGTGCATGGGAGAAGTATGCTCCGTAAAAAATTTCTTACAGCAACAATTTTACTTTGCCAGGCCTGAGCCCAAGAATTGTGTACACAAAAGAAGGAGGCGAAGTGGTGCTACCATGCGGCGGTGGTTTGAGGATCTCCGGCGACCAACCTACCTTGCTGCTGTGGTACCGACACAGCTACACCGAACCCGTTTACAGGTCAATGATATGAAAACCACAGAATTAATGTAGGAATGTAAGTGCAATCACCCATAACAATCCATTGAGTTAATTCTATCATAACATCTGGGTATCAGTTTGATAATACATATTTTCTGATTTTTTTGCCTGCAGTTACGACACTCGTGACGGCTCTTGGCTGGACGGCGAGCACTGGAAAGATTCCGACATTTTGGGACCAAGAGCCAAATTTTTGGTCTTTCCTCAACCCGGCCTCGTCACCACTGCGGCTCCAGTCCCCAAAAGACGAAGAAAAAAAGAAACAATTCGAAATTCTGAGCTAGAGCTGAGTTACCAGAAATCGGTATCTGGAAAGAAAGTTTTCGGTGATAATAGAAGTATCAATAACGCATCGAGTGTTTACAAGGGAAATCTTGGGCGTCTGAAAGGCGCGAATGTTGAAGGGCAAGGCGATACAAGTAAATTCATTGCAGAAGAAATTGGCTACGACGATGACTTTGCAAATACTTCAAAACACAGCAAAACTTTTCCAGCAAATCGAAAAAATGTTCGCGAAGGCCTAAATTTGCCTGAGAAGGCAAATACAACACTTCCTCCATTCCATACTCTCTTCCAGTTAAATGCACATCGAAGAATCGCGCACATTCGTCATTTACCGCACATGTTAAGCTTCGTATCTCAATCCGGTGATTACCACAAACCTAAACAAGCATTAAATTTCAGCCAAACTCCACCACAGACCAACATTACCTCGATGGTCGGAAATACGCAACCTCGTTCGAACAGTGTTTCGGGTCCCTCAAAAAGAAGATCGGGAAAGAGAAAAAGTAGATCGGACTTGGATTCTCACTCCATTGAAAATCGAATGGGGCATTCGATTACGAGGGACAAAAATTTCATATTGGAAGGGATGGTGGCCGAGATCCAGGGAAATGAAGTGTATGACAATAGCAACATTTTGGGGGCGCTGGTTTTATCTGACGTACGATCTGCAGATCATGGAGCATTCACATGCAGGGTTGAATATCGTAGAGCACCTACTTCCTACAGCACAGTACAACTTTACGTCGTTCGTGAGTATTCCAAATACGAGTGCATTGAATAACTATTGTGCATATAATATATTGCACTCACCAATACATTGGTGTGTATAAATCAGCACGGTGATTTAGGGATTGAAAATATGTAATATAGCATGTTCTTAAGTCTCGAAAAATTCCAAATAGAATGAAGTTCAAAAATGCTATTGGCGATTAGTTTCGGAATAAGGACTTGATTGATTCATTATGTTTTGATTGTTTTTTAAACTCCGGAATCGATGATGCTTCCTGCTTAATAACAAACAAATATTTTTATGACAACCCACTATTTTTCATTTATCAATAGCATGGTTGTTCTTTTGAAAAAAACATTAGGAGCATCAAAATTGGAGAAATGATTGATTGGGCTAGATTTTGCCTTATCAACACCGTCATCATAACTGCTGTTACTATTAATATTACCATTAATCTCACTATTACTATTACCATTACTATTACTATTACTATTACTATTACTATTACTATTACTATTACTATTACTATTACTATTACCATTGCTATTACCATTACTATTAATATTACTATTACTATTACTATTACTATTACCATTACTCTCACTATTACTATTACTATTACTATTACTATTACTATTACTATTACTATTACTACTACCATTACCATTACCATTACTAACTTCATCATTGTATAGTGCCACCAGAAACGCCATCCCTGCTCTGGAGAGGCCAAGAAGTGAGCTCAGGGATCTTAGGTCCTGTGAAGGAAGGATCCTACGTACACGTTACGTGTCAGGCGACAGGCGGGCGACCGACCCCTTCCATATCTTGGTGGCGAGCAGGCAAACAGCTGCAGGCGAATGCCGGCGACTTCAGCGAAGGCGAGAAAGTTTCTGTCGCGCCTGGAAATGCTTCGCGTCTCAATAGGAACTCTGATAAATCTGAAGTAGGAGAAGTGGCGTTGAACGATGAAGCGTTTACCGGGAACAGTGATATGTATGGACATAATATAGGAGGACTTCACATGATCTCTGTGAAGAACTTTGAGAAATGTCTTGATTTTTTTCATGATGCTGGTGATAGTGAACCAGATGAACATTATAACATCAGGTTCCTTAACAGCGTTGATGAAGACCGCGAGCGCCTGGACGATAGAAATGAGATGGCCCAAACTAAAAAAGTTGGTGGTAAAATGGTGCGGTCTGCCACAAAAAGTCTAGATTCTAAGGAAAGAAATTATTATGCAAGCAAAAAACCACTTCATCATCAGAAAAGACAAGCAAGTTTTTTGCATTTGAATAAAGATGAGCGATCGGAAAAAGAGTTAGGTAAAATACAGGATGATACAAACTTAAGAAATATAGAGGATCCACATACCAGATATAATAACTTCGAAATTAATACAGCAACTACTAAGAGAGACACTGGAAACTCTACTGTTAAAAAACCGAATGAATTCATGGAAATTGATGGTGAAAGAACTCTGAGTGGGAGGAGTAAGAAATATTCTCAAACAAAGAGGGTTTTACGCTCACTCGATAAACGCTATCCAACGAACCAGAACAAAGTAAAGAGAAATGATATTTCTCAAGTCCATATCGCTTCTCATTTTATTAATAACCCTTTTACTGAACGAACTTTCAGCTCAAAACATCAACTAACCTCAAATCCGACTCCATCTCATTCACAAACGAATATTTCAGTGAAATCAAATGTCTCCGCTTTCGCTCATAAGAAATTCTTCCAAAATGAAACCGAGGCTCTAGATGAAAACAAGAAGAGGGGCGGCGCCAGCAGCACCATAACGCTGGTCGCCCACCGCGCCATGCTGAACGTGCCGGTGATCTGCCAAGCGTCTACACCGTCCCCTGTACAGGCCGTCACGGTCCCTAGCCGCACCACGGCCGTCGTGCTCAACATCACGCGTGAGTCTTACGAATTGTTTAGCTGAGACAAATAGTTAATGAATATAATATAATATAATATAATATAATATAATATAATATAATATAATATAGATACCCAGTTTGGGTATCGATTAAATGTTTTTTGATGTATTATTTGTTTGTTGATGGGTTATATTGTGTGTAGACGTAAAAATTTTGCTGAATACTGACACTATATAAACATTATTTTTCGCTTTCAGTTAAGATTTTGTGTGGACTTGAATAATTTTTTGTGAGAGGGTCGATAGCGGACGCCGCTCCTGAATTTGATTTAAAAATCATAAAGGGATTAGCGAATGCCATCTACTCAACGCATTGAATGTGAATGAGAAAAAAAAGATGAAAAAGAAATTGAGTTTCATTGAACACTGTCAATGTGGATACCGATTGCAATGAATCATTCTATGAAAATTGCGGGAATTTTTCCCACATGCTGTCAGTAAAGTATTGATATCTGAACTCATCCTGTGACCTACAAAAATTCTATTAAAAGGGCATTCAAGCATAGAATTGTAGAAAGTATATTATTTAGAATTTTTCGTGTAGTAAGAAAATAAAATCTCTCCTCATTGCGTCAGTCCACAACCAATATTGCTTGGCATACCTACTTGAAAAAATTGGCGGCTGACTCCATATTTGCGGCGCACAATCCTGCTTCGGTTTTAGCAGAGGCTCGATTTAAGACAGCAATGGATATTTGCGTAGATTTTGATCGTAGAATTTTTGTAAGTGTTATTGGTGTGCATTTAATACAAATTTGATTAACCGTTAACATATCGAACAGAATTTGTGGTTGGAGTCACTTTTAATCATTAATGGTACACCCTAGAGTGAACTTTGATTGTAAGTCTACCGTATATCATTTTATAACAAATGTTTTCAAACAAACAAGCCATGCCCAGCTATGTCCGAGAGACAATTGCGAAACTTTATCTTAAAAATATGCGTAATAAATGGAAACTCTCTAAAACTCCTAAGTTAATTTCTGAATCCAAATTATGTTAAACGCCAGAATTTGGCGCCTGACGCCAGAATTTGGCACCTGCGTTCATAAACATACGAAGAATGTTTATGAACTTATATATCACGTTCATTTCTATGAAAATAAAAAGCGCTTGCTTATCGCTTAGATACCGCTTACAAAACCTTAATTAACCATTTATACGATTGTGTCATGCCTCAAAACAACACCTCCTCTACCGATACGGAAGATTGTAATTATGAAAAAAATTCGTGTAAATTCATTCATGGTCTCTAAAAATTCTGCGCATGTCATCAGTGCCTCCCGTGAGAATTTGGCTTCACGAAATTCCGAATCCAGTCCTTGAGGGAACCGAGGTGGTGGTGCGCTGCACGGCTGAGGGCTCCCACCCACCAGCGCTGTTGACCCTGCGCTGGAGAGGGAAAAGACTCACCAGGATCACCCGAACTGTGAGTAGTAATGCTTCTGCTCCGACATTAATTGAAAAGACTCACCAGGATCACCCGAACTGTGAGTAGTAATGCTTCTGTAACGACATTAATTAAAAAGACTCACCAGGATCACCCGAACTGTGAGTAGTAATGCTTCTGTTCCTACATTAATTGGAAAGACTAACAAGCATCAACCAAACGGTATGTAGTAATGTTACATTTCATCTTTTTTTATCAAAAGCCTCAGCGGAATAACGCAAAATGTAGTAAATTATTTAACAATATAGTAACAATTATAACCGTAAATTATAGTTACTATGATAATCATTATAATTAGTGAGTAATAGTATGTCAACATTAAACAGTGAAATAACAATTTAAACGATTTCTCCCTACCTAAATATGTATGAGTAATAATAACTCAGTTCTGAGGACTTACTGGGACAATGCCATCTGAGAGTAGCACTGTTTTCAACGAGATAACAAATCTACAGGCTTCCTGGGATGATCAGAGTTGTTTATATTTATATGTTCCAAGTGCAAAGGCAATTCAACAAATCTTTCATGCAGTTTAAATTGAAAATTTTGATGGATTTTGACCGGAGATCATCATATCATTTAATTTTAATTTAAATGCAAAATACAATGGTTATCATTTTTTTCTTTGATTTTTAAGTGATTTTGGTTGATTTTTGATATCTTAGTTATCTCAAGATATGAGGGTTGATTGAGTAACATGTGAAATTTTCACTATCACAATTTCCACCGGATAAATCAGAAATATGTTCTATGCGTAATCCACTAAATATGGAGTGTCTTATCGTCGAAAAAGAATCGGTAAGTAAATTCGCCAAATGAAATTCAAACTATATTAATTAATTCTCATTCCGTTAATTTCATCTATTACAGTAAGTTATTTAATAATCGACTATCTCACACGTTAATTCTTATTTTCCGAAAGTAAAAGAGCCCAATGACGTCTTTTGAAAAATCGTATATTTTTTCGTATTTTTTTGGGTTCATTGAGCAAAACAAGCATGTCCTGTCGACGTTTTCTATTCAGTCGTCATCTAATTAAAATCGAGATGATCCAGCTTTATGGCTTATCTTATCCAAGAGTTTCATTGTATGACTTCTTCATAATTAAAACCTCGAAATTTTTCCCAAGTTCTAATGAAACCAGAAAGCGACCAGTGTAAATAGCCTCGGGGAGCCTCGGGAGACCGCCTCTGCATTAATGAGCTACGCACTACCTATGTTGCTTTATGCATGGAATAAGAATGGCTGCTGCTTGTGGTGTGGCAATATTAACTCTTTTGTTGTTTCACTGTGAATCTGATTGAAATTAACATGTGCAACTCAACAAAGAAGTTTGAAAAATTTACTTTTTTGTGTTTATGAACATGAAAAAATCGAATAAACCATTTGAACAAAATTAAAATTACTTCTGAGAAAAATAAAATTTTTTTCATTTTTTAAACCGGTAAAATTGCCTATAATTTGAATATTTGATCTGGTGGAAATGATGTATTAGTTGATGGAAAAGATGTGTCGTATTACATTGTGAAGAGGAAAAATAAATTCTCAAGTTCCACTTCCGATAAATTTTGCAAAATATCATATCTTGCAAGCAAAAGATGGAAGATTAAATCGTATCATTTTTTTTACTGGAAACCAAAGATATACCACTTAACAGGAACAAAGTGAAATATAGTCACTTTAGAAATGCAATTGATTTTAATTGAACATGTTTAACTCATGCAGCATGCAATGCTCCAAGGAGTGCAGTAGTTCGTCAAGTATCGAATGGTAAAATCTTGCTATCAAAGAGTATGATGAATAAAACTGAGTGAATATAGAATAATAATATTTCAAGCAACCTAACTTCAAGTGCAAAACCAAAAATACAAATACCGTACGTTTACTTGAGGGCGACTTTAAACGTGAATCTATCTAAATCTGAGTTTCATAGCTTTCTGGGAAAGCAAACATAACACAAATCCAGCACGGATTACACAAGAAAAGAATAATAAAATAGAGAATATTCACGATCGCTTAAAACACCACTGAACAAAACGGGTCAGACAAACACAGAAGTAAACACAACTAATTGACCTCGATCTGTGGTGGAATCACAAATCAGAATGACATTGTATAACGCATTCCTACTCGAGGTCACGTCTCTGTGACTAAATATCTAAATGAGAAATACTGATCTTATATTTAATCAAACATTTGATCCCCTAACATCGCATATACTCATAAGTTTCTTGGTGTATACTTTGATTTTTACTGATATTGTTCTTCTTTTCTAGTGAACTTCTTGCTATTTTTTTCTATTGAAAAGCAATTTTCTGTTATTCTTCTATTTCTTTTCTATTGAACGAGGGAGACGGTCTCCGAATGTTTCAATCGGAGTTTCGAACGTTTCAATATAATAAATCCGCCGGGCATTTTTTTTTTTGCTTTTAAATTACCCATAGGTGCAGTGCAGATAATTGCACTGAACAGATTGAGGTGGTTGTCTGCAAAGACGAGAGCTTCTGAACCGAACGTTCTACTCCAATGGTACCGTAATAAATAATGTTAGATAATGGCGTACTTGTGGACGAAACCGCTTCCATGATTAAAGCGTTGTCTCAAACTCACATCGCTTGCACATGTCCAGGACGATCACAGACTTACAGTGTCTCTGCAGTTTACTTGCCACAATTGCAATTAATAACTATTTCGAGATTCAGTTCCGTTCGTAAATATGTTTCGCTTTATCTCTGTTTTACATACAAACACAGGGTAAAAAAAATATAACTCAGTACTCACTGCAATGAGTGACAGAGAGCGCATTTTCTCGTCGACGAAAGCGTGAAGTCACGGACGGACAGACAGACAAGTTATATGTTCAGTGTGGAGGAGCCTCCCACCAGAGTGCGACCACTGGACAATCGGACTGGGCGCTCTTAGGGAGCGCACGTTGCGAATTTTTTTGACTTGACGTGGCCACGTGGCCATTTTTTTAGCAGTTTGTTTGAATGCAAGACGACGAGACTCGACGACAGGCCCTCGTCGGCCTAATCATCTGCGTCGATTCATGCTATGCTATGCTATGCTATGCTATGCTAATATTAATTATTAATAGGATATTCTTGATGCTTTTTGCGCCAAATGCGTTGCTAAAAGTAGTTCCGAATATTTTAGTGTGCCATTTTTTCCTTCAATAGAGCCTGCAATAATTGTATTTGAAAATAAGTATCGTTATTCATATAGGATTGTTTGGTTATCCTACTGTGCTTCCAAAGATCCGTATCGTTATTTACAAAACAATTCTTCCTGAGGACATCGAATAAAATTTGCCTATAATACAATAAAATCAATTCCTTTTATAGAAAAATATGTACTGTGTAGTTTTCGACACGTCGTCAGTGGTGGTCAATTTAGTCCAGCTCCCGTAGATTTGTACAGCCACAAACAAAATTTCGTTCCACCACCAGTCTATTTGGTCCACGATCAATCGAGTCAGTCAACAACCGATTAATCTCATTTTATCTCCATCAGTCCATTTGTTCCACCATTTGTCTCTTTGGTCCACCATGCAGTAATCGATTTGAACCACCACTCGATTTGTGCTAACACCGGTCTATTTGCTCCTCTATCAGGCGATTCGGTAAACAAACAGCCGATTTGATGCACAGTCAACGACTTTATCCAGCACCACTCTATTCTTTGTATTACTAATCGATTTGTTCCACCACTATATTCGATTCCATCGCCAGTAGAGTTGGTCCACCCGAGATCCCTTCGTGGTCCACCCGAGCCAAAATCCCCTGTGGCCTTCAGAAAGAAACTAAGTCAACAAGTTTTCATCATTAGAATCAACATCGCAATCTCCTTCCTTGCCTCTATTGAGTGGAATTTGATGCCTCGGAGTAAAAATTCAGTCGTCGAGATTTACCTCCGATGACGATGAATATCAGAGGCCGGTGACTTGAGTTACTGAGACCGTGGCCTCTCTGCGGCCACGGGGCCTCATCAAGGAAAGTTATGAGGTTGTGGCCCCGAAGGACTATTCTTACACAGGCCCAGGGCCAGAGTCCTGTGGCTCATTGGAATAAAAGACTCATAGGAGAGATGAAGGAGATCTTCGTTACACTCGTCTGAAGTGGCGCTCTCTACCGGATTCGTTTTGCCATGCTACGCTTTATAGAAGCTCGACGTGCTTCTCGATCGTAACTTGTTCGTGCTTGACCCCTTACGACATAAGTTCTCGTTACGACCGATACTGTGCGACTGCCACTAGCAAAACTCCTATAAAAGTACCACAGAATGAACAAATTTTTCGCACAAGAACTGCTCGTATTCCAGGGTCCCCCGTGAAAAAATGCGCATTCTCAAAATAGGGCTGAAATTCGAGCGCCGAAAACCCTAACACAGAAATTCCCGTGTAAACCCTTAAAAATTAGTGAGGAAACACTGTCTATAACCTCATTTTGCAAGTAAATTCATTATTAAAGAGTTTAATTAAACTCACGGGGATTGCCAGTGCAATTGGTTCGGTCGAGAGTGACAACTTCTATAAGCACAAATGGGCATCTAAAACTCTACGGGTTAATTAAAATTTGAGCGAAAAGAATCAAATCAAGTGCCTCCAACTTGAGAACAAACCATCAAATGAAATCATTAAAATTGTTTACGTAGAATTGTTCAACAAAACACTCGAATATTGAACGTAATGTCTGTTAGCCTTACTAAATGTCTTCGCAATATCCTCCGCAAATACCGGCAAGGCAACGACAAAGTAAATAATTTTTCCATATTTTAAGAATTTCTCTCCATTATTTATTCATATCTTTTTAAATATATAATTATTCATGACCCAGGTGACGAACGGGGGCAACGTGAGCAGCGTGACGACGATATTGAAGCCTCGTCGTCAGGACGATGGCAGCAACGTCACCTGCATCGCTGCTAACGAAGAGCTCCCACACTCAACGATAACGACGAGCGCTGTGGTGCGCGTAGCATGTAAGTCTCTCTTGCTGAATGCTCCGAGTAAGTTACTTATCTGAGTTACTCAGATAAGTTACTCAGATAAATGAAAGGGTAATTGTCCAAATGCCATTACATTTTCTGTATTTCCTTAATACACATATTACAATTTCTGTATTTCCTTAATACACATATTACAATTTCCGTATTTCCTTAATACACATATTACAATTTCTGAATTTCCTAAATACATATAACACCATTTACGGGCCGTCCTGACCCAGTTTGGCCCTAAAAAACAATTGCTATGTCTGTAAGCTGTGAGGGCTATGGGCGACAAAGTGCATAGATATTTGGACAACATTACCCATTCAATTTTTTTAACTTCATTTACTCATAAAAATTTGTAGCCTTCTTTGGCTTCGTCTGTTTAATATTAGACGTTAAATATAGGCTTCTATGCCGTTTCATCATTAAACAAAGCTGCAAATGTTTATCATATTCGAATAACGGCAGAACCCCACTAAAGAATTTTTAAATAACAGAATTATTATAGGAGATGAATAATAACATAACTCGAGTTTCATTATACATTAATAAAATTTAGAGTCAACACTCTGCCCTCAAAAATACATCAATGTTTGCAATATTATCATCCTAGGCGCGCTATAAATAATCTATTGTCTACATGGAAGCCATAAGTTGGCGTAAAAGAATATCTGTGAGCCTAAGAATGCCTGGTAGAGCACGCACGGCCTTCAATCTTTTCGATAAAGTGAGGGAAGGAAACGAGGGAACACCGACAGGTCTGTCGTGGAGCTGCACCGGAACGCACTGATATACTTGGCAGAATCTGAATAATAATAATAATATTTTATTTTTGTTCTATAGCTTACAATATAATATTAAATATAGAACCAAACACAAATCATATAGCCCAATATACAATTAATACGGTTTCGAAGATTGTATGCTCCATGAATTTAATACCGCCCACGTACGTTGGAGCTGCAAAAAATTTTAAAAAATATTTCTGTCTAAATGTAAAAATTCTAAGCCTTTGGGCAAATTTCATTAACAATGCAAAATTATGTTATGAAATATATTATGAAAACCACTGTCTTTAAGAATATCGGTGTTTTTTATAATCGTAATAGAAAGCGATGGTGAGATTTAAAACTGAGCAAATGGTACAATTCATTGAGCATAATTTTTACTACATGAATTTGTAAACTATATAGGTATACCTTAAATGTTTTATAATGAAATGATTCCCGAATTTCGAGGACTTCGTCCTTCGTCATATATGTATACTCATTTCTCAGTAAGCGTAAGCTGTTGGCAAAAAATGACTATTTTTCATCACTAACACCTATTGTGGATTTCATACAGTGAAAAATCATCAATTCTCGGGGACAGTATCATCATTTGACAATTAGAGTCAAAAATTAAAAGGGAATTGAAAATTTTAATAGCTTATGGTATGCCAAAAATCTTACAGTATCATGGTATTCTCAGAACGCCGTTTTTAATTACCTTCCACTAGTGAACTTTATCATGCAACTTTCAGGTCTGAAAACATTCCTCAAAAATGTCTTATAGAATTTCAACGTTGCACAACAAAAACTCCAGCAATAAATGAATTGAAAATTTATTGAGTGCCAAATGGCAATTAAAAATGTTACCTAAAACATTAAGTCATTAAACATTAAGTCATTAAGTCATAAAATTTTGTGTAAATTTTGTGAAGAATAAGGTGCGGAAGAGAGCAGTACAAAACGTCTAGATTTCATAATGAAATTAGAGGCATTATTATTATTTATATTCGACTTGTCATACATTTTACAGATTTTTCATAAACCAATTGTAAAGGAGAGCGAATTAATTAAAAAAATTACATTATTGTATTTATAATGAAATAATTCTGGAGGATTTTTAAATTATTATAATTTTTTGTTTGTAGTTGAGTTTAGTACGATAAAAACGATGATGGCAAATCGGTTATTACTACACCGACGTATGCACTTTTTTATACAAAATCAATATAGAGTTTCTAGAAAACTTCAATGCACGTAAAACTACACAGAAATACAATACTGGATCTCCCAAAACGATAACAGCAGTTTGCATTTTTGATTGAGAACACAATCTTTTCAAACAGAACTAGAGACAAATGTGAAATAGAATTATTTGCTTCAGTTTCTTAGTATATGTTTGATAGTTGTTTTTTTCTAGAACTGAATGTTCACCCTTCAGATTCTTTTTTTATTTGCAATTCATTAAGTTCTGGTGCATCTAACACATTTATTTTCATTTTATTCTATTTTTTTTATTCTTGCGTAAGAGTGACTTTTTATTACATTCGCCATGTGGGCATATTTAATTGCAGAATGAAATTAGCGCAATTCTTTATTATGATGTCCAAAAATGATACTCAAGTTTTGTTTTTAATGATTAGGTAATCTAATTTAAATTTTATTGTCTATATATGTTTTTTTCAACTAAAAATACTATTTAAAACGCAAAATAGCCATTAAATACATCAACAGACGTTTTTAATTATTAAAGGGCTGTATATAATATTCGCGTTACAATTCACTATATCCAAAGTGACGACAGCATCTGATTATATTGATGATTAATTTTTTTCTATCGGATATTTAAGCGGATATATCCATACATTAAGTACCTTTTTAGCAAAGTCAACATTACTGGAAATTGAGAATCACTCGTCAAACCTTCGCGGGAATAACACAATACGAACCTCACACAAACAGCAAACTTCTGTGGGTTGTGCCATCACATTCAGCATTCATTTTGATCGCGACACACACTCATTCATTATTCATGATCGCACTCCGGATCTGTCAAATCATTTGAAAAGACGAATGGAGAACACTTACCTAAGGCGACACGAGACTCGCAAAAGTTGTGGTCAAAGCAAACTGGCAACATATCCTATAATATCAAACGCGGCATCACATACAAAAGAGATACAAACTTAGTCGCCATGTAATGTAGCTATGTTCCGAGTATCGGTATCTGTGTAAAGAACTTTCACAATTACACAGGAATTGTGTTGGGATTCAACACACAGGAACTCAAACAACCCATACAATTAATTCAATTGTATTGGATTAGTGCCAGCAAATACGAAGATATAATATAGCATCTTGACTTACATTTTTATTAAGAAAATAGGTCAAACTCTGCTGTTTGTTAGGGAATTTATTTGTTTTGAGATATAATAATTATAATTAACATATTTTATATCTAAAGCATAATTGTAAACCTGTAGCCGATGCAATTTTTTGCTGAGCTTTATTTTCAAATTAATAGTGTAAAAATCAGTGCATTACTGACAGGAGCTTTGATCATTTAAAGCATTATAACTATGTCTTTAAATATTATTGCATAGAATATGCAAATTTGATTCCCCAGCATGTATCTATAATCAACATAAGTTGTTTGAAGGATGTCTTGCGTTTACTTATAGTGAATCTTTTATAAGATGAACAAACAATTTCATTCTAAATCCTCTGACGTCATAGCCTCCGCTCCGTAAGAGCTCTTATTTTCTGATAAATTTAAGAATAACTTGTTGTCGTAAAGGTTTCAAAATGTTTATTTCATTTTAGCGAACATAATTAATATTTTAATTCAACAGAAACTAAAACGAAGAAAATGTTTCTCTCAGCATTAATTAATGGAATTAATTAATCCGCGAATTAAGGAATTAATTACAAATCAAACAGTGCCAAACAAATTCTAAATAATATGGGTTGTGAGTCATACAAAATTTTATTAATTGAGTTAAATAGCTATGAATGCCTGTATTATTTTCATTGTAACACCTTTATTGATTTCTATACAACATAAAACAGGAATATTTCAAAATGCCAACCTATTTAATTACGTTCGTAAATAATTAGAGCACTGACTTACATACAGCACGCATGAAATCTAGTGGCAATATGAACATAAAACCTCTATTAATATTTATTATATTCATTAGCTATTTCAATACTGTAAAAATATTAGTCTATCTTCATAAATGAATTGCTTCTTCTGAAATTAACCTTAAATTTTCTATTTTCAGACCCTCCAACCGTGAAAATTATTTTCAGCTCCCACTTTGACCAACCCAATTCAAAACACACGCATCAACAAGCGTATGGAAGCCGCAAACGAATACACCAAAAATCACAACAACCATACCGGGAAATCTCAAAGACACACTCAGCACATCAAACAGACTCGGAAACCAACTACGAGCAATCAGAAGTAAAGCTAACACAGAAGAAAGAAGGGCTCCAAACGCAGACAGAAATACACATGGAAGACTCAGAAGTCCCGCGAAAATATACAGAGATGTACCCGGAGTTGCGTCAGAGTGAGACGGATGTGGTAAATACACCGACTGAGCTGCGGCAGACACACCCAGAACTTCATCCGCCGTCCCGACACGGGGACCAGCGGGTGTATAAGATACATCACCTGACGGAGGGCCAGACCGCTGAGCTCACTTGCGTGGTGGACGCCATGCCTCCAGCGTCCTACGTCATCTGGACGAAAGAGGTAACGGTAACGGGAGATAAAAGACAAGTGACGTGATGGTTAGTATGTCACCTGGACGAAAGAGGTAACGGTAACGGGAGATAATAGACAAATGATGTGATGGTTAATACGTCTCCTGGACGAAAGAGGTGATGGTAACGGGAGATAATAGACAAATGATGTGATTCCCGTTACCATTACCTGGACGAAAGAGGTAATGGTAACGGGAAATAATAGAAAAATGACGTGATGGTTAGTACGTCAACTGGACGAAAGAGGTAATGGTAACGGGAATTAATGGACAAGTGGCGTTATGGTTAGTACGTCTCCTGGACGAAAGAGGTGATGTAACTGGAGATAATAGACAAGTGACGTCATGGTTAGTACGTCACCTGGACGAAAGAGGTGATGGTAACTGCCTAACGGGAAATAATAGACAAATGACGTGATGGTTAGTACGTCACCTGGACGAAAGAAGTGATGGTAACGGGAAATAATGGACAAATGACGCATTGGCTAGGCAATTGAGAAAATAACATGCAGTCAAAAGTGAAAGAAATTGCAATGGTGACTGATAGAAACATAGAAAAAAGTAATAGTCATGAAAAGTAATAGACAGAAGAGCTAATGGTTACGAGAAATTATATAATAAATAAGAAATCCTAGTGAGAAGTATTAGGTAAAGGAGGTAACTGTTTCGAGATGCAATAGACCAAAGAGGTATTGGTCAACAGAAAAATAATAGACTACAAAGTTAATGATCATGAAGAGTACATATACAATGAAGGTAATGATCATAAAATTAAAAGACAGAAGGTAATGATCCCGAGAAGTCACAGAAAAAAAGTAATGGCGCATACTTCGCTGTCCTGAGTGATCTTCATCTGAAGATGATATAATTTTATCAAGAAGTCATTCATGCAAACTCGCTATGGAATCTTCCAGAATTTCAATACAAATCTTCAGAATTCTGCTTCGAGAAGCGCAAAACGTTTTTACCGTTATTGTTTAACGTAAAGTAAACACAAAATTTCTTGCGCATTCTCATCAAATACATAATCGAATAAACCATTAGAGCTCGCAGTATCCGGACGATAATCATAATAGAAGTTTGCAGTCAGATGCATATAAAAAAGGATTCAAAATTAATTTCTCAGACTTTTCGAGCTTTACTGTTCATAATAACCAATTTATTAATATGAAGTAAACCAGAACATTTTCATTAATTTGAACTTCTGTGTTGAATATGTAGTTAGAAATGAAATGTAAATACAGTGCTTTTAAAGAGTTGCGTGAATATGTACTCCACTGGCCTTATGATAATGAGAAGTGTTTCATCATAGTAAAGTGATTCAAATTGTAATAATTTTCTTTATTTACGCTTGTCCAGCACCAAATCTCATTTATTGGACGGATAGATACCTCCATTTGAAGTTTTATTGCTGCATTTGAAGTATTTTTGGGCGGGCAAAAGAGTTTGATTAACGAAATATGAATTGCTGGTTTGATGCCACAAAATAGTTGGTGAATGTCTGTCGGGTTGTGACCAGTTAAAAATCTCATTTATTGGACGGATAGATACCTCCATTTGAAGTTTTATTGCTGCATTTGAAGTATTTTTGGGCGGGCAAAAGAGTTTGATTAACGAAGTATGAATTGCTGGTTTGATGCCACAAAATAGTTGGTGAATGTCTGTCGGGTTGTGACCAGTTAGTTAGAATCTTTCCAGACACTCATAAGTTTGTTATTTTTAATTTAATGTTTAAATTTTTTCCAACTTGTCATGGTTTCGTTATTACTTCTATGCCTTGAAATGATGAATATCTTATATCTAAATTCCAGAAAATATTAGTTGCTTGATGCAACTATGCACTATTGTGCTCGCCATGTCCGTCTGTCTGTCTGTCCGTCCGTCCGTCTGTCCGTCTGTGCATGCAACATTTTTCATTGATAATTTAATTCAAACGCAAATATGTTAATAATGTAAAGATAGCGAAACATATGTTAATAACTTTTTCAAAAAGTTTTCAGATTTCAATGAATACATGCGAATAAATATGAAAAAATATAACTCAGTATTCACTGCAGTGAGTGACAGAGAGCGCATTTTTTCGTCGACGAAAACTTGAGGTCACGGAGGGGACGGACAGACGGACTGGTCAGACAGACAGATGGACATGGCGAGCATAATATAGTGCATTTTTTTCCGTAAATGAGAAAATTCGCTAACAAGTAACACTTAACAACAATATTCTCGATTCGCAACAATTAAAAAATATATCTTCAACTTAATGTTAGTCACTTGTATGAAAACTTAGTGGAGCTAGGAATCAATTTGAATTTTGGCTATTGTAAATTTGTTATGAAAAGCCCAATGTTATATTAACATTAAGTAAACCGCCTGGTTCCAGCAAAAAAAAATAATAAAATAGAAGACATTTCATTTTGCTCCATCTACAACACACCTCCGCCTACAACAGCTTTAGTAAACATTAATTAACGTTCTATTACAATAACTCATGCATAAATTATTATTCAACGAGCTTTGTTCCACTTCCAAATTACCGACGTACAATTTAATGTTTTTTTTAAGATTAATGCTTCTTAATATACAATAATTCAGCCTTCTTATTAATTATCACTATCATTTGCTCTCATTTGTTACCTCATTTTTTGAAATATTTTATATTCTTTACGATTCCTGATGAAAAAGTTTACCTTCATTTCAGCTCGCAATTCGCGTCAAAATTATTATAATTCTCTTTTAAGAAATTTTTGTGTGCTTCTTTTCATATTCGTATTTTCGCTTGGGGGAATAATGGTGATTAAAATTAATCTAAGCAAAATTCCTTCGGTGTCCAGGACATTCCTTTGACCAGCCACACGTCGGGCTTCCTAATAGCGGACCGGACGTTGACGTTGAGTGACGTTGGCCCGCGACACTCCGGTCGCTTCGTCTGCATTGCCACCAATGACGTGGGCAGAGGGGCCAGCGACCCTCTATTACTGTCCGTGTCATGTGAGTGTCTGTCGATCAAACTCTGTCAGTAATATATTTATTGTCTTTAACTTGATCCAGTGCTCGGTCAGTTATATATTTATTGGCTTTAACTTGATCCAGTGCGCGGTCAGTAATATATTTATTGTCTTTAACTTGAACCAGTGCTCGGTCAGTAATATATTTATTGTCTTTAACTCGATCCAGTGCTCGGTCAGTAATATATTTATTGTCTTTAACTTGATCCAGTGCGCGGAACTTGATCCAGTGCTCGGTCAGTTATATATTTATTGTCTATAACTTGATCCAGTGCACGGTCAGTAATATATTTATTGTCTTTAACTTGATCCAGTGCTCGGTCATTTATATATTTATTGTCTTTAACTTGATCCAGTGCTCGGTCAGTAATAAATCTGCTGTCTTCAACTTGATCCACGCTTGACATCACTAAAGAAGTTTGCTATTAATATAGACTAAAGGTTTGGATAGCGCCCATTGGCCGTTGATAAAATGTAATCAATTATGTAAATATCTGAACAGAATGAGAGAATTTTGCTTCATGGTATGATCGTTTGATACCTGACATGTATGTTATGTCTTTCTATTAATACCTTACCAACCCAATATAATATGTCTTTCTATTATTATATTAATTATTAATATAATATATCTTTCTATTAATAAGTTACCCACCCAATTTTCCGTAACGGAGAAGAATTAGGAACTCTCCTTAAACCGGAAATCTTTACGGTTATTTCAGAGGGAATAACACGTGTATATTCTTATCGTTCAGACGCTCCTCGCTGCTTGGCAGGCCATGAGAGCGTCATTCAGACAGCAGTTCCTGGCGAGACAGCGTCTTTGACGTGCCACGTGTCGGCATTTCCATTCAAGCCACTAAATATTCAATGGAATATTCTACACGATGACGGCACCGAAACCTATCTTCGGGAGCGAGAAATTGATGAGCCTGATAAGGAGAACTTGC
Source organism: Hyalella azteca (assembly GCF_000764305.2). Lineage (NCBI taxonomy): Eukaryota > Metazoa > Arthropoda > Malacostraca > Amphipoda > Hyalellidae > Hyalella > Hyalella azteca. Next base: position 321,857 of record NW_025940355.1, read on the forward strand.
TCCATATTTCTTCGAGAAAAACGTTCGTTAGAACCGATTCCGGAGAATTGAGGTTCATGAGAGAAATGAAAAACAATCGAACTCAGCCAATGAAATCATTGAAAGAATCGAAAGTTTCGACCACAAACGTCGTTTCTCCTCAAACATCTCACGTATTTAACCAGAATCAACTGCCTGAGAGGAAAGACGTTTTAAAAATTGTTCTGAATTTCACTAGTGACTCTATTGTAGTTCTGTGCCGCGGTAAGAATTCGGTCGGTGTTCAAATGGAGCCGTGTCGCATAGAGCTCCGACAAGCCGAAGTTCCGCCACTGTCTTTACTGACAGCCCATGAAGCCGAGTCACCGAAGAGCTTCGTAAACTGCTCAACCACCGCATTATTTGCCACTGGGAGCTTCGAAGTGACGTGCCAGATGGATGGAGAGGCAAAACGCTCCTTGCGTTCATTTGTCTTGCTCGGGTGGAGAAACCATTCGCTGGTGGTCAACGCTTCCAGGTAAGGGAAATGCAAAGCAGACCAGATTTATAGAGCAGTTCCTGGCCGATGGAGAAGAAGGGTTATTGGATGGCTTTAGATGCAGTTTGGATCGTTTCCTAGAATAGATCAAGATTGTGAATTTATACTGTTATTGCCCAGTTCCTAAAACTGCATGCAAACCTTACAAAAATTGAGAAAAAATATGGTCGTGACGGAGAATAAATAATTCGGGAAATAATTTCAATTTTTTATAAATGTTTCTTCCATAGAGTCTTCCAGCCATACAGCGTAGAGAAGTAGAATAAAAGCAAATCGTAGGATCAAACAGTTCAAGTTCAGGCTAGAGAGAATCGGGCAACACGAGTTGAATGATAATTTCGAATAACGAAACTGTTTAATGTTCACGAACAACCTACGACCGCAGCTTGAATAATTGTCATATCACACAATACTTTTTTACCTCACAAAATCGTTTGTATGTTTCATTCGTACCAGCCATAGTAGGTTGAAAGGCTCATCTTGTTGACTCTAATCAGCTTACGAAACGGTACAGTCATATTGTTCGAGTGACGCAATTGAATTCAAATTAACCTCTAACATGAGTTCATTCATTTTCAGCAAGACCGTAACAAGAGTCATGAAAAATGAATCAGAGTCTTCTTTGAACTACTCGATCTTCATCTAAAAATTTCATTTTTAACCTGATGCTAAGAAGCGTATGCAGTTTGTTCAGAAAAACTCGCTTACATTTCTTTATAACTTCAACGAAAGGCAAAAAGCTGAAAATTATTTTTATTTTTTTTTTTATTAAGATCAAAGCACTCGTTATTTGATGAAAAAAAGTGAGGGCAAAATTCAACGCATTTTTTTCGATCCGCTGTGCACTGTTATTTACTTTTCTTATGATTGACTTCGATGGCAATGTGACTTAAAAACAGACACTTTTTATTTCCAACAGGTTGTCAGAAATTTTATATCACAAATCTCTGGAATTCTCAATGTAAGTGCATTGTAATGCAGCAGCGTTTCTTTTCGTTGTCTTGACTTTCTGAAGCATTTCATAATAGAAAAGTCTTAACGAGGTAATGTAAAATTAGATCTCTTCGTCAGATTTAATTTTTTCTTTCCATGCCAGCTTATTCTTTTTAAATTTCAAACAAGAAAGAATGGGAGCATTTCATGAACATTGGAATCAAAATTCATTTCTACGTCGGTAAACTTAAATCATCGTCGGGATTTCTGTTGCACAAAAATCTTGGATATTTTTTATTTCACTACACTATAACTATTGTTTGCACAATATCACTAATTACACAATATTATTGTAATATTTGCAATTATCATTTACACAACACTGCAAAGTATTAATTTTACACATTCAATATACTGGGACAAGCAACGGATTCCGTTACCAAAAACCTAAAAAAATTTTAATACTATTCTAGTAAAATTTTGCAAATAAAGTCTACCGACCTTAGTTCAAAGAGCATTTTTTCCTCTCTTAGTCCAACTCTCCACTGGAAGCCGAGCATACTTGGCTTGGATAACGTGGAGCTTGGAAGTTTACACTGGTCCGTGATTGGTCGAAACTTGACTACGAGTGTCGATTTTGCTGTGCAATTCGTACAGAATGCGGACCCTGTGGGACAACCCATGCATGTGATGCCTGGGACTGTGAAGGATCATAACAAACAAGTGAAAGGTGAGAAAGGCTAAATGATGTTTTAAAGACATTTATAATTTCTTTTATTAAAACTGATATGTGTTGAATAATAATTACTAAGCAATAATAATAGTGACTAAGTTTAAAAAATAAGTTTGTGTAAGCACTTAAACTGATGTGTTTATTGCAAAGTGCATTTGTGAAGATGTTCTTCGAATCATTTATTTTCTATGTGACATGTATTTTGATGCGTTTCTACCACATATGTTTTTTACGCGGTCGAATAATGAAATGCAAAAAATCCTAGTCAAGAGTGGGTGAAAAAAAATAAAACCCTATAAAATCAAAATTGGAAAGAAATAATCCCAATAAAACGGGAAAACCCAATTTCCGCAACAAAATCCAGGAAAATCCAAGGCAATGACGCCAATCCCAAAAAGTGGAAAAGTTTAAAAAAAAAAATGTAGTTCCCGAAATCGTAATGGGAACGCAATATTGGTTATAACAATCATGATAGTGATCAAAATATATTTGTTATGACCTTTATCCACAATTTTACTTCCATCAATCGTTTCAGTGTATGAATACAACAAATTCAATATAACCTATCTAAATCCGTTTTAGAAGACTACCTCCATGTTTGCGAGTCGCGAGTGTCGGTCATGCCTTTCACATTCGCCCGTGCAGGCTTTGCTTTTCAGTATCTAAGAAAAAGTTTACCGAAGTTTCTCTCCTTTGATATTTCCAAGCAAAGGAAAGAGTTTGCGGCGTTCTGAAGTTGGGGTGTTTGCTTCTTTTACTGCCATCGTTATAGAAGGGCCAACGATGTTTTCAACGAAAAAAAGGTTTCATCCATTAAATCTGCTGTTTAAAATCACCCTAAAGGCGACCATCAATAACGAGACTCAGTTGAAATAACTTGAACTTTGGCGCTCGTCTTCAAATAACGGAATAAATTCTTATTTACTCACTAGAGTTCCAGTTTACGTTAGCAAAGCTGTTCTTCAAAGTGACTTTCTTTAAAACATTAAAATCTTTACGTGTGACGCTTCATTGAAGAAGTTTGCATCAGCACTGAGCTCTAAATGCTGAGAGCTTCATTGCTATCGAAGGCTTCTTTCTAACATTGCTTTTTATTTCCCATTTAACTTGTTGATCACTAGCAATTTGCATGATGGTTTATACTTTTATGTTCAAAAAAGCGAAAGCACTGAACCTCGGTCTATTGGTGAAGTTTCTAATGTCTACAGTGTAAATTAAGAATTTTAGTTTAATGAAGAGTAATTTTCTTGCTGGTTTAAATTGATGAACTTCAAATTCATGAACTCGCTGACATTAAGTTGCCAGAGCAAACACTTGACTACAGCTTGTAAAGTTGTATATAAAATGTAAATGGATGAAAATTCAACCAAACACTTAAGTATTCCCAAAAGATTCAAACTCATTTTGTGTTAAAATTTAAGTTGCCTTTGAAATAATGCTAAATAAGTTCTTATGAAGTGAGTAAGATTTCTTTTCCTTTGTAAGATAGTCTATTCAACAAGTCTGCTATAAAATAGCAGACTTGTTGAATAAACTTTCATTGCAATTCACTGTTAAAAATGTCTTTGTCAAGACTGACTAAGTCTTTGTCAAGACTGACTAACTGTCTCTGTCAAAAATATCTTTGTCAAGACTGACTAACTAAGATAGTCACTGTGGTGCCGCTTTAAGTCATTTTCTTCATACTATTCAGCTTAATTAAAGAAGTTTTGTAAACATTCATGTACCATACTCAGCGCCAACTACTGACTTTGTCTTTAGTTATAATTACAAAAATTCCTATTAATAGCTGGCCATGAAAAATATCATGCTTAAAATATACAAGCAGAAGCAGATCGATAACCCAGTCTCCAACTTCAAGAGAGGAAAATTGCTCTAAAAGGGAAAACGGAAATTAATTTTTTCTAATCTTGAGGTCACAATGATTTGTTCGTCAAGTAATCTGGAAAGTTTTAATGTCCCATGGGGAAGTTTGATCCGCTCGTGACTTCGAAATCAATTATCATTTTACCTTCAGAAGAACGAGTTCCGTATTTCCGCGAAGTACAACTATTGTTTGTCTACTCGTGAAAATCTTAGGCCATTGAAAATCATTTGTGCAATTTATTATACATGCGCAAGACGTAGTTGATTATATTAGATAGAATAAATTTGACATAATAATTTAAGCCAGGGATATATGACATCACTTTAAGTGGTTGGTAGGTATAGTTTGAACTTTTTGGTAAATTAGAAGTATAAGCAGGACATTAATATTAAAGTTCCATTTGATCGATAATGCATTACATTTTCAATCTGTAGCTCTCCGTGCGAGCAGAACCCATGGGATATGTGAAATTTTTCTACTAAATATCATATACGACACCTTTAATATCCTAAGCCAGTATTTAAAAATGAATATTTCACTAAACGCGTACAATTATTTTACGTTATCCCCCCGTTATTTCTTCGAAAATATCCCGGGAAGAACCGACTATGCAGACCTTTTTATTTCATTGCAATAATGTCCATATATTATATATATAATTTATTTCCGGTCATGTTCCCTTTAAATTAACTTCCTCGTTGTGGTGCTTAGTCTGCGTAATGCTGCGCGGTGAATAAGTAATTCGCACCAGCTTTTCCGATTTCCCGTTTGCAGCAAGAGTTGGAATATGGACTGAGAAATGAATTCATATTTACATCATATTTCATTCAAAATAAGGCCTGAGACTCCTCAATCCTAATTATAGCGTATGAAATTGTAAAATTATTGTCTAGGCGCTTCTGATTTATTCAATTATATTTATTAATAAATTTATACGAAAAGTCTCCGGACTCCAATCAAAGATTTCAGTACTATACAATTATTCAAGACCTTCAAAGTTGACAAACGTCTGATAGCCATGTTCGCGTTGTTCAAAATTACAGAATTTTGAATAATTACAGTCGTAGCACGTGTCTATTTCTTATATTATTTTAAAGCTGTAATTAACATTTGGCTCCTTTTACACCTGTGTTGCAAAGACACAGGTGTTGTTGTAACTACATGAAACTATGAACTTTAATTAGACAGGTATCAGTCAGGAACACTCTATCTTATAATAGGAAAAACAGTTTTTCAAGTTTCATTCATTTCTAGTTTGATTTTGGAGAAAATTTTCTTTACAGTGTATCAATATTTTATTAACTTCTACTGAAGCTTTAGCGATTGGAAATTCTGTCGGAAATAAATTATAACTCGGCTGTAACTTTGTGCGATTTCGATTCTAACAAAAATTTTCGATTACAGGAAAACGAAATTATTTTTATTCGAAAACACGGATTACACAAAATTGTTTCAAAAACCCGGAAGTTTTATCTCTAATTTTGAATTCATCATGACATCTACTTTCAAACGCATGTGTACGTAATCTCACTGCATTGATCTATTTGAGAGTTTCCATAAAATGTCCCCATTAAAATGACTTCAATCAATCTAGACTTCCCTTGGAAAAATATTCTACGCAAATGAAATATCAGAACAATTCTTAGAAAAAATACAAATGAAATTATTGACATTTCTATCCCTTCAAAATATTTCAAACAATTTGCATCCATTTAGTTCAAGGTTTGATGACCTCCAGGTGAAAAAGATCCTTTCATGGAAAAATTTATATTTCCATTCATTCTTTCAATTATAATGATCGCTCCGGCTTTAAATGGTCAATTAGGATACAATATAATATTGACTAATCAAATAATTATCATGAATTTATGTAGGTCGTATTGTTCATTCTGCTCAATGTAAGGAAATTTTAACCGAATTCGCTCCTGAATTTATTTTAAAATCATTCATAATTGATATCTGCGTCTGGCCAATCGCTGATAGATCATAATTCAGTTATATATTCTCTTTATCATAGTTTCTTATATACTCTGTTTTTTAATAATTCATTCTAAATATTCAATCTATCATAATTCAATTAGATGCTCTTTTTATCAAATGTTTTCAAATACAATATTTGAAATGTTTCATGAGGCGTGTTCATGACATGGTCGTGGTGGCGGTGGACCTTACTAGCCGTCGTGTGCGTGGTGTTACTGACGCTTCTAAGCCTCGGAGCTGCAGCGGCGACCGCAGTGCGACGACGCAAAGCGCGGAGACTCTGCAGAGACACCCACTCCTGCGTCGCCCTCACACACGACACAGCCAGCCACACTGCCGTTGATACTGAGCACGATTCAGGTACTTTGAAATATTGTTTATTGTTGTTTTAATCGCTGCCATTAATACTGCGAATGATTCAGGTACTTTGAAATATTGTTTATTGTTGTTGTAATCGCTGCCATAGATACCGCGAATGATTCAGGTACTTTAAAATCTTTTTTTATTGTTGCTATAATCGCTGCCATAGATACTGCGAACGATTCAGGTATATTGAATAAACGAGTTTTTCATTGAATTTATAATGACTTAATTTTTAAGTTACCCATTTTGAAAATGAGTACAATTGGCGCACACTTTATTTTACGAGTCGCATGATAATTCAACTAATTAGTGGATAACGAAATGCATCTGAGCTCATTCACTTACAACACGAGCAGTGCTATCAAAGTGTTATGTGTCGTCATCAATAATCTATCACAATTATATATTAAAAATACATCAGTTTCCTATTATAACAGAACGTCAATTAAGTTTCTAAATAGAGAATTAAAGGGCACCAATTGGGCAAAGGTTTAATAATTGCAGTCGTCAATAATTAATTCTCCTTCAATTAAGCATCATTAATGTAGGAGCGTTCTTTAATAATACAACAGTGAGGCTTCAGTATGTTATATATATTACATTATATTTAATGCATGACCCAAATTATATGACTCAACGCTTACATGCATATTTCAAAGTTTCTAAGTTCGAAAACGAGTATTAAATTTGACAGAAAAATATATTTATAAATATTTTGATCTGATTTTTTATTGATTATCTCTTTAATGCCATAGAATATTAAAAAAAATCGTTTCTAATGTTGCCGGGTTTTTCACGAATTAAACGTAAAAAAAACTTAAAATTTTACATGTAACGAAATTAGCCTTCGTTATTTCTGAATGCTTTTTTCATATTTGATCAAACATTCGACATTTTGAATGCCCGATAATTCTATGAGTTGTCAAGAGAAAAATATAATTGGGATTTCAAAATGCTTTGAAGATAGATTTCTAGATTTTTAAACGTTACTTTTCATATTTGATCAGTACAACACATTTTTAACACCCGATTCACCTCTGAGTTGTCCACAGGTAAAAATAAGTGGGGATGTCAAAGTACTTTAAACATAGACTTCGTTGTTTTTGAACGTTACTTTTAATATTTGATCAAACATAACACATTCGGAATGCTTAAAAAACCTTCGGGTTGTTTGCATACAGGGGGATCTACAGTCAAGTTAATAAACGACTCGGCGCCAACGGTGACGTCACCAACCAAAGGGATCCTTAAATCCATTTCGTCGAATCCTCATTCTGCCACGAACTCAAATGAAGCCAATAACGCGCCTTCAGTCACTGGAAAATTGGTGAGTGTGGACAGCGCTCTCAAAAAAAAAGTCGAGAGTTTCTATCAGACTTTCGTTTTCTCGATATACGGAGTAAATTGATGTCTGAATTCATCAAAAGACTTTTAATTAACGTGGGCTGTTAGGAGAAATTCATAGCATAAAAAGCATGAGGGATAGTTTTTACATTGATGGTTAGTGAGAAAAACAATATCAATAAACTATTTAGACTTGAGAGCTTCGAGACAGGTGATATTTTGCTTAGAGTTATAGATAATGTTTTTGGAACGCTTCGAGATATTTTGCAAGTATTTATTCACCCAGATTGACGCTCGGCTGCAACCTCCTACAACATCAGAAACATCGGAGACGATGGCCGCTATGTGGCGTCCTCCACATATCCTGAGTGCTTCCAGAAAACACGAAGGGCTGGAACTTCAAGAAACTTCCTTGAACTATTCCCTGGAAACTGGTCCCTCAAAATCTGTTTCACTGCTCACCGGCTCATCACACATGCATTCTTTACCTAGAAATTTCAATCAAAAGACCGTGAAGTTTGCTCCATCTGATGAAAGCCAATGTACCGGAACGGGTGATAACGAAAACAGAGAAGTCCACGAGTCTACACTGCTTTGTTCCAGACATCACTCGGTTAGTTACGATCATCTCCCAACGGTGACTGGTTTGATAGAAGCAACTAATGTCATAACCAAAAATCCGTGTTTTTCGACGCTGCAAAGAACAAATTCAGTTCCTAGAAATTGTGTACAATACCCTCTGTGTGAGGTGTGCCACCCTCGTGAGGGCTGCACAAGTTTTCCGCTGCCATTTCCTTCACCTTTGATTCCGGAGGACAATTCGCACTGTCATTCCAGGCCCATGCCAAATTACTCCTCGACTTCCATGAAGAGTTACGGAGCCAGCGAGAAGACGCTGCTGCCGTGCAACTCTTGTAGACCTCCTAGGAAGCCTGCGAGATCTCCTGATGACATCGCTTCCAATGCAATGAATGCATGGACCAGCAGTGAAATCAAATCTATCGTAGAGCTAAATGATGTTTTAGCTACAAACAATGTAGAAGCAGGTTCATCGTTCACCTTAGGAGCACCGTGCACTTTCAGTTCGCCAATATTTAGTAGTGTTCACACCTCATTAGCATCGACTTTGATTATTGACCGAGTAGGCACAGTTATTGCTGCTTCATGTCCTGACCAAGATCCAACAAATTCTTGTATGCTGCAACCCATTGTTGTGCCAAATCAATGTGATTCTATAACTAATACCTCGTCATTTAATGTTGATAATGAACCAAAAGAAGATTTAAATATAATTCCTCCTCCTTCACAATTCGAAAGGCAAGATCAATGACGTTAGTAGCTAATGTTCTATTTTTCTTCTATTTCAATTGTGACTTCTTACTGTTCGCTTTATTCTATTCAATGTCCGATGTGATCTCTATCTGTAATTAACTTTACGATATCAGTGGATGTTTTCTTCGTTATCAAGATGCATATCGCGTCTATTTTGTGATGTATGACCTCTTTGTACTAACTTAACGCGCAGTAAACGGTTTATAATAACATCGTTCATCTTAATTGCACCTTCTAATGCGCCGCTTTAAACGAGAGGGGCCTTGACGCCATTCTCCGGCTAATTCTTCAGAGAAATTTTAAAAGCGGACTATTTTAACTTAGCTTAATTAAAGAATATAAAAATTCAATCATAGCATTGTTCAAAATGAACAATGATTCAAAATGAACAACGATTTTTCATACAATTTCACATTGAAGAGCAGATGAAAGCAAAAAATATATGGATGTAGGAATATTGGTTTTCTCCAACTCAAATGAAATTTTCTATTATATGAATGAATAGAAACAATTCTGAGATTCGTTCTAAAAAAGTAAAACGTCATCTCAATTCCTAAGTTAATCTTTAATCTAATTTAATAGTATGAGCCTTCTTCTTAAGAGCTGCGACGAGCGACTTAAGCTGAAAAATGATATCTGGAAGCCCAATTCATCTGAAAAGATATCGCAGTGAGTGGTGGCTGAGCTTTCATTCTTCAAATTAATTTCGATAACTGGCCTGCAGTTCTGAGATTAAATATAATTAAAAATTTATAATTTATGGCTTGGCCCGAGTAGACGCTCATCTACTGAGAAAAAGATACCGTTTCGATAAGTAAGTCTCAATATTTCAAATTTACGGACTGAAATATATTCATAACTAGTTAGTTCTTTGGAATATAACTATTAATTGTCTATCAGTCAAAATATCAATTGGCAAAACTTTTCGCTTATTCTAGGAGTTGTGTGGGAAATTTCCCACCGTTTGTTGATTTTCTATTGTTAAGCTTGTATTTGAATAAAGTGTTGGGGTAGTATTAAGATAATTTGGGGTAATTTAGATTACGTAATTTGGGATGGTTAACTTCTTAAGAGCTGCGACGAGCGACTTAAGCTGAAAAATGATATCTGGAAGCCCAATTCATCTGAAAAGATATCGCAGTGAGTGGTGGCTGAGCTATTATTCTCCAAATTAATTTCGATAATTGGCCTGCAGTTCTGAGATTAAATATAATTAAAAATTTATAATTTATGGCTTGGCCCGAGTAGACGCTCATCTACTGAGAAAAAGATACCGTTTCGATAAGTAAGTCTCAATATTTCAAATTTACGGACTGAAATATATTCGTAATAAGTTAGTTCTTTGGAATATAACTATTAATTATCTATCAGTCAAACGGTCAATTGTCAAAACTTTTCGCTTATTGTAGGAGTTGCGCTTATTTTTCAAATGATATCTAAACAAATTCATGCAGTGAAAATTTATGTCGCCGATTGAACGAATGAAATAACGATGTAAACTAAAAATTATCTGTCCTTTAAAACTAGTAGCCGGTCGATTCAACAGGGTACAAAATAATTCATCCATTTTGTCGACTTGGAGACAAAATCAATAGCCATTATTCATGTTACGTTGGCATTCATGATACATCGACCTTCATGGTACGTCAACATTCATGGTGCTGCGAAATTTCTTGCCATTCAACACTTATGGTACATCTACAGTACATTCATCATTCATCGGCAAATTACATACTACTCATGGTAACCATTTGCATGTTGAATGAATGAATATATGCGCGGAGTGAATCTCCGTTTTTCGATGCATTTTTTTCGAAGTTAAATGATGTAACCTGATCAATAAAACTTGAGAGAATTAGACAAAATTACCTAAACTATTACAGTAACCGCACGGAAATGGAATTTCTGCCCGATGATCTCTCCGCTAAGTGTATCACCGAAACTAAATCCTTAACAGTATTTTGGATTGTGTTGATCCACAAGAAAACTAAAGAGAAATATCGTAATCAATATATGTTTTGAATTTAAAATGTTCAATTCATAATACGTATATGTAGGATGAAAGTTTCATAACACGAGTGTCATCACAATATAGTATGTATTTTAATATTCTAATATGATTTTACAAGGAGAAAGCGTACTTTATTTTTACTATTCTATTTACTTTACTTTACTATTCATACCATTTACTGTTACTTTACTACTCATCTAGCTTCTACCACAAAAGCTAAAATATATTCGTATTTAGCAGCAAAAATTCTTGTATAATGAAAGGCATTTCAGCGGGAATCAACATCGGCTGGTGCTACTGTTCAAATAAAAATTATTCATGCTAATACAAATCTACGAGTCACAGTGATTTGCATTAAATTATCGAATTTACGATTGCCAGTCATCGTAACAAAAAATCTTGTCTGGTCATTCAATAATACTTTTATTCAGTGGAGTTTTTGACATTGTAAATATTGAGATAGAAAGTTCTGTACATTACTATATTCAAGAAAGCTTGGTTTATAAAAATAACAGCACATTCAGAGCATATTATTCGATTTGCACATAATATAACAGTGCATACAAATGTGAAACATTGGGTCTATAAAAACTATAAACACCTAAGCTGACAGTTTTTAAGCACTAAGCTGACAGTATTTCCTTAAAATAAATTAAATGAAAAAATTGTAACAGAGCCATCTTGCACTTCTAGTATTGGTAGGTATTCAGCAGTATTCATTCAACTATACAGGGATACCATGTAACAGAGTCATCTTGCACTTCTAGTATTGGTAGGTATCCAGCAGTATTCATTTAACTATACAGGGATACCATGTAACAGAGCCATCTTGCACTTCTAGTATTGCAGAGTCATCTTGCACTTCTAGTATTGGTAGGTATTCAGCAGTATTCATTCAACTATACAGGGATACCATGAAACAGAGCCATCTTGCACTTCTAGTATTGGTAGGTATCCAGCAGTATTCATTTAACTATACAGGGATACCATAAGCACTGTCTCTTATACACATCTAGATGTGTATAAGAGACAGGCTCGTGNGGTACCCGAAATTCTTCGAAAATATAAAATTATCGTGAACTTGTTCCTGACTACGATTTTTTGTTAAAACTTCTAAGAGTATTTTGAGATTGCTTTTACTTCACAACTCTATTAATTTGACCCTTTCTACTGTAAGAGGTTACTTTTTTGCGCAACCTCTTATATGAATGGTAATTAAGTAAGACTTGAGGGTTGGTCCAGTTGTAGCGTGATCCGAGAATATTGAGGAACAGCGTAAATGATTATTTAGTTATATTCATATCTTTATAGAAAACGTTTCGGAGTCCAGCTCCATCGTCAGTTCGTAGAATCTAGAACATACATAGAAAGTAACAAGTTAATACAATTGAAAGTACAAAACACAATTAGAACCCAAATTTACAAGTAATAGGGCATAAAAACCTATCTATTCACAATTTCAAGGGGATAGGAGCTCACAGCTGAATTTAAACTGGACCTAAGCTTAAAAATGTACAATGATTCTAAGATACGCAAATCTGAAGTCTTTGCTTTTAAATTTTTAGTCAACTTGCGATTTAAGCAAATAAGTGACATTAATACTTTAGTTATATTCAGGATAAAAGTTCAGTTTACAGCTTAGGATGACCAAAGTTTGTAAGTTGGAGCTTCAATATTCATGTCTTTGTCGTCCAGTTGAAATACAGATATGTCTAGAGTATAGACGCTTGGTCGTTTTTACTCAGACGTTAATTTAGGGTTACTGTCCTGGTTGACATGGACAGGAACAAAGGCCGGGGTATACCGTCAGCGTCCTCTCCCAAGACTGAAGTTAATCCCTCGAGACAGAGCTTATATAGCTTCGCTATTTGACGTCACCAATGCCGTGACTTGATAAACAGGGAAAGCGAACATGGAAATGTTTATGAACATATTGCAATGAAGGAGATTATCTTTCAACAAGGAAAATATCAATGATCAAAATTTCCAGGGACTAATGGTATTAACATTGTCACCTTGCACTACTTTTGCTTTGCTGGCGAATAGAAACAAGTTGTCTATGCAGTTCTGTTACACCATTTAAATCCAGCTAGGTTGCTCAATATTTACCCTGTAGACCTGCCCACTACATAATGCAGCCCTGCTTAGTTATCAAATATCTCAATAATCGAGGGTTATGTAGGAAATGACGAGCTAAGATTAAATTTTCCTTCGTTAAACGTAAAATAAGTCCGAAAATCACGTCAAAATCCCTAAGACCCAAGACCAATGCTTGACTGTAGGTTGTTAGCATCTGATTTTTGTCCTCCTTTCTAATGAAAATTCTAAGAAAAAGCCCCAGAGCAGCGACAGTCATGACAACGCTCTGACAGCAGTCAGCGGGAGATAGATTCTTCGTTCTCTTTCGGTGAAGCCGGTTGATGATTTGGAGAAGATGGTTGGTGATGTAGCGATGAAGTACCGGGACGAATGATTGCTGCACCTTCGTGGATGTCCCTCTTCCTATTCCCGTCTCCTATCCGTAGTATCCTATTCGCTTCAGTTTTACCATGATCCAATCTACACCAGCTGCCCGGGACCCGGGACCTCTCACCCTGCCTATTGTCGGACCGAATCATCCATTGGGGCCAAGCCTTCAGGCCTTACGCTTTAAGTGCGACAATTAGAAATGCGCAATTTATTGTCTTGGACGATGTTTTGGGTCAGAGGACTTCTATGCCGCTTAACGGCCTAAATTTAAAATAAAGATGATGAATTCTGAAACTGATGATGAACTGATTTTAATTGATCTAACTGGCTGCTATGCTTTCGCTTTGAAGATGATGCATGCTACGTCGAAGCGACGTCGGTCCTTCATTGAACGGAAGTTTGGTGGGGTTTGTGATATTCAAACGACAGTAGTTCAAACATTCTCCTTGGAGTTCAAGATTCCGGCACCCAAGGCTAACTGACTAAAATTATTCCAATGAATTAAAAGTTTTCTATTTTCCCTCCATCAATAGTATATCCCGCAGCCCAGCTCAGTATAGCCCGCAGCCCAGCTCAGTATATCCCGCAGCCCAGCTCAGTATATCCCGCAGCCCNCTGCTCAGTATATATCCTGCAGCACTGCGCAACACATATCCTACAGCCCTGCTCAGTATGTATCCTGCAGCCCTGCTCAGTATATGTCCTGCAGCCCTACTCAGTATGTATACTGCAGCCCTACTCAGTATGTATACTGCAGCCCTACTCAGTATGTATACTGCAGCCATAAGCCCAACAAAGTACAATGCTGTGGGGCATACGTCAAAATTTTCAGGTCGCCGGTAATGGACGCGCGTCTTAACGCCGCGCACTTATCGTAATTTTTCTGCGGTCATCGTAATTTTTTTCCGTGGACGGAGCAATTTTTTCTGCGGCCAGAGCAGCGTGCTTCAGTTTTTCTTCGAGCAAAAAATCTGCTCGTCTGACATCGGTTCAGCGGCACTACAGAATTACGAAACTTATACAACATGAATGAACATCTGCTGCAGAATACTCCTGGAAAATTTGGGTACAAATTTTGAGGTATGTTTCTTTGGAAAATCCTCTTTGAACTGTAGAATCATATTTGCATTGTTAAGATTGCTAAAGAGAAAATATAAGATATCCAATTTTTCGGTACGTAAACTTTTACTTTTTCCCGGCATGTGCTATGGCTGTAATCAAACGCTCGTGTATTTGAAGTAATCATTTCTTATGTCGACAGTCTTTTTTTCTTGAACATACATTTTTATTCTAATTAAAAGGATAATAAGTCCGGAATCGTAGTGTAGCGAGCCAGCCTTGGCCGCGCTGAAAACGCTGTTAGTTTTATTCAGCCGCCGCACCTCTCTGACACAGACTAAGGAGAAAAAGTTAGAGTAGATAGTGTTCTCGAGAAGCAAGTGATGGGAGTAGGCAGCCTACCTTTGCCTGACTCACCACCTTGTAATGTCTGTACATATATGTATATCATGTCTGTAAATTATCTGCACTCGTGAACTTCCTTGCATTTAGTTTAAAGTCTAATGTCGTCCCTGTTGAAATTTCCATGGCTGATAATATCGTTTCCATATCTATTTTGGTAATGTGAATATTTTCAAGTGCACAATCCAAGTATCTAATTGAAAATTCTTGTTAATTTTTTTACCTGAATTTTCATTCAGGGCATAAAACTTTTTAGTACTCGCTCAACAATTGGAATAATCATACGCTATTTCATTATGTAAAAACTCACTGTACACAACTTGCGATAGATGCTAACTTTATTGTTTAGTTTCACTTGTTGTACCAATGCACTAATGTACACATTGTATCTATGCATCAGTTAATTATTCTTATCATAGATCGATTTACCTATGTATGGTGCATGTGCATCATTTTAGTTATTATACCAAATCATCGATTTAGTTATTATACTAGAGCATAAATTTGGTTATTGCAACTGGCATTAATTTGCATATTGTTCCCATGCATCAATTAGTTATTTTAACCATGCATCAATTTACTTATTTTACACGTACACCAGTTAAGTTATTGTAACTGACATTGATTTACATATTTTTCTCATGAATTATATTAATTAAGTATTTTACCCAAGCATCAATTTAGTTATTATACCCATTCATCAATTTATTAAGTACGCAAGCATTAATTCAGTTATTACTCAATCAATTACATATTTTAACCATGAATTATTTTGATTATTATACCTGTACGCCACATATGCCGTTAAACATCAAATTTAAAAAAAGTTAATTATTGCAAGGAGTGACCAGCGACGCAACCTATTGAGTACGCTTGAGCGCATCACAACAGTGTCAGATTACTCACAATAAACGGGCAAAAAATTATGATTTGAATAAATGATTGACCGTTTTGTCGCGGCTTTATTAACCCATGAATAACTCCATTAATTAACTCCTGTGATGGCTGTGAACGGATAAAATACAAGGATTCACCTAATGACTTTCGGAAGCAATTACAGTACAATTACAATACAAGCAATTACAATACAAGCAATTACAATACAATTACAATACAAGCAATTACAATACAAG
This sequence comes from Hyalella azteca, assembly GCF_000764305.2. Classification (NCBI taxonomy): domain Eukaryota; kingdom Metazoa; phylum Arthropoda; class Malacostraca; order Amphipoda; family Hyalellidae; genus Hyalella; species Hyalella azteca. Next base: position 338,000 of record NW_025940355.1, read on the forward strand.
CAATTACAATACAAGTCTGTTTTTTCCTGTCTATTAGAGGACATCAGTATCCAGGAGCGGGACATAGGGCCGAGTAAAGAATTTATTTGTAAAGTTTTATTGTCTTGGCGTTGGCAATTATACCAGACAGGAAGATGAATAAACAAAACCGCTCTTATATGCTACGCTCGGCCTTAATTTTTTCTTCGTCTATTCTAAATGTCATGATTAATTTATTAGTTTCGATTGTAGAGCAATTTTTTCTCAATAATTTTTAATAATAATTTCGATTGTAAGGAAATTTTTAATTAATAATTTTTAATAATTTCTATTGCAAGGCAATTTTAACTTGAATTCAATTAACTTCAGCTAGGTTTTTCTGCCTCATGCAATTACCTCTATGCTTTCTATTGGGACGTTGATTGAAAAATATTTTATCAATCAATATGGCATCGGCATGAATAAGAGCGCAATGAATAACATAAATAAATAATAACTTTTTCATGCTTCATTTTACTTTAGTCATTATTGCTTCATAACTACATCACCAGTTAGTATTTCATCTATTGATATGGTAGTACATCGATCGATCCAATAATTTATTCTGTAAAGTTCATATTTGACTTCAAAAATGTGAATGACAATCATTCATTATAAAGAATACAGTTTGGAAACATATAAAAAAGTTTAATTTATATGCTCAATTATATATTAAGATGTAGCTTTATGTGGTATTTTCTAAGCGTTTATCATCTGTCCATTAACATTTACAATGAATCATCCGTTAAACAAATACGCTTAAATCCCCTCATATTCTAAAAAAAGTCAACTTACTGTATAACTTCGATTAAAGTTTTTATGTTTATATCATCTGAATGATCCCTTTAATTAACTCACTAATTGAATCTGCATTTTTGCGCAATTGTGCATTTCTCATGTTACAAATGCGCGGTTAAAATCAATAGGAAAATATAAAACAATTTTACCATAATAATCATGCAAAACTAATTTTGATCTCCCAATTGCGGTCGTTAGCGCAGTACACCAAGCGCATTATCTCCCGTGCTATATTTTTTAATGCACTCTAATGCTAACAATGCAGGGCTAAAATATGAGGACAGTGAATCATGAATCTACGGATTAATGCTTCGATTTCTTGCACTCTTGGTCGTCATAGCGGCGGCATTGCAGTGCATGCGGAGGAGAGAGAGATCGTTTAAAGGCAGATGCTCTGAACATTTGCTTCGAATACGAAGCACTAGCATTTCTTTGTATTGGCTGGAACACCTACGCACAACTGCATGACAGGTGAAATTGCAAAAAAATATATTATATAAAATATTGGCTGTCTATGGATGGAAACTTTTCTATTCCTTGTGATTTTTAATCAACAAGATAATGCAAGTGAGCATTGGATAATATCTACGGGCATGCAACGTGCCAGATAAGAATTTGGAATTTAATGTTATACAGAAGCAACCGGCATTATAGATATGTCACTTTAAAAACCATCAAACGAATTCTTCAATTTCGTTCAGATACTGTTTCTTCAGTAAATGGCCGTATAAAATTAATTAGGTGCAAACTGAACTGTTAATTTGAACTGCAAACTTTGACGGCACTTTTTCGCCGAACTGAAGCAATTTTCGTCAAAATTTCATCACTAGCTGGCGATGAAGTTAAACTGTTTGGGGACAGCGAAACAATCATGAACAGAACCAGTGTCTGCTTCTTCACGATAAGTTACTAGTTTCTTAGTCGCATTGCCGGAGACTTACGACCTCGCATTGCCGCGGACTTACGACTAAGGCCTTAAGCACATGTGATAAGAGATACCGCTATCAGAGGTTGTTTTAGTGGTCCATAAAGGGCTGGACAGACGTCGAGTCCTTTAAGGTCATAGACTAACCGCATTATTCCTCAGCGACAGCGCGGGCCGTTTTTTCAGAGAACAAGCGTATTATTCATCAGCGACACCGTGCACTGTTAGTGTTATTGGCCAACCGTATATGTATATATATCATTGCTCAGCGACAATGAGGAGCGTTAAGTCATAGACTAACCTATTATACCTCTGCGACACACTGTTAGGGTCATAGACTAACCGTATTATATCTCAGCGACAACGGTCCGTTAGTGTCATAGACTAACCGTATTATTTTTCAGCGAAACCGAGCACTGTTAGGGTCATAGACTAACCGTNATGTGTATAAGAGACAGGTCATAGACTAACCGTATAATTTCTCAGTGAAACCGAGCCCCGTTAGACGCTGCAAGAGATTAGCAGGGATCAGTTATCTGGGCATTCGGCAGCCGTTCTAAAGCTCCCATTGTCGTACTGCAAGCGCTGAATTTTCGCTTGCGATGGAGATTCCGGAAATTGTCTCTAGGAAATAACTGCGTAAGATTTCAAGGTTGGACTTGAGAAACGGAGATTGTGCTGGATATTTTGGCTAAAATTTTAGTGAAACTTTTTTACCACGAAAGATTTTGCTCGCCGTTCTGCGAGGAGTACCGAATCCAACAACAGAGAATCAAAATTCTATGACTGAAATGTTTGAAAAATTGCTGCCAAAGATACATGACGAGTAATCATGGTAAATCCAATTTCTCTTCTTGAATTCCTCGAACTGAAGATTTCTACTAATTTAATTATAAATATCAGGCAGTGGAGCCCGGCGTTGCTCGGGTTGTGTCCATTATTCGGAGTTCCGTTATAATCCCGAATCCGAGTTATAATTTTCAACCAAAGTTAACGATTATTGAAATAACTTTTCCTACCTGAACACGGTAGGAAAAGTTTAATATCGAACACGTATAAATTTTAATATTTAAAATTTAAAAGAAATTTTACATATATCAACTAAATTAAACTTCATCGAATCTAACACATTTCGTCAAAGATTGCTTGAGTTTGTATTTGAAACCTGCCACCGTAAGGATGAATACCTATATAGGGGCCGGTCGAAAACATATCCACAATTTATGGTGTCGGAATATTACAGTTATCCTATGCTTCAACACTCCACCACCAACAACAAAATGTTGGGTCCCGGTAATATCCCAACACGAAAAATATCTTAATTTTATGCACCAACAGCCCCACGTATATTTTTGAGTGTCGGGTCGCAAGAACACAAGCTAAGGAAGTCTCGAGAATTTATATACGAGATTCTCAGGTTAACCTGGCGTTGCTTTGATGTTTATGCGTTATCGGTTTCAAGTTTAGATAAGGTTATTCTAGAAGCAAATCCAGTGCTCATCGTAAGTTAACATAATGCATAACAATCGCAGGTCATGTTTCATCTAGCGTGAATTTTCTGCAAAACTTTGATGATGATTTTATGTAATTTTCTAAATAATGGATGCCAAAGTTTAATGAGCAATAAAATACTGAAAATTCAATTTGGAGACGCATAAAACATTATTCATTCTGAGGCCTCGTGTTCATCAGATCTAAAAAATTTGAATGCTTTTTGGTATTGCTACCGTATCTCGAATAAAAAAAGTCAGGTATCCTTTTATTTTCAAAACTGGACTCTACGGAAGTCCTCTGCTGATCGTTTGAATTCCTCTCATTAATTATGGCAATTTACTTCTATAAATTATTAACTTGATTAGAAATGACGGGGTTCGGGATGACCGTATTCGTGATGACAAGATCTGGTTTAACTGAATTCTCATATCAGAATGATCGCGGCCAACGCCAGGCTATAGCCTATATTGATGTATAAAATAGATAACTATTCCGGAGTAGGTAAGTGAACTCGCTCGAATGGATCCATTTTTCGTTTCTATCATTTGAGAATATTAATGCCAGCGCGAGTGATGTTTAATTATTTTATAAGAAGAAATCAGTTTATTTTCCGTAGAGAGTTCTTGATCCATCAATTCATTGTGATTGATATTGAAAAAGTACCGTAATTATGTGATTTAATAATTAACCAAAACTACAGAAGATGCATCAGCTTCGATTATCAATAATTTAATTTTAAGTTTTGTGTCAGTTATACTTCATTGGACTACTGCCCAATGTTATAATATTTCAAACTACTATCCAATGTTAAATCAAAGCAAAACAAATTAAAGCTGAACAGGTTATTGCCTGAGTCTTGTCAGGTTACGGTTACATTATTTACAATGTTTGAGTAAAAATAATAGTCATGGATCTTAGTATAGTATCTTCGGCATTAAATAAATAGGCCTGGATAGGCCTGTCGCCGATTCTTGTACTTTTCTTGACTAGACTGGCCTTACGGACGGTAGATTTAAAATCGCTTCTAGGTAGATTTAAAATCGCTTCTAGGATCTTGGATTATGTTGTCTACTAGTAGTGCAAGACCTGATATTAATTCTGATTGATTTGTGGCATTTAACTTCTGTAGTATTGACTGTATTGTAAGCCCATTCCGTACTACTGATAGGCTTGCAAGCTTTCTTTGAGCCTAGTCATAGAATTAGAAGCACATCGTCCTGTATGTCCCTGCGAGGTGGTCTGAGCTACTTAGGCTGCAGAGCACGACTCTAAGGTATGAGTTGGACGAGGTTAACTATTGTTTCTATATTTGTTATCAGTGAAGGTTATATAGTGCTAGTATAGTCAGATTATTCATTCATTTGTGTTAATTGTTAGTATTGTTGTCCGTCCTCTAGGGCACATCGGAGTCCTTCTCCTCTCGCGACTCCTCTCATTACGTCGCTACTCTCATTATTGCCCTCAGATAACTCTTATGCGCCTCTCGGCTTGATAGTGAGGATAATTAGACTTGTAAAGATCTTTTGTTTATAAAACCCAGTAATATTGAACGTTTATTGAACCTTGAGATAACAATCTCACAACTTCTTTTTTTTTAAAGAGTAATTTCGAAAATTGCCCCTGACACATTTTCATAGTTAATTGACTTCATCGCTGATCCTGCCGCTAATGTTGCCAGCGATTGATACAATTATCGTAAGTACCATCCAAGTGAACGTCTTTACATGCAGAACCTGTCTCTTATACACATCTAGATGTGTATAAGAGACAGGTATATATCCTGCAGTCCTGCTCAGTTTATATCCTGCAGCCCTGCTCAGTATGTATCCTGCAGCNTTTTCGTATACTCATAAATAAACTGAAAAAGGGTTATCAATAAACTACTCAAAACTCTCATCACGCTTCCTCTGTAATGCTTATATTCTTAATTCCAACAGAAATTTAGCTTCAATCAGCGCTATAGTGTTAAATTTGTGTCTCCTTGTGCGATAAAAATTTTTATTAAATAAACATAAATAAAATCTCAGAAACTTTTCGGTTCATCGGCCGTGATTTGACTGTTTGAATCCCCAAAATAATATTCACCTAGAATACTAAAATACCTAAAAATTCACAGCCTACGAAAAAAATCTTTTTTCCTGACCATGTAAGGCATCCGGCGATCATCGAATATCCGGCCGGACGAGCACTCCATTGAAAGGCTCTGTAATGGCTTCTTTAATTCCCTGCCCCTTTATTGTGTCGAGCGAATAATACGCTCATTGTGCTCATCCAAATTTATCGTTGAAACTCAAAGCCAATCTTTTAATTACGTTGACTATTCACTGCAATACGATCCGCTCTGTGGAACTTTAAAATTGAGAAGATCAAATGAATGAAAAAGGCTTCCAGCAATAGCACTTTATAAACATTTTCACCTGCTTAATCACTCAATGGTTGAGTTGCGTATGCATATTGCATTCTGGGATGACGATCCGGCTAATTGAATGGAACGCACGATCTATGGCTTGAACGTTTTTCCATGGAACTGCACTGAACTTCAATGCCCGTGTAATGTTAAATTAAATGCTACTGGTCGCATATCAAATATACGGTCCATGCCGTCTTATTCGTGCCGATGCAAGTTCTGGCGTGTGAAATGCGTATGACGTGTGAAATGCGTATAATGACGTGTGAAATGCGTATAATGACGTGTTGGATGCGTGTAATGACGTGTAGGATGCATATAAACGGGTATGAAATGCGTTAATGACGCTTGATATGCATATAATTATTTTATTATATAATTATAATGACGCGTAGCACGCGTATAGTGAAACAGTCATCACGCGATCATATATTCGCCAGACCATTCCGTACTACTGATAGGCTTGCAAGCTTTCTTTGAGCCTAGTCATAGAATTAGAAGCACATCGTCCTGTATGTCCCTGCGAGGTGGTCTGAGCTACTTAGGCTGCAGAGCACGACTCTAAGGTATGAGTTGGACGAGGTTAACTATTGTTTCTATATTTGTTATCAGTGAAGGTTATATAGTGCTAGTATAGTCAGATTATTCATTCATTTGTGTTAATTGTTAGTATTGTTGTCCGTCCTCTAGGGCACATCGGAGTCCTTCTCCTCTCGCGACTCCTCTCATTACGTCGCTACTCTCATTATTGCCCTCAGATAACTCTTATGCGCCTCTCGGCTTGATAGTGAGGATAATTAGACTTGTAAAGATCTTTTGTTTATAAAACCCAGTAATATTGAACGTTTATTGAACCTTGAGATAACAATCTCACAACTTCTTTTTTTTTAAAGAGTAATTTCGAAAATTGCCCCTGACACATTTTCATAGTTAATTGACTTCATCGCTGATCCTGCCGCTAATGTTGCCAGCGATTGATACAATTATCGTAAGTACCATCCAAGTGAACGTCTTTACATGCAGAACTACGTCAATAACTGCGTCAGCAAATCAAGAATTACTTCAGCTGATAAAATGAAATTTAAAACCACCAATAGTTAAAAAAACGTACGAAAATTCAAACAACATAGCACTGGTGGAAATTTATTCAATTTTTGTATATCCACTCGTCTTATTAATAACTTTTATTCATGCAAAGAACAATTAACACCTTTTTATCGACTGTAAACATTTTGACTGGAGCGATAATTCAACTATCATAGTTTTCTCAACCCAATCACATAACTAGGAAAATTGTTCTAAAAGAAACATAAAAGCATTATAACGCTCATGCTCTCATTTTGTACAAAAAAAAACTCCCAGACTACAGTACTGTTGGTTCTTTGGGCCAATTTCTGTGTTTTAACTTGTGAATTAAGCCGCAATTTTTCTCAGCCAATAATGACACGTTTATTTTACGCACACATCCGTCAATTGCTAAAACAACATCACCAGTACGAACAATAAAAATCTACCTAAAAGATGCAAGTAAATAGGATGGATAACCAAAATTGACCAAGAAGATTCTTGATTGATAATACACAATGTAACTCAGCCACGACCAGACCAATGCACATGTCTCATAAGGTGATAAGAATTGCCCGTGTTTCAGCATGTTTGCAGTCAGTGATTTATTATATATTTAACTAAAGAAGTACAAAATATTTATTTAAATGTACATTCGATCTAAACTGAAATTGAAGATATGACGAATTTGTTATTTAAGCAAACTCATTATATAAGTATTAAAATAGTACTCGTACATTTCAGTGCCGTACTACATGGTCTATATTCATCTTTATGATTCACCAGGACGACTCATCTCTACATGAGCTGTTTTGAAGCAGCTTGTCGAAGGTGTTTTACAGGCTGCCTTGGACTCGAAGATGACGGTGGCAATGGCCTTACTTGCATGGTCGTGCGGCCATCAAATGGCTTTAGAAGTGCCTTAATATGGCCGAGAACCTCGTTAATTCGCGGCCAAAAGAGCAGTGGCTCGGGAAGCATTCTGAGCTAATTTTATAATACATAGAACTGAATTTTAACTTTTTGAGGAATCTTGAAGTATAAGGAATTATCGGGAAAATAATTTCAACAAGCCTAAATGATAAATTGTTCTGGTCTCATCTTCGAATTTAAAGTTTAAAGAAATTCAAAATTGCGATGATTAACATAAATTTGTTTTCTGAACGAAAAGAATAAATAATTCTTTTTTATTACAAATAAATTTACCTAAGTGGAGTTTCTTTCTCATTCATTTTAGATTTATATGAATTGTTGAAAATGTATTTTTTAATATTTCAAGCCACTCAGTGAAATTAGGAAAGAGTTTGCCACATAGGCTCGGGAAGGATCTATGGCAGCGTAAATAGATGGCAAGCATAAAAGTTCACTACGCATTCTAGTGCAGCTGAGGCCATATTTCACAGGACAAAAACCTTTATTTCTAGAGTCGCCGGCTGGCTGATGGATTGCTTAGGCTGGTGCGTGTCTCAGCAGTCAGCTCGAAATCACAGCTTTTTTCATTAGCATTTGCATGTAATTTCTTAGTTGCAGATTTACGACCAAAGTCATACATGTAATTTAAAGATCAAATCATGTGTAGCATATCTAAGCGCAAGTGTATACTTATAAATAAAATATATTTAAAATACTTTGTTATATAATCGGTGTAATGCTCCAACTCAACTAATGATATAATGATCTCAAATTCGATTCATAAATAGGTATGACTCGTGTAAATTCACGAATATTATATTTAATTTTTGAAAAGCTTCCCACTCCATCTCCGTAATTCATCCTGTGTACTTCCATCATACACAACTTTCACCAAGGCGTCGTGAACATTCTTTAGGAAGTATGGGGGCTGCATTCATCATTCAGTAATGCAAAGATGAGGTTATATTTCTTATTGCAGCATTGCCTTTTTGAAAATTTTCAGACGACGAAATTTTCTGAAAAGTTGTGAAATTATTTCACTTTCTTGCACAGCAAAGGCTGCCATAAAACTAATTTTTTTTCTTTTCAATATCATGTAGCCAAATTTTTATTGAATAAATGGAAATATTTATGCCGGAAATCTATAAACAATAATAAGCTTATTTAAACATGAATTTCCGGGCAGCATCTCATATACACATGAAATCATGTGTTCATTGCCAGTCTTTGTCAATTTTCGTAACCTGAAATAAACTAAAAAAGGGTTATCAATAAACTACACAAAACTCAAAACTCTCATCACGCTTCCTCTGTAATGCTTATATTCTTAATTCCAACAGAAATTTAGCTTCAATCAGCGCTATAGTGTTAAATTTGTGTCTCCTTGTGCGATAAAAATTTTTATTAAATAAACATAAATAAAATCTCAGAAACTTTTCGGTTCATCGGCCGTGATTTGACTGTTTGAATCCCCAAAATAATATTCACCTAGAATACTAAAATACCTAAAAATTCACAGCCTACGAAAAAAATCTTTTTTCCTGACCATGTAAGGCATCCGGCGATCATCGAAGTTCCGGCCGGACGAGCACTCCATTGAGAGTCTCTGTAATGGCTTCTTTAATTCCCTGCTCCTTTATTGTGCCGAGCGAATAATAAGCTCATTGTGCTCATCCAAATTTATCGTTGAAACTCAAAGCCAATCTTTTAATTACGTTGACTATTCACTGCAATACGATCCGCTCTGTGGAACTTTAAAATTGAGAAGATCAAATGAATGAAAAAGGCTTCCAGCAATAGCACTTTATAAACATTTTCACCTGCTTAATCACTCAATGGTTGAGTTACGTATGCATATTGCATTCTGGGATGACGATCCGGCTAATTGAATGGAACGCACGATCTATGGCTTGAACGTTTTTCCGTGGAACTGCACTGAACTTCAATGACCGTGTAATGTTAAATTAAATGCTACTGGTCGCATATCAAATATACGGTCCATGCCGTCTTATTCGTGCCGATGCAAGTTCTGGCGTGTGAAATGCGTATGACGTGNTGGAATCTTTTCAGTGATTCGAATTCGATCAAGTAGGAGAGCATAATTATAGCTTAGAAATTCTTTTTAGATATATCAGTAAGTAAATTAAAAGTTAATATTGTTAAGTTTAAATGATTATTTTTCTTTATTTCTCCGCACGCTTTAATGCTTTACTCGCTTGTAGTTGCTAATCATTGGAGCCCAATTCAAATTGAAATTTAAGTTACTCTGAGCTATTATCAATACATTATTTTTCAGATTTACTTCAGTGTTAAGCCGCTACTAGACTCATTTAAATGTTATATTTGTGAGAGAGATAAAGCAAATCAGCTTTTAACAATCTAATTTATTACTATCTCCTTAATTAATCCCATTCCCTTTCTATGATCAAAGAGTTAACGAAAGTTGTAACTAATTTTTTAAATTTTCTAAAATTTGAAATTAGAGTGGCCAGTTTCTGGCAGCTTACTGTGAAATCTAATTTTCCGATGGCGGAATAATTTATTCATAAATTTGTTATTAATTTAATTTAACAAAGGAATAATTTATGAGCTGCCTGGATACTATAGGCCGCTTGAGCCAGGAAAATTTTTTTAATGGGAATAACTTTGTTAAACTTATAATGGATACGTTTCCAACTAAATTTCTTCTTCATGATTATATTTTCATATTTATATTCATTTTATTTATTTTTGAAGACATTAATTCATATTCAATAAATACTCCGTAAACAACAGGAATGTGTTTTCCGGTCTTGCCTTTTTAATATTGCATTGTTGCGGGAGATCATCAACATATATTAGCTATCGCCGCCTATTTCGGACTTGATGGTGAGGAAACTTAAAAAAATTAGGTAAAGTAAAAAAGTAAATTCTAAAACTGCTTCTTAAATTTTTATTACACAAGTTCCCACTTTCAAGCGGTTATAAAACCCAGTGAAACTAAAATAACCCAAATATATAACAACCCATATACCCTATCTACTCTACAATGCACATATATAGTAAGAACCTTCCCAAAACTGCAAGGAACCACCCTGACAAGGATTCGGGGCCCCACACATCCAAATACAAACAGCCTAATAAGTAATTAAAAAAACTCAACGAAAAACTCAACTCTCTGATGGATGCTGAAACTCAGATCACTTGTATGCCTCCTCGGAATTTCCAAAACTCGCGGCTTATGGGCACCGGGTTCAACAATCCAGGGTTTCATATTCTGCCGCCGATGATTGGTGGCAAATCAATGACAAGCAGATCGCTTCATTGGCGTCTGAACTCTCCAAAAGAAGATGTAGCTCATTTAGGTAGGGTTCTTAAAAAGGCCCGTTTACATTAGGGGCAACGACATGGGCGGTGAGGCGCTTGCTGCAGCGCCTCACCGCCCACTACTGTTCACACTTAATTTTGTATGTGGTACCTCGAGACCGCGCGCTTCGAATATTAGTTGCCAGTTAATAAGACGTAGTGGAGATGGATATAACCCTAATTTGAGCTCTGGGCCATTGTTCTCGGGTGTTCTGCTGTTAAGAAAAGATGTAGGCGTCGCCGTATTTGGGTGGAAAATTGGCGGCAAAGAAGAGAGTGTGTCGTGACAATAAGTGTGTCGTTGTTGCCATAGTGAAGGACCAGCGTACACAGACAACCTCGCTAGACCACGGACAGCCGTACACTGAGTGCGGCGCTTGTGTTGCACGAGGCAGGGCGACTGTGAATCGCTAGCTCGTCAATCGCTTCGTTGCCCACAAGAAGCGCACGTAGAGGGGCGGTGAGGCGCTTGATGCCCGTGAACGGGCCTTTAGGCTACTCCACAGGTGCTGCCCGTCACCAAAACGTATAAAGCGCCGCTGGTTTTGATTGTTATCTTCCCCGCTGTGTGTCAACAATTGCTTCACCAGAAGATAGATACCAAGTTTAGTACCCACAACACCTGTAATAATTCAATACACAAAATGAGCAAAACTCACTAAGACAACCTAAACACGATTTAAGAATAGGTTTAGGCATTTTCGGTTAACCAATTCGAACACGACTGTTTCACACGAACACTAGGCATCCGAAACCATAGGCAGCGTAAAGGGAGACTCTCAGTCCATAGCCTTACCCGCCACTCACAACCGGAAAGGGTCGCCGGCCGAAGACCACCACTGCCCTGGATGTAATGGACCATCATGATTCCGGCCTTCATTCAAAATTTTGGAACAGAACTATGCTATCTGAAACCTAACCTCAGATGCGGTGAATGTAAAATTAGGTAATTTAACGATGCCTGGAAGTCAGATTCGATCCGCGGCCTGGTGGTGCACGGCAGGTGGTGGTCAAGGCCGGAAGAGGACAAAGCAGAGTGGTGCACGGCTGATTGGTGGATATCCGGAGAGATCCAAGGCGTTCGATTCAGGGCTTATTGGTGCACAAAATTGGTGGTGCACGGCTGCGCTCCCAACCGGAAACACCAACTCTGACGACGACAGAACGGGACAACCTTTCTGCTACGCGGTCCGGTTACAAAAGAAAAACCCGTACTAAACCCGACCCAGCCCGCAACTAATAATCAGCCGATCACTGGTTTACTCAAATGCCTGCGGAACTGCGCAGCTACAGCATATCACTTTTATATTGGGTGGATGGAAACTCTATAATATATATGAATCGATTATAACGTCTTATAACGGTTCTGACAATTGAAGTCTCATTTTATAAAGAAATTCGTACTTATTTTACGGTCTATCAGAACTGCTTTATACATCGATATACTGCGTTTCATTGTCAATTCCAAGCGAATAAATATTGGTTACAAGCAGTCAATTATTATCCTCTTACAAGCGCAATATTTGAAAGCCAATGGTGCATTTCAAAGCCATGCTTGCTGAAATCTTGCTCAGCTTTGAATGTATTTGCTCTGACTGAGAGTAAAGTGACGTAGGCAGGTAATACTTTTCCACTAGTTAATTTTTTTCCAGTTTTTGTTTTTACTTATTGATACAGTCCCCCATTATAGTTGCGAATATTATGAAAATCGTTCTACATTATTTTTTAAATCGACTCCGGCGGCATTCAATTATAAATTATATGCATATTATGCATTGTCGGGTTACACTAATTCTCATTTTTCCTTTCTATAGAGTGCGGGCTTCGTACTATTTACACTTACACAATATATTCGTGGTATTTATACTTCCAATAACCATAAATGTATGTAATATATTGATGCAATGGCCATGACTACTAATTTCATTATAATTCATGTTTTTTGAAAAATTGTCTGTAATTTCATTTATGAAAACTTCCAGCATAACAATCAAACTGTTAAAATATGTTAGGTGATGTCATGGTAATCGACGTCTGCAGAGTGAATTTGACACCTTTCAATATTGCATTCTATGGGCACTTCATGTTAAATTTGGGCACTAAATACCGTAGACTTGGGGCTATTTAGTGTTCCCTCGTAATTTTAGCCATATTAAATTTTAAACTAAATGTTGAGTTATAATACGGAAGTGAGCATCGAAAAGTATCTCTGTCGTGATTCACTCACGTGCGACATCAAGACTCGCTCATTTCTTTGAGTGCATGATCGGCGTTCGTGACTCGTTTGGGACCAGTTTCGTCGTCGTCTAGTACAGAATCACTTAACAGTTGTTAGTTTATGCGTTAATCTAACGGCATTTAAAAAGTAGTAGCATATGTAAAGTTTATTTCATCTCTTATCATATACATGTATTTAATTGAGTATTAAAATACTGACCAGGATTATATATTGTGGTAGTATTTGGCATCCATCATCGCCCCAACTGAAGCTCGTCGTTGCATTTCATCGATCATCACCGCATTGTTGGCTAGAAACGGTCAAGGAGAAGGAGTGTGTAGAATCTGCGGAAACAGTTTCTAAAGCCTCTGGTAAGAGTGAAACTCATTATTTCGTATATCTGTGATTATTTTCGCAAGTCTATCAAAATTTGTCCACACTGCACAGTACCTACCATTACTAACACTGATAGACAATTCAACTAGACATAGAATATAGATAGATAGAACATCAACTTTCGACAATTATAATTTATTACTTATATCAGATGCCGATGTCTACCTGTGATTTTATTACTGTACGGTCATAAAGAATAATTCCCGTAACTTCCTTCTCTACGTTCCAGTGAACCATTAAATCTCCGATGGACAATCTTGTACGTTTTCACTGAGAAGTTGAATATGTTTCAAACAGTTGACGAAGACCAAATGATTTCTACGGCGTCGAAAATCAACGCTGAAAAGCAGCAGTAAAGTAGCAGCTACAGTACTGCTGCACGAAAGACAAAAAATACTGCATTGTAAAGTTAATCGTAGTTATTGATGATAATTTAACTCTTCTGAGCCAGTTTTTGTATAATTCACATGATAGTTTCCTTATGGGCTGACGAAATTGTGACAAGTTTTTATTCCACAAAATTATACCCTCAATGCTGTTCAGAAACTATTTACATGAATGGTGTCATGAAATTTCATCAAATCCCAAATATTTGTACAAAACTGCACTCAAAAATATTGAAAACTCACTATCTCTTTATTAGAATATAAAACTATTAATTAGGAATATTTCATCACTTAAACCTGTAAATTCGTCCAAACTGAGAAATGTAGAGCGCTCATGAACTCATGCATTGTGATGGCAAATATATCTTGTGAATTTTCCGGGCTCAGTGAAATCCATTCATGCCCTTGTTTTTACTTCAAATTTTCATTAGCATTTCAGAAGTGCTTTTGAAGAATTTCTAGGAAATTTCTGACTTTCAGACGATGGCAGACGTCCAGACACCAGCGATAGGCATCGACCTGGGCACCACCAACTCGTGCGTGGCTGTCGTACGCAATGGACGCGTGGAGGTCATTGCCAACGACATGGGCCTCCGCATCACCCCATCATGCGTTGCATTTACGGATGAAGAGCGTCTCATCGGCGTTGCTGCAAAAGCACAGGCGGTGCACAACGCTACCAACACAATATTTGATGCCAAACGTCTCATGGGCCGTAAATATGATGACGGAATTGTCCAAAAATGTATAGAACTTTGGCCGTTCAATGTTGTGGAGTCTTCTTCTGGAGATCCAAGATTTCGCGTTGAATACAAGAATGAGACGAAAGATTTGTCACCCGAAGAGATCTCAGCAATGATTCTAGGAAAAATGAAAACCGTTGCCGAGACATACATCGGTTCTCCCGTCAAAGATGCCGTAGTTACAGTGCCTGCCTACTTCAACGACTCCCAGCGCCAGGCGACCATGGATGCGGGTAAGATTGCTGGTTTGAACATCGTGTCTCTTCTCAACGAGCCCACAGCTGCCGCCATCGCTTGCGGTTTCAATCAAAAGAAAAACACTAAGCAAAACGTTATGGTGTTTAATTTTGGTGACAGTACTTCCGACATAACTATACTCAGAATTGCGGGAAATGATTTTGAAGTCATAGCTAATAGTGATGAAATCTATCTTGGCGGCCGTGACATCGATGAACGTTTGGTGGAACATTTCATTGAAGAAATCAAGGTAAAATATAATAAGGATATTAAAGACAATTCAAAGGCCCTGAGTAAACTCAGGACTGCATGTGAACGTGCCAAGAGAAGTCTTTCTTCATCAAAGAAGGAACCCATTCTTGTAGATTCTCTTTTCGATGGCAATGACTTCAAGTCATCCCTCAATCGAGATTGTCTGATGAAACTGTGTTCTGACCTCTACAAGAAAATCATGGAGCCCGTTGATGCAGTTCTGAAGTCGGCGAAAATGACTGTTGATGACATCGACGAGATTGTTCTAACTGGAGGCTCTACCAGATTTCCTATGCAGGAGCTTCTTAAGAAGAAGTTTAATATGAGCAAGCTCAATCAATCGGTCAATCCCAATGAAACTGTCGCTCACGGAGCTGCTATTCACGCAGCTTCTAAATCAGGTGGCAAGACAATTGAGAACATAAAGTTCGTAGATGTCACTCCATTGACACTTGGGATAAATGTTCTTGGAAACTTGATGAGCCGAATTATTCCACGCAACTCCAAACTTCCTGCGATTAAGAAGAAGAAGTTCGTCACTACTGTTGATTATCAGACAGGTGTGGATATCAAAGTGTACGAAGGAGAACGACTCAGTAGTGACGAGAACAACTTGCTGGGTGAATTCTCTTTGGAAAATATTCAACCTGCTAAAAAAGGTATCTCCATAATAGAGGTAACTTTCGTTGTCGACAATAATGGAATTTTGACAGTGACAACTGAGGACGCAGCCACTGGCAGCAACGAAGAGATCGTCATCCGCTGCAACAAAGGCCGACTGCCGAAGCAAGAAGTCGAGCGAATGGTCACCGAAGCAAAAGAATTCCAGAAAGATGAAGAAAAGAGGGAGAAGCTTGCAGGTGCGCTACAGGAAGTTAAGGCTCTCATTGTTAAAGTAAAAGACTTGATTAGCGAGCTGATGAACAACGATCTTGAAAACTTGGAGTTGGACAATTTCTCGAGCGTCTGCACGGATACTGAGTAGTGGCTTGACGAGAACGAACAGGAAGCGGAAGAAGAGTACCGTTCCCATTACAATTCTCTTATTGAAGTCAAGGAGCGGATGCTTAGTAATTAAGTTTTTTCGATGTTACGTATTTTTGGGGCGAATGCTGAGGGTCAGCATTCCTCAACTTCACATTTTAGTTCATAACCTCTCCGTGGGTAAGAACGCAAAAGTATATATAAATAATATATATGCTATGAAAACATAATATATATAAAACATAAAAAAAACATGAACATAAAAACATGAAACTCAAGAATTTATTAATGAAAATAATCCATGCAAAAAGTCGGGCCCATTACAAGAAACAAATGTTATTTGCAAATATTCCTGCCACGAAGAAGGTTGTAGACTTCTCCAGAACTTTTCTGCCACCTCCAGACCGGAGGACCGAAGAACCACATGAGAATGGCTCATAATGAGACGCTCACTCGCACGATATTGGAGACCCACACCAGAATTGTCATGAGATGCCCAGACGCCACAAGACTGGCGATAGCTGGGGCTCTCATCATCAAGCATGAGTCTACAGCTATTAATTTACAAACTACCGGATTT
Organism: Hyalella azteca; assembly: GCF_000764305.2. Lineage (NCBI taxonomy): Eukaryota > Metazoa > Arthropoda > Malacostraca > Amphipoda > Hyalellidae > Hyalella > Hyalella azteca. The sequence goes on from NW_025940355.1 coordinate 354,760, forward strand.
GTCAGGACGTTGAAACTTTTCTCGTAATTCCAGTTTTGATTTCAATCTGTATACATAATACCCTATGTTTGTACTAATGTCATTTCAAAATTTCAAATTCAAGTGCTGTAAAACTCTTCCCCCTACTTGATAATGAATGTAGTTGCTATTCGAAACGTCGTAAATTATAATAAAATGTCCTTTGGAAACCTGAGTTTTCAATTCCTATCAAAAGCCTAATCCGGCGAATTGAGAAAACAATAAGAAAATTGTCAATAAAATATACTCTCTGGTCTTCAATGAAACCTGCTTTAAAGAACAACTTCTGCCAAACTACACCAATGTTCGAACCCATGACCCCAAATAAAATGTCCCTTGGAAACCTGATATTTGAGTTTTCAATTCCTATCAAAAGCCTAATTCGCCGAATAGAGAAAAACAAAACCGTTAGGTCCTAATGAATACGTGTTCCAAGTTTTATCGAGCTGCGTTCATTAGTTTGTGAGATATTCCTTTGTCACTGAATTTGGAGATCGGCCGTGAGACCGGCCACGAGTCCGGCCGTAAATTTGTCCGAGCCGTCTTGAATTTCTAGTGCTGAAACAGTTAAAACTGTAAAAAAATATTCTGGTTTACTAAATGGGGTTCTATTGGTTATCTGTGGAATACACACATGTGTTTAACCTTTCACTTTAAAAACTGCAGCATAGTAAATATCAAGAAAGAGGCGTTTGTTTTTATACGTGTCTGTCGGGGGGGGACGCCAAAGATTCACTGGGGAGCCAAAGGGGGCGCCAGCCTGAAAAAGTTTGGGAACCACTGCTGTAGGGTTAGTCCTAACCTTAAACTAACCCTTTTTACTACCATAACCTAACGAGGTTGGTGTTAAAAAGCATGTCGCACAATTGTGTATAAACTAATCACGGAGAATGTAGTGCTTTAGTGCGACGCGATTTTGTCGCCCAATTACAACAACGTCGCGCTATTGACTGACTTATGCACATATATAAATAGCCGCCTATGTAGTCAATTTTTTAAATCTATGGCGCCATATATTTGAAGCCAACGCTTAAGCATGATAAGTAAGCATGGTCATGTTGCATCCAGCATAACCTAATCACGTTGCATCATCCATCCTGGACCATCCACCCAAAACAAACCTGAGCGGACCTGACCAAACCCCATTGACTGCCGGTAGTTAAAGAGGCGAGGCAAGTGAGCAGTAGAGGTACCGGTAGTCATTAGCTACAAAAAAAGTTGTGTGTCATTGCAGCTAGCAGCGTGGTAAGGCTAGAAGAGATTAGGCTCAGAAGGTGAGGCCGAATGCAGTACTGCTTGCTATGAGCTAGTATGCTATAAGTAATGGCTGAAGAACTGCGGCGTTTATATTTTCAATCCGTGTTTCACTGTGATGGATTATGATTACGGTGTACTAGCGTAGTTTACGGCTTCAAGCGTGGATACTGAGTGTAGTTATTGCATGCTGACGCTTGGCGCTGACTAATGGGCAAATTTCCGATTTAAATTTGTGGCTTACGGATGCGACCCACGAAATTTTTCATAGCTCTTACATTTGCGTGATAAGAAAAACTTTCACAGTCGTGGAATTTTTGTTATATTAGTGCGATACATCAAGCTCAAACTTCATCCTGATGAAAATCTGCCAGAAAGTTTATAGACTATGACCAATGACCTCCGATGTTTGTTACTTCGCGCTGTAACAGAAAGCAGCGTTTTTTTATTTTTTTAACGGGACCCAGAATGAAAGACTTTTGGTTTTATATGTACGTGACGTCGTTAATCAGAAATTATTTCATAAGTTGTACGTAGTAAATTATTTAATGATGGCCCGCTAATTATTTTGCAGTCGAGGAAAGACCCATGTCTTAATGTCTGTTAAACGGACAGGCCACTTGAGACCCCACGGTCCTTGTGGCTGAGGAATGATTCTTAATTATTTTGACCTTCTGCCTTGCAGGTGATGTTTATTTTCGACTTCAGGCTCTACGACAACCGAACTTAAAAGCTAATCGAAGCAATTGAAATGGAACAGTTTTTCGTAACTCACTGGAAACATTTTGTAGAAATAATAGTACTTTAGCTGCGCAACTCAGGCTTCATTTGTTTGCCCAGGGTTCCGTTGGTAACGGGCGAGGCGGGCTGCCTTTGCATTGGGCATTTTTTTACTGATCATTGTTTGAAGCGACCATTGAATCGCGTGCCTTATTTTTTTAATTGGTTATTTGCACCTGGCCCAGAATATCACAAGCTGCTATGAGTGCTATCCATCTCGTTGCACACTAGTTGGTGTTGCGTGAATTTCTGCTGAATTATGTCTTGGCCTCATTTTTGAGTGGCGGGTAAGGAAGTTGTATACTCGTATGACTTAGTTTCTATGGTTGCCTCCTGTTTACCCCCTATGGATAGGGTTTCAATTTTGTCAGTTCGTATGCCTTTCCTCTTGTTGGAATAAATTTCATAAATGTCGTCATCCGTCATTCTGATGGTGTTTCTTCAGTGACGGTTCTTGGTACTTGTTGGGCGTTAAACCCATTCTTTGTGTTCGATTATTGCAGGTGGACGTGGGCATCTGATTCATTTATCTCTTTATGGTTCGCATGGAATCTAATAATCGGCGAGCTGTCGCTGAATCGAAGGACTTCAGTGGGGTAAAAAACTCTAGTGTGCCAAGAAGATGCTCCATACTCATCGGTGACGGAGGGACTTCGGGTTTGAGAGGAGATAATCATCTCATTTTTGGAGGATTTGAAAACTCCCGAATGTCGTATATCGTCGCCTAGGAGCTGATGAGCCTCTACGGTCTACATGAATCTGTGTCAATTGAAAGTGGGCACTTAATCTGAAGACAGCCGTCCTAGTTCGAACCGAGTTCTGACTTTTCGTCAGCGGGAAGCGGTGTCAAAACTTGCAGCTTATAAGAAATCCCAAATTTTGTATCGGTCTCGTGCTATAGTTTTTTAATTCGGTTCAACTTCATTTATAGTCAGCATTGTATTGGCATAACGTTAGATTTCTATGATCAGGTTCTTAGGGTTTTCAAATAAAACTCCATGGCCTGGCCGTCACCACTTTGACTTGGTCTCGCTCTCTCACTATCGCGTTGGCGATAGCTGTATATGTTGAAAGCTCTCCAGCAACAGTACATGTTCCTCATTACTTTCATAATTGATTCGTCTACCTCAAGTTTCGTCAATTAGAGCGTCTGTTAATTCAAGCTGACGCTAATATTTCAACTAATTGTGAATATTTTCGACTTTAATTCGCAGGAATTTTTAATGGAATGAAGATTTATATGATTTAGATCAGGGGTTCCCAAAGTGTGCGATATCGCCTCGCTATCGGCGGTGGAAATATCTGGAGGAGCGGTGAGGAAGAAAGGGGCAGTAGGGGGCGGCAGTCCGCGAAGCCGAAGTTGGACGTTCGTACGTTTGTTTGACGAATTGTACACAACACATTCAGAACATGACTCATACTCGAAATAATTTTCACGAGCTAAAAATCGCCGTTTGGTAGATAGCTATGTATATTCAAAATTTCGTTCGAATCTGTTCAGTAGTTTGGAAGAAATTCTTTGATCACTGCGAAATTCGGCCCGTGTCACCATTTATAACTCCCGAATGAAGGTTAAATTAAAATTTTTCACGAGCTAAACATCACCGTTAGGTCCTAATGTATACGTGTTCCGAGCTTTATCGAGCTGCGTTCATTAGTTTGGGAGATATTACTTGGTCACTGAATTTGGAGATTGGCCGTGAGACCGGCTGCGAGACCGGCCACGAGTCCGGCCGTAAATTTGTCCGAGCCGTCTTGAATTTATAGTGCTAAAACAGTTAAAACTGTAGAAAATATATTGGTTTACTAAATGGGGTTCTATTTGTGAAATATACATTTGTGTTTAACTCTCTCTTTTAAACTGCAACTGTTTTCTCTCTTTTAAACTGCAACTCTCTATTAAACTGTTCTCTTTTAAAACTGCAGCGTACTAAATATCAAGAAAGAGGCGTTTGTTTTCGCTAGAAATTCACTGGGGAGCCAAAGTGGGTGCCAGCCTGAAAAAGTTCGGGAACCACTGATTTAGATGGTCAGTGCTCTTCTCAAGATGAAGGCGACAATTTTTTGTGTTACAATAAGTTGGAATGTTAGTGACTTATTCTTCTATAATGTAAGTAGAACAGTCCCCGTGTGTAAATTTTGCAAGTAATTTTTTTAGTTACTGTGTTACCTGATACCGAGATCGACAGCAACGATGAATATGCTTCAAATAGTGATTTTCTGATTTTGTCCATGATGTTAAAGTTAAATGTATACTGTCTCATTCTAGTATTAAGGATATACAAAATAATGGTTTTGCATTAAGATGCTTGAAAGAAAGGATGACAAATAATGTACATGTAAGCGAGTGGAAGAGAACGTGCATAAATCAATTTAAAGGACATAAATCTTCGTTAAAAATTGTTTCAGGGATAATAGTTAAATCTGTACAAAAAATTTTTGTGCCAGTAATGCCATTTATGTTAATGGGCGATATTGTTTACAAGGTGCATACGCAGGTAGCGCATGCAGGTAGCGGGAAAATCCTGAAAGCCGTGTGTAACCGGAAACACCGCCGCGAAGTCAAAATATTTACGGGTAGCGTGCCGACTTGGTATAAACTTTCGTTCTGATCCTAAACACAAGGGCTAAAGAGTCGCTCTTTGGTCCGGCTCTAAATTCCCTTGCGTTGTGGAAAGGAGTAATGAACACTATGAAGTTTTCGTAGTATACTGGTATTCTTCAGGCAAATAAAAGTTTCTTCATACAAGGCGCACAATTTGCTATTCTTCTTAATCCAAAAGTTCGCGGAAAAAGGTTTGACATTTCAGGGGTACAAACAGCCGAAAAACCACACAGTATGAGCCCTAATACACAGCTGCGAATAACAAAATGAATAGCAAATGGTAAGGGAACTAACCGCACCGAGATGCCAACGACCAGCCGCAAAGACTAGGGGTTCTAGCCCTAATGCACTGCAAGAATCACAAAGTGGACATCAAATGGTACTGGAACTAACCGCACAGAGATGCTTCACAANAGAACATTCACAGCATTTTGCGGTCTCGAACTCGCAACTCACTGCTACAATTCTGCTGTGCTTAACCGCCCGGCCTCCTCGCCGATTCTGACCAGAAACTGGCGCACAGAGCTGGGATCGAACCCGCACCTCTCTGCGCCAATCTTGGTACTCTGAACCGTAACTACTGGGCTCTTGCTGGTCATGTTCTAAAAACTTACACCAGAGGGTCTAGACTCTAGACAATGCTGCCCCCTTACTACAAGCAACACACCATTTATGATATAGACACGCACACTCACCCTGCATCACACACACACTCCATGTGCATGCCTGTATATATCATAGGCATTATTCCACATGCCTATATAATCACAATTTTTCACTTTATGGGTGCCTGTTTTTGCAAATACTAGATTGCTACCACCTTGGATGAATTATAGTTATTATTAGTGAATACCCCTTACATGAAAACATACATACAGTCACAAAAATAACTGTCGGTCATATTTTTAAAATGTCTTATTGGGCTTATATTGTCATTCGGCGGTTATTTTTTAAATCTTAAATTTGACACCCTTCCACTACTTGCATTTTAGAGGATTTTTAGTATGTTGTTTCTAATGCCCTTCTGGAGCATTGGTGAAAAAATCATTTCTTTTGCAATTTGTTCCGGGTCAAACCTTATTTTTCCTGGACTAGTAGGTGCAGTGACAGCCGAGCCTGACGATGAACAACCAGGTTCGACCAAGAGCAACCGACACATCCTTTTCGCTGGCGTGTACAGCTTTGAGAGAGTTTAAGGATTTAGTAGGAGAATCAAGGAGATTTATAGCGGAGAGGAGGCGACGAAGTCGAGAAATACGGTTCGAGACATTGCGTAGGATGAGTACAGGTAGTGCGACAGGGGTCTCGGATACGCTGTGGCGCAGTGAAGCGTCCGACATACTCACTGAACTATCAGGACTACAGCCATCTACGGATTCTACGCCAATTAGAGCCCTGCGTTCAAGAGGTGCTGTTCCAGAGTTACCAAACGTCCAAAAGCAAACTCTAGAGTATCGTAAACTTCAGCAATCGAATTAATAAGCTAATATTTAACGTGTGAAATTATATATGACAATGCCTCTAATATACTTTCTGAATAGAGACCATCTTTAGTAACCGCTGTTGAATGAATTAGACCGAAGCGAAGAGTAGCAAACTTGAATAGACCGGAAAAATGTATTATCTATATATTTGCAATAGTGTTCAACTTTTGAATGTCTAAACAATGATGCTTATAGAAAATACGCGTCTATGTTACGTAGACTGTAATGTTGGCATACATGTAAAATATTAAACTGTTCGTCTTATGATCTGTATATATAATAATTTTAAAGAATAGGTTAATAGTCAGATACGTTGCTTAAAATGTAAAGTCATATCATGCTCTGTGTTGATTGTTCAGTGCCGTATCCGACACTTGGAGGGGAGCTATGTTGGAAAAAGCATTTTCCACATTCTTCATTAAGCTTAAATATCTGGACTTGTTTTGTGTTGTAAAATTAGAAAACGGAAACTGTTGGTTGTTGGGAGGATAGTCGGAGAATCAGTTGGAAGAGACACGTGGCGCCGAATACAGAGATTACTATAGCAGCCTGATACGCTAGCCTTTTACGTGTCCAGTGTCCGAACTATTTAATCAATAAGCTATAGTCCTAAATGAACTTCTGTTGTACCGATTTGTGATTAATTGTATTAACCTACTTCGTGATTAAAGTTATTGAACTTAAACGTCTGCAAGTGCCCTTTTTAAATTCGTGGTTATAGAATCAACAGTTAAACAACGCAATTGGCTAAAGAACGATCACTATAGGCTTATATGCGGTGCCTCAGCTGATGCGGCAGCTGACAGGCCCGACAAGATTGTCTATCACTCAATATAAAATCCCCCAGTTTCAGTTGTTTTGAAAGTGAATTTGTACTAGGAGCGTTGGAGGCGCACCGCTTTGCTAAATTTTGACCTCAGATGTCGATTCCATAAAGCTGAACTGAATAATTGCAGTTGATTTTTATCCTTCAGATTCCGATACTTTAGTGGAGCAAATTAATGAAATGAAACACAAAAGATCGAAAAACCCATTGGAATCCCACACCTGGCTCGAGGCCAGTAATAATTAAGGGTGTGAACGAAGAAACTCGAAGATTCTCCTGAAATAAGGATACGATAATATAATGATAAGGATTTCTATTGAGAAAATACTTGTGCAAGTTTAATTCAAGCAAATAAAATCAAAACAAAGGCAGAATATCAATTATTGACAAGGGAAGAGGTAAGCGCAGGGGCAAGTTGAAGACAATTCTCGACGATCTCGGCTTTCAATAACCGCCTTGAAAAAAGTATTTGAGTCATGTCCAACAGAATTAAGAGAATCTTTTGACTGCAATGAGTTAAAAAGATGCATCGCTTTCATACCGAACATTCGTCTACCTATGATGGGACAATTAGACCTATGCATTTCTTTCAGCATCTGATCATGCACGTCGTTTGCAACTCGTATGGAACCAGTCTCGTCGACGTCTCGTTCAGAGGCATAGTATTTGGTATTTAGTGATGAAAATTTTTTATGACAAAGGTGATAATAACAACTGGTTTATCATGTTCATCGTATTTTTACAATAATTTCATTCTCAAATATCAACTAAGAATGAGAGTTTGTTTATAATGTGGCGGTGTATGGCAACGAGGGCTTGCCACAGCCTCCGAGCCTCGCCCTCGAGGCCTCGACCTTGGGGCTTGGAGTTAGTCATTGCATGATTGCAGTGATCACAAGCACTGAGCCATAACACTGCTGTCTATGTGTTGCAAGGAATGGGAACTTGTCAATTGTTACAAGGTAAGCGTGTAAATATTCGAAACTTTTAAGTTTCGTCTCGAAATCATTATGGTGATAGTCAATAATATCTAAGCCAGTAACATGTCAGAGCTTTGTATATTATGCGAGTAAAGGTAAAGCGTCATTCTCTCTAAGGTGATAATATTTTTTTACTCGAGCTTGCTGCTGTGGCCGCAGTATGGCGTTGAAATGATAGAACCTCATGCTAATTGAGCCATGACGGAAAATAGTTGTCAATTTATGCTATAAATTCTCGTACAACTTGAACGGTGTCAGAAACTGCAGTTCTCTGGCTTCTCGTTTGACGTCTTCGCCGCTTCAGCTTACCAGGTGCTACTACGTAATTACTGACGCACTACCGTATATATTATATACACGTAGGTCGCTATGTCTCGGACCTTATAACTATATCACAAGATAATGTATCACTGTGAGCGAATAAGCTCGTGTTTTTTCATTTTATGTTTATTTGTTTATGATTCTATTTATTTTTCTAATATTTATTTTATGTTTTTCTTTTCATTAATTCTATTTATTACTTTTTTTGTATTTCTTAAGGGAAAGCTTTACTCGTATGCATCGAGTTGATTGAGACCCTCAATGTCGTAGGAATTGGGGTAAATTGTGTGAACTTTTACAATACATACTGTGTAGCCGCCATTTTCCATGTTCACTGGAATTTGCAGCAATATAATTAACCCACTAGATGTAGTTAATTTCAACTGCGCCACAGCATTCATTGTTTGACCTATAGTGGCTATATGCATGCAGTACCCGAGGACCCATGCTATGTATACGGATAGTTATAATTATTGTTTGAACACTGGTTTTATTGATTATCTCCCGTTTCTTTATTATTTAGTTGTCTTAGTTTATTTATTGTCATTTCATGTATACATCGTTCGGTATTCCATGTACATTTAATTATGTACTTCCTTTGCATTTTTATTCAAGAAACCGTAAGTCATGCGGTTATGGTATACTCGTTTTTATCCCGCAATGATGCCTCTTTTGGAATAGTCAATTAAGCGTTCCCAAAGGACTAGTTTGAAACAAGTTTTATGAATATTCTCGCAACCCTAGATATAAACGTTATATTGTGATCTTGCAGTCACTTTCATCTTTTCTGGCTATAGAAGTAAAATATTTCAATTGCCTTTCTCTACTCCGGTTTTCAAAATAATAGCTAATAATCTCACACTTTTTCGGAATATTCTACTTCAAAACTATCAAACGTCCTTTTTTGAAGTGAATTTCAATGAAATATTTCACTTTCAGAAATGGCAACCGTTCAGACACCGGTACTAGGCATCGACCTCGGCACAACCAACTCGTGTGTTGCTGTTGTTCACAATGGGCATGTTGAGGTCATTGCCAACGACATGGGCAACCGCATCACCCCATCGTGCGTAGCATTCACGCGTAGGGAGCGCCTCATCGGTGATGCTGCTAAAGCACAGGCAATTTTCAACCCTTATAACACCATATTTGATACCAAACGTCTCATGGGCCGTAAATATGATGACAAAAATGTTCAAAAACGTAGGTATAGAACTTTGGCCGTTCAATGTTGTGGAATCTTCTGGAGATCCAAGATTTCGCGTTGAATACAAGAAGGAGACGAAAGATTTTTCACCCGAAGAGATCTCAGCAATGATTCTAGGAAAAATGAAAGCCATTGCCGAGACGTACATCGGTTCTCCCGTCAAAGACGCCGTAGTTACAGTGCCAGCCTACTTCAACGACTCCCAGCGCCAGGCGACCATGGATACGGGTAGGATTGCTGGTTTGAACATCGTATCTCTTCTCAACAAGCCCACAGCTGCCGCCATCGCCTACGGCTTCAATCAAAAGAAAGACATGAGGCAGAACGTCCTGGTGTTCGATTTTGGAGGCGGTACTTTCGACGTAGCTATTCTCAGTTTGGCAGAAAATAACTGCGAAGTCATAGCCACTAGTGGTGACACCTTTCTTGGTGGCAGCGACATCGATGAACGTCTGATCAAGCATTTCATGAAGAAAATCAAGGACGAAAGTCGTAAAGATATCTCAAAAGATTCAAAGGCCTTGACTAAACTTAGAAATGCATGTGAACGTGCAAAGAGAAATGTTCCATCCGCGACACATTCGCCAGTTCTCGTAGAAGGCCTAGTCGATGGCATTGATTTTCAGTCGACCCTCAGTCAAGCTCGTTTGTATAAACTATGTTCTGATATCTTCGACAAAACGATTGACCTCGTTGAAGAAGTCCTACAGTCCTCGAAAATGGTAGTGGGTGACATCGACGAAATAGTTCTAGCTGGAGGTTCCACTCGGATTCCTAAAATTCAAGAGCTCCTACAAAAGAAGTTCAATAACAAGAAGCTAAACAAAAAAATCCACCCCGATGAAGCAGTGGCTTACGGAGCAGCACTTTACGCGGCTTCTAGATCAGATGACAAGACAATTGAAAACATAACGCTTGTAGATGTCACCCCATTGACACTGGGGATAAATATTCTTGGGAATATAACGAAAAGCATTATTCCCCCGCAATACCAAACTTCCTGCTATGAAAACAAGGAAATTTGTGACAACAGTTGATAGTCGGGAGTGGAGATCAAAGTGTACGAAGGATAAAGACCCCGTAGCGACGAGAACAACTTACTTGGGGAGTTTGCTCTTGAAAATATCCAACCAGCAAAGAAAGGTATCCCACAAATAGAAGTAACTTTCTTTGTTGACAAGAACGGAATTCTGACTGTGACAGCTGAGGACGCAGCGACTGACAGCAACGAAGAGATCGTCATCCGCTGCAACAAAGGCCGACTTCCGAAGAAAGAAGTTGAGCGAATGATCATTGAAGCAAAAGAACTCGAGAAATGTGACAAAAATATGAAAAAACTCCGAGCTTCTCGACACGAACTTGAGATCCTCTGTATTGAACTAATGGACATAATTAGTGAGCAGAGAAACAACAATCTTCTGGAAAAAGAAGATTTCGTCAGCTTCTTGGGTGTCTGCACGGATACTGAGGAGTGGCTGGACGAAAACGAACAGGCTGCAGAAGAAGAATATCGGTCCCGTCATAGCGCTCTTCTTAAAATCAAGGAGCGCGTGCTTTAGTTACTAACTTACTAGGTTTCTTCACTGTGACGAGGGTCATACTCCTCTGTTTTTTTAATTGCGTGCACACGATAAATTTAACAGTTTTCAAATCCTCCGCAATGTATTGTGCTTTAATGGTCCAAATTGAGCCTTTATTATTAAAACTGTCTGGATTGCAATACTTTTTCATGGACCGATCCATATAGAATAGATAGATTATGTTTGTTGACAGTTTGACACAGGCTTGATATTATTTGGAATTCATTTTATTTTATTTCTATTCCTATTTTAAACGAATAAGGAATGTCCCGTTAATTTATAATATTTTCACTTACGATGTAATAAGATATGGCACAATATTCTCAGAAGCCAGAGACAACGATGTACCGACTTATTCAGCTGTATTAATTTATAACGATGTACCGACTTATTCAGCTGTATTAATTTATTACGATGTACTGACATATTCAGCTGTATTAATTTATTATACGCACCGTAATGTCTTGATTTATAAAACAGGTGACTATTACAATTTATTCACTATTCAAGTATTCAACTATCAAGGTACAATAAATTCCGATACGATACAGTCAGCTGTAAGAATCATCTGTTAAAATTTTTTCGAAACGTTTCTTAGTTTCTTTTCGTGTTTAGATTGTAAGATTTCGTGATTTATGCATTGAGTTATGTTCACTATTTATGAATATCGTTTTTCTCGGTAAGGTCGCTATTTGCCATATAACGAAGGCCAAGATATATAATATATTTGTGAATTAATCGCCCTGATGGTATTCGAACCAGTAAAAGAGATCATTATAATCATCACTTGATTAAAAGTGTCAAAAGTAGTTTTCACCCTATTGATGTTTATTAGCGTTATATGTTTTTGTTAAATGATTGTTTGTTGCCGTTGCTTATTTCAAATAAGACCTTCATCAAAGACTAACTGCACTTTGAAAACAAATATTAGTTCAATTGCACGTATTTTTCGTGCCCGTCAGGGTCACAATTAAGTAGCTACATTTAAGCTGTCAGTAGAGTCCACGATTAAATATTATTCTTTATAAACGTCTTAATTAAAATAAGTGATTGTACGTTCCATTCATAATTCGTGCATTCAAAATAGGGATATTGCTGACTAGTGGGCATTATACTTCATCCGATAGGTGCTCGTCCTACGTTTCAGCGATATTAATGGAATATAATATTGTTTTATTTGTTTGTCATTCAATGCTGCGTTATTTCAGATTATGTAAGTAACTTTCTTTTAGTTTCCTTAATTCAGGGGAAGTTTTGTTCATTGTCAATTGCACTCTTACACTAACGCACATTTATTTACAATATTCATCTATTTTGTATCATTGTACATGTTCAACTTACATCATTATATTAGATTAACATTTATCTCTCTAGGACGTGAGACTATATTATTCTAAACTAAACCGAGTATCGAGATAAACTTTTACGCTATTCGATCGTAGACCTGAAACTATTGCTCAGGCACACACGACCTTAAAATGTGAACTGTTTAGTTAAGATTTTCCACGTATTGCTAATGTTTGTGTGCTCCGAATTCGGAAAGTAACCTAAACTATTTTGACACCTAGTTTTTATCAAAATTAACGTACATGAATGCTAAAAACACCTCGAAATAAATTAAACGAAGCTCGCAAAAATTTATAGCAATGCAGGTTTCATAGAAAGGATTTTTCAACAGGAATGAGTTCATTGACGATTCATGGCCGTTATTTGTGTGTTTTGCACGCCTGCATCACCATGATATTTTTGCTGTTTCATAGGCAAGTAAAAACTTTTACTTGAAGTTCTGATCCTATTACCAGTAAATGGATAAAATTCATGTACCTTTCTTGAACGTTGCAACCACCTGTTTGATCTTGTGCCTATCGAATGGCAGTCTCATTGAAATGAACGCAAATCGATTTACCGGTTCTTGTGACGAAAAATTCGCTGTAAATTGGTTCATGAATCTGAAGCAGAGGTCCTCAATCTTTTCTCGCCTGAGGTGAAAAATGCTTCATAGTCAAAACTCGTCAAGAACTAAAACAATGAGTGTTCGAACTCATTGTTTTCGTTACGGGCTCGATCTATCACTATTGATCCGACAATCTGTAGTTTAATTATTCACATGGCCAAAACGCATACAAACGTGGGACGAGAGAACACAATCCGAGGCGGAGATTTGCATTCCGCATCTCAAGTTAATCGATCTGTTTTTTACTGTGCATAAAAGTATCGATTTCTCTCGGGCTGCATTGCGTCGTAGTCGTGATTCCTGTCTAGAAGGAACGTGAGTGAAATGTCAATGGACGTCAGTAACTTGAGCGCCCGTCTTCTTGTCTACTCTTGGATATTGGAGTCACCTCTCATCGAGCCTCTCGATGGACAAAGCGAGGGGAGACTTCCCTATTCCATGAAATAGAGCAATTCTTAACCGTCGCTGTGAACATACGTAACGGGAGGATCAAAAGAATTGCTTAGATATTAGAAGAACCCTTCATCGAGTCTACTATTTCCTTCATTTTTTTGTCCTGTTTAAATATCCCATTAGCTTGAATGAAGATAAAAAATTTTCTCCTCGAAACAATAGCGGTCACCGAGCAAATGTTTTTTTAATTTGTATTTAACGCATAAAATGACTATCATAAAGATAGCAATAACAAATAATGGGCGACTAATCAATGAATTTCTGATCCAACTACAGCCGTTTAATTGTGGCTGTTGCGACATCCGCACTCAAAAAACTTAATGAGACTTTATCCCAATAGCAATGCACTTTTGCCTTCATGTGGTTATCTTGAACCAGTTTGGCCAAAAAAAGTGCGTATCAGTACACAGCAAGTGTGTCACTATTTGTACAATATGACCCATACCTTTTTCCGAGTGCGCAGTCATCACGGCGATTTGAAAGAATCTTGGCCGACAGAGAACACGGCCAATTTCTTAAAGCACGAGTTCTTGGTTATATCGTCTGTTAGTCGAATTTATTGCCCATATTTGGGACGATGTATGCGTCCCAAATGGGGCATACGAGTCCATGTGCTCGCATAATATGAGGTACAGGAAGACTGACGTCTCTATTTTTTGTCTACGCGTATAACGTTGAAATTTGAAAATTTTTCGAATAAAAAATGCGCAAAATTATGCCGTGAATATTCAAAGAAACGTTGAGGTGGTCTTAGGCTTTTTCGAGTGCCTTCAGAAAGTACACAGACGTTGAGATAATTTTGATTATTTATCAATAAATTCTTAATCAGGAAGATTAAGATTAATGCAATTCAAGCTTGATACTCTTGCTTCAGAAAGGTCAATAAATCGACACGATTAATTTATTATTCCAACGTCATGCATTTAAAATTTAGGAACTGTCGATTAAAACACTGTTAGAAAAAAACTGTAAAAAAAATGGTCACACCGGCGTTCTAGTGACCGGCCGCCACGTGAAAATGAACCGTTTATCAGTTATCTGTTTTTTTTTTAGATGTTTTACGGGATTCTAGTGTTAAATTTGAATAAAAACGGCCATACGGTGTTTCTTTTCACGTACCGGCCGGCCACTATACCGCCGGTGAGACCGCTTAACGGTAATTTTTCTAACAGAGTATGAAGAATGAGCGCAAATTTCGCACGGTAAAAAGTAAAATATAACTCAGTACTCACTGCAGTGAGTGACAGCGCATTTTCTCATCGACGAAAACGTGAAGTCACGGACGGACGGACGGACAGGCAGACAGACGGACATGGCGAGCAAAATAGAAAATCATTATTGGTATTAAAAAAATTGTAAACAGAGTATCGTATTTTTCGGAGTTATATCTTATGGCCCATATTTTAATATCGGTTAAAACATGTCGATTGCCTACTGATGTCAGGAGAACAACAGAGTCCTACGATGCCAAATCAAATTTGGCATCATCGATGCCAAATCCTGGATAATTGAAAAATGTCTAGCCAATAGGCAATTGAGAAACACATCAGAACAGATAATGTGACGTCACCGAATGTTCATGGTTTTATTTTGGCTTACTTCTCGGTAGTCAGTGGCCATTTAGCCAGTTTAGCACCCAATTATATTTTCTAATTACGGGCTCGTTTGAAAGCCTAAATAAAATTTTTAAGTCTTGCACAAACCACACAGTTAACTTTTGTTGTTCCAGCTTCTATGGTGTTTTAATTAAAAAAATTAGCGAATTTCCATTTGGTATCAGAACACTTTCTGGGAGATTCTTTTACTTTTCAACCGCCCACACGGCAAGGTAGTTTCGATGAGCGCTATGTTGATCTGCGTTAATTTGAATAAATTGTACAAAAACACTTTGAATAATCTCTTTGAAGTTCTTCTTCGAAAAGAATCGTTTTTTTCTGTATTTTAGAAGCTGATGGCGAGACTTTTTGAGTAGGGATCTTTTGAAGCTTCTAAATATCTGCTGAATAACTGTCGTTGCGCCCACAGTAACTATAGGCTTTTATAATCAGATTTAAAGACGTAAAGAGGCAAAAAAAGGGCATCTCAGTCGTTCACGACTCACCAGCTCCATGACATAATTTTTCTAAAGAGTTATCAACGTCTCAAAGACTCTTGGCGAAACTTTGTAATTGCCTTCTTAATCCCGCCGCTAAACAGGATTTCATATTTTTTATGTTATTAGCAAGCAATTCACGGCCAGTGGCCGCAGAGAAATTCTCCTCGAGAACTAATACAGGCAGAGGCTGCGTGTTCGCAGCATCGCTGATCACGGCCGTCAAGCAGCAAGTTTTTAGCCTTGATTACCCGTTAGCATCTTGTGAATGCCTTTACAGTCGCTAATTTGCTCTACGGCCGCGGCGCGGCCTGAGAGCAGAGACCGCCGACACGACAGACCACGCATCCAACGTCAACTCTGCTATCGATGATTCAAGTTTGTTCAATTTATTGTGCGTTGTGCGGACAAATCCGCACTTAAAATATATATTATCAGCGTTATATCCTAAACACGTTCATACGCTCTGACATGCCTATAAAACTCAGTTATTCCATAGCAACGTATTAGTAGCATATAGACTTCATGGGAAGAATAGTTGCATGCAGTGGGTCAACTTGGCGTCTTCATTTATTTGATGTTCTTGAAAGCTTGACTTGAAAACTTAGTAAACAATATACCCAGATGGAAATATTGTTTAATGCCCAATAATTTATAAAAGATTGCATGTGACCCTTGAGATTTTAATTTATCCTTAATCAGCATGTGATTGACTCATGGATTCATGACGATATGCTCAATTTTGGTGAGTCTTACACGAAGATGGCATTGGCAGTGAGCTCAGTAATTTGAGTGCACAATACTTTCCGTGATAAGTTTTATAATCACACTGTAGAGAAATCATATCTTATCAAATCTCATCTTATTATCATTCTTATCGCCGCCATGACTCGGCAAAGGTTATCAATTAATTTATATTAAATAATAATGTGCTTCCTAATACTAAGTTATTTGTCCGAGCAAAAGTAAAATCGCGATGCATCGCCTTCTGTAGTTATAACAGCAGTTAAGCCAAATATCTTTCACGACCCATTAAACATTTACCTCTACTCAAACAAAACATTCGATCAGCGCTATAGTGTGAAATTTATGTCTTCTTAGTAATCTTGGTACTTGTTTGGGACGTAGCAGTCCCAGGCCACGATGGATCGCCGCCTCTGATTATCGTTCATCCGCCCTCATTTGGGCCACCTGATGCACGATGCATCCCGTCTCCTCTGCAGTGAGTACAGACCCAGGCGCCTCAACCTCTCCCAGTAGTTCAACTCTTCCATCCCTCTGATCCTGGAAGTGAAGGTTCGCTGGACCTTCCAGTTGCCGCACTGCGCCGAGTGTGAACGGGGTCCAGAGCTGGCAGCAGTATTCAAGAAATGGTATTACAAGGGCTCTAAAGAGTGTGATCATCGGTTCCGCTTCTCTTGTTCTGAACGTCCGCCTGATCGACCTCATCTGTCGCCTCCTCTTGCGGTTATTGCCGTAACGTGATCACCAAAATTGACCTGAGTATTCATCAACACTCCTAGATCACGAACAAGTCGCTTCTCTTCGATTTCCGAGTTGCCAGGTGCTAGGTAGCGATGCTCCATACCAGCTCTTCCGCTACCTCTGTAAATCAGAACCTCAAACTTGGTCCCGTTAAACTGCATGTTGTTCGCTTGGGCCCAACCATATATTGCAGAGAGGTCTTCTTGCAACCTCTCGCAGTCCCTCCTATCCGTTATGGTCATTATTATCCTTGTGTCGTCCGCGAATGACGATGCAGTGGCGTGGTTCACAGCCACATCTATGTCGGCGATGTGAATGAGGAAGAGGATTGGGCCGAGTACCGTTTCCTGTGGTACTCCACTCTTCACCTTAGCCACGCTCGATCTCGAGCCTCCAACAACTACAGCTTGTAGTCTTTCTGTTAGGAAGCTGTGGATCCATGCAAGCAATTCACCTTCGACTCCCAGCAGTCTTAATTTTCTGAAGAGCACTCCATTGTCGACTTTGTCAAACGCTTTCGCGAAGTCCAAATACACCACGTCCACCCCGGCCCCTCCAGCATGGCCAGGATTTGGTGGTGATGCTCCAGTAACTGAGACAAACAGGAACGATTTCGTCTGAAACCGTGTTGCCGTCTGTTGATAAGGTCAGCGTCTTCCATGTACTGCACCAACCTTCTGACAACAACCTTCTCAAATACTTTGATTACATGTGTGATGTTAATGTAACCGGCCTGTAATTTGGGTGTTTGTCTCTTGCACTTCCTTTGTAGATAGGGGTAATTAGCCCTAATTTTAGGTCACTTGGAACATTTCCTTCTGTCAATGATGTTTTCCAGAGAAAAGTCAGAGGGGCCTTTAGTGCACCGACACATTTTTTTAGTAATACTGCAGGGACCCCATCTGGCCAGGGAGTCGAATACGTAGATAATTCTTGGATCCTCCTCTCTAGATCCGGTGTTTCAAACTCAATGTTCATCAGCTCCCGCTCCCCTGGAAGTTCTTGAATGACTCCAATTTCGTTCTCCTGTCTTCTCCTGTCGTTCTCCAATTTCGTTCTCCTGTCTTCTCCTGTCGTTCTCCAATTTCGTTCTCCCGTTTTTGCATCCACGTTCGTTTTTGCTTCCAAATGTTGCAAATTTGTGACAGATCTCAGGATGAGAATAGTTACAGTTAATTTCTTTATTCTCCCAATCGCACTTGCCCTGAAGATATCTCCAGCAAAAGCGTTTCTTAATAATTAAATGCTTCTTGTTCGAGACATTTAAAGAGGAGGGGGGAGGGGTAACGCTGCGGTCAAGAGTTGAGGTAGGCGGGGTAGGTCGGGCAGCAGTGGGGGATGCGGGGGAGGGAGTAGAGGGAGTGAAAGGAGTTGAGGGAGTGAGGGGAGTTGAGGGTAACAGCGTCGTCGTCGAATAGAGGCCCATTCATGGTAGGCCTTGTTCTCCCGAACGCTTGTACTGCTAGCACAATCTCTGCGCTTTCTTTCGCCCACATCTCGCTCATAAAGCATTTTCTACACATGAATGATGTTCTCGTTTTTAAATATCTTGCAAGTTGATATTCTGGAAGTAGTGAACATTGGCAAAATTATCTGCATGTTGTTGCCGGCGCATTTGCGGGTGAGGTCAACCCTACGTGACCTACTTCTGTCTCTCAGGCAACTAACTTTAGTAAACTATTAGCGCAGAGGCCATGAATAAATAACACGGAAAGATAGATGTGTATTGGTGATCAGACTTACAAAATAAGTAAAATAACTGAACTATACACACAACAACTAGACATTGACACATAAACAAACTTGTATTGAACAAAATAGTGAATTGGATATAGGTAACTGCTAAATAAACATTAATAATTCAAGAAATCCGACTAGCCAATCCTATTCTGCACAATCGGTCCAACAACTTACTTTAGCCAGCGACGCCGAACATGACAAGACCGATTGTTTACTAAAGGTCCTAGAAGTCGGTTTCCTTTACCCTAAAATGATACATGATAACTATTACCCTAAATTACAAAAATATTGATACAAGATATTATGAATAAATAATGAATGAGCGGATTTATTTTGCGATAAAACTCAATAAGTAACCCGGTTACAATGTGTTACATCTTAGTGCCAATTGTCCAAAAATTACATTTGTTGCATTCCAGACATTCTCCGTTAGGTTTACTAACACAGACTTTCGCTGCCATGATTACTCAATCAATTGATACTCGCACTAACTTTTTTCTGACTTTACTTAATTCCAGACTATTCACTGGAACACTTCAGTATAGTATGAGTCAACGGAGTTAAATCGTACTCATTTTTTTTTCAATAAATCGTTACCCGCACTCAGTTTTTACTGACTGTGCTCAGTTTTTTTCAATCAATTGTTACGCGCACTCAATTTTTACTAACTTTACTTAATTCCAGACTATTCACTGGAACACTGCAGTACAGAATGCAGTAACAGAGTTAAACCAGCAAAATTAAGTGTAACCGGGACCGCGCACGACACCAACGTCCGTTCGCCACGCAGCCACAAGCAAACTCCCTCAAACTCCCACAAGCGCGATAAAAATTTATGCCAAAGAAACGTCAATAAAATCGCAGAAACTTTTCGGTACATCGGCCATGATTTGACTATTTGGATTCTCGAAAAAAATGTCCACCCATTTTCTGTGGAACTGCACTGAAGTTCAATGCCCGTGTAATGTTAATTAAACGCTACTGGTCGCATATCAAATATACCGTCCATGCCGTCTTGCTCGTGCAGATGCAAGTTCTGGCGTGTGAAATGCGTATAATGACGTGTGAAATGCGTTCAAAGGGGTGTGGGATGCGTATAGTGACGTATGGGATGCATATAAAGTGGTGTAAAATGAGTAAAATAACGTGTGAAGTGCGTATAATGACGTGTGAAATGCGTATAATGACGTGTTGGATGCGTGTATTGACGTGTAGGATGCGTATAAAGGGATGTGAAATGCGTTAATGGCGCTTGATATGCATATAATTATTTTATTATATAATTATAATGACGCGTAGCACGCGTATAGTGAAACAGTCATCACGCGATCATATATTCGCCAGAATATGCTATTGACGCGTGATACATTAACAACTTATCATTCGTGCTTTAATTCATTTAAGCTTCACATTTCATTCGTTTATATATTTGCGTTAAAGTTATCAAAATATTAGCGTTACAGTTGTCAAGATATTTGCGTTAAATTTGTCAGATTTTTGCGTTAAAGTTGTCAGAATATTAGCGTTACAGTTGTCAAGATATTTGCGTTAAGTTTGTCAGATTATTTGCGTTAAAGTTGTCAGAATATTAGCGTTACAGTTGTCAAGAGATTTGCGTTAAGTTTGTCAGATTATTTGCGTTAAAATTGTGAGAATATTAGCGTCACAGTTGTCATAATATCTGAGTTATAGGTGTCAGAATATTTGCGTTACAGTTGTCAGAATATTAGCATCACACTAGTCATCATTGTCGAAATGTTAGCGTCACTGTTTCCCGAATATTTGCGTCATTATCATCAATATATTTGCATAACTATCGTCAGAATATTAGCAATATTCGGAATAGGAGCATCACTAATATCACAATATTAGTGATGCCACTTTTGTCAAAATATTAACGTCACTATTGTCGGTATATTAACTTTACTATTGGGATATTAACGTCTCTATTGTCGAGATATTAGCGTCAGTCCTGACCGAGTATTAGCGTCCTATTAAAGAATATTTTTGTTTGAATATGCGATAGACTGCAGCAGATCTGAAACAAATTCTGATTGGAATCTTTTCAGTGGTTCAAATTCGATCAAGTAGCAGAGTATGATTATTGCTTAGAATTTTTTTTTGGATATGACAGCAAGGAAATTAAAAGTTAATAATGATAAGGTTAAATGTTTATTTTTCTTTATTTCTCGACATGCTCTAATGCTTTACTCGCTTCTTGTTACAAATCATCATTCGAGCCATATTGAAATTGAAATAAATATTACTCTGGGTTATTAATCATATATTATTGTTCAGATTTACTTCAATGTTAAGCCGTTATTAGACTCGTTTAAAGGTTATATTTGTGAGATAAATAATGCGAATCAGCCATTAACAATCTATCCAATTAATTACCATCTCCTTAATGCCATTCACTTTCTATATGGTCAAAATGTAAACGAAAGTTGCAACCAATTTTCAAAATTTTATCACCACTCTAGAGTCGCCAGTTTATGACAGCTTTCTGATATTTAATGATCCGATGGCGTAAAAAACAAAGGAATAAATAATGATCTGCCTGGAAACTATAGACCGCTTGATGAGTTGGGAAAAAAGTTTTTAATGGGAATAACTTTTTTAAAATTATATTGACCAATATTTTGGGCATGTTTTCCAACTAAAACTCTTCTTCATGATTATCTTTTCATAATTATTATCATTTCATTTATATTTGTAGACATTAATTCATATTCAAAAAATACTCCGCACACAACAGGAATGTGTTTTCTGGTCTTGGCTTTTTCAGATGCATCTCACTTGTATATTGGGTGGATGGAAACTCTATAATATATTTATATGAATCGATTATAACGTCTTGTAACGGTTCTGAAAATTTAAGTATAATTTTAAAAAAAATTTACTCTTATTACGGTCTTTCAGAACTACTTTGTACATCGGTGTACTGCGTTTCATTATCCTTTTCCAAGCGCATAAATATTGGTTAAAAGTAGGCAATTATCCTCTTACAAGCGCAATTTTTGAAAGCTAATTAATGGTGCATTTCAAAGCCATTGCTTGCTGAAATCTTGCTCTGCTTTGACTGTATTTGCTCTGAGTGGGAGTAAAGTGATATAGGCAGGTAATACTGTTCCATTAGTTGTTTTTTTAAGTTTTTGCTTCTACTTGTTGATAAATTTCTCCATTGTATAGTTGCCAATATTATGAAAATTGTTGCACATTATTTATTAAATCGATTAAGACGGCATTTAATTATACATTATATGTATGGTATGCATTGTCGGGTTACATTAATTCTCATTTTTCATTTCTATATAGTGCGAGCTTCGTAACATTTACACTTCGAATAACCGTAAATAAATGTGTGTATGTAATATGTTGATGCAGTGATGATTACTAAGTTCATAAGAATTCATGTTTTTTTTAACAATTGCCTGTAATTTCATATATAAAAACTCCAGCAAAACTATCAAACTATTAAAATATGTTAGGTGAAGCAATGGTAATCAACATTTCCACAGACTGAATTCGACTAATGTCAATATTGCATTCTATGTGTATGTCAGGTTAAATCTGGGCACTAAATAACGTAGACTTGAGACAATTTGGTGTTCACATCTAATTTTAGCCATATTTAAAATTTGAAGCTAAATGTTGAGTTATAATACGGAAGTAAACATCGAAAAAGCATATCTGTCGTGACTTACTCACGAATGACGTTCAGACCCGCTCATTTCTTTGAGTGCATGATGAACGTTCGTGACTCGTTTGGAACCAGTTTAGTCGACGTCTAGTTCAGAATAACTTCACATTTGTTTGTTTATTTTTTACATAACGGCATTTTGAGAAATATAGTAACATATCTAAAACTTATATTATCTCTTATCATATACTCATATTTAATCGAGCATTAACTTACCGACCAGAATGATATATTGTGATATTTTGTGGTAGTATTTGGCATCCAGCATCGCCTCAACCGAAGCTTGTCGTTGCATTTCATCGATCATCACCGCATTGTTGGCTAGTGACGGCCAAGGAGTAGAAGTCCGTAAAGTCTGTGGCAAGAGCTTCTGAAGCCTATATAGTAAGTATGCAGAACTCATTATTTCGAATAAAATCGATGTGTGATTATTTTCGCGAGTCCAGGAAAAATTGTACACACTGTAGTCCCTACCATCACTGACACTGATAGATAACATCAACAATTACCGTTTATCAGTTGCCGATCTCTACCTGTGATTTTATTACTGTACGGTGAAAGTGCTACCAAGGTTGCTGATAAATTGATAATGGGATGCAAACAAGCAATGCATTGATAGTATATTACTTGTTTCTTAAACCATAAAAAATAATTTCTGTAATTTTCTTCTCTACGTTCCAATGAACCACTAAATCTCCAATGGATAATCTTGTACATTTTCACTGATAAGTACAATATGTAGCAAGCAGCCGAGTGATGAACGAACACCAAATGAATTCTACGGCGCCGATAGTCAACGCTGTACAGTGCAGTAGTGCTGCTCGGAAGATAAAAAATACTTTATAGTAAAGTTAATCGTAGTTAATCAATCGTAAAGTTAATCAATCGTAATTGATGATGATTCATCTCTTTTCAGACAGTTATTTTTATATTTCGTATGATAATTTCCTTATGGGCTGAAGAAATCGTTCTGAGAAGTTTTTATTGTACAAAATTACAACCTCTATGCTGCTCAGAAACTATTTTCACGAATGTGGTCATGAAATTACATGAAATTTTGTCCAGATTCCTTATTTTTATTCAAAACAGTACGCAGAAATATTGAAAAAGCATTATTTCATTATCAAGTTATAAAAAACATTAATTAAGAATATGTCATCTTTTAAATATTCAAATTCGTCAGAAGTGAGAAATGTAGAGCGTTCGTAAACACATGCTTCATGATGGCAATATTTTCGAATTTTCCTGACTCAGTCAAATCCATTCATCCCCTTGTTTTTACTTCAAAATTTCATTAGCATTTCAGAAGAGGTTTTGAAGAATTTCTATGGAATCTCTGACTTTCAGACGATGTCAGACGTCCAGACACCGGCGATAGGCATCGACCTGGGCACCACCAACTCGTGCGTGGCTGTTGTTCTCAATGGGCGTGTTGAGGTCATCGCAAACGAAATGGGAAAACGGATCACCCCATCGTGCGTCGCATTCACAGAAGAAGAGCGCCTCATCGGTCATGCTGCAAAATACCAGGCAATTTTCAATTCCAAAAACACAATATTTGATGCTAAACGACTCATGGGCATGAAATATCATGACGAAAATATTCAGAATCGTATTCGACTTTGGCCGTTCAATGTTGTCGAATCTTCTGGACATCCGAGATTTCGCGTTCAATACAAGAATGAAATGAAAGATTTTTCCCCAGAAGAGATCTCAGCAATGATTCTGCAAAAAATGAAAGCCATTGCCGAAACATACATCGGTTCTCCAGTCAAAGACGCCGTAGTTACAGTGCCTGCCTACTTCAACGACTCCCAGCGTCAAGCGACCATGGATGCGGGTAAGATTGCTGGTTTGAACATTGTGTCTCTTCTCAACGAGCCCTCAGCTGCCGCCATCGCATACGGCTTCAATCAAAAGAAAGGCATGAGGCAGAACGTTTTAGTATTCGATTTCGGCGGCGGCACTTTCGATGTAGCCATACTCAGTATCACAGAAAATGACTTTGAAGTCATAGCTACAAGTGGAGACACCTCTCTCGGGGGCAGCGACATCGATGAACGTCTAGTTGTGCATTTCATTGAAGAAATCAAGAAAAAACACAATAAAGACATTTCAGACAAGGAAATTAAGGTAAAGAATGAAGAGGATAGCTCAAAAATTTTAACAAAACTCAGGAATGCCTGTGAACGTGCAAAGAGAAATCTTTCCTCTTCGACACAATCAGAAGTACTTTCAGAAAGCCTATTTGATGGAATTGATTTCCGGGCGAACCTCAGTCAAACTCGATTGACTAAACTATGCTCTGATCTCTTCACAAAAACCATAAATATTGTTGAAGCAGTATTGGAATCCTCGAAAATGGGAGTAGATGATATCGACGAAATAGTTCTAGCTGGCGGTTCCACACGAATTCCCAAAATTCAAGAGCTCCTGCAAGGAAAGTTCAATAACAAGAAGCTTAACCACAAAATCCACCCTGATGAAGCTGTGGCTTACGGAGCAGCCGTTTATGCCGCCTCCATATCAAGTGACAAAACAATTGAGAACATCAAGTTCGTAGATGTCGCTCCACTGACACTTGGGATAAATGTTCTTGGAAACTTGATGAGCCCAATTATCCCTCGCAATACCAAACTTCCTGCGACTGTGATGAAGAAGTATGTCACCACGGTCGATTATCAGTCAGGAGTTGATATCAAAGTGTACGAAGGAGAACGACTCAGTAGTGACGAGAACAACTTGCTGGGTGAGTTCTCTCTCGAAAATATCCAACCAGCTAAAAAAGGCATCCCACAAATAGAGGTATCTTTCGTTGTCGACATGAATGGAATTTTGACTGTGACGGCTGAGGACACAGCCACTGGCAGAAACGAAGAGATCGTTATCCGCTGCAACAAAGGCCGACTGCCGAAGCATGAAGTCGAGCGAATGATCACCGAAGCAAAAGAATTTCAGAAAGAAGACGACAAGAAAGAGAAGCTTAGAGCTGCTCGCCATGAACTTGAGACCCTCTGTGTTGAAGTAAAGGATTTGATTAGCGAGCAGAGAGACGACGATCTTGAGAATTTGGAGTTAGACAATTTCTGGGGCGTCTACACTGATACTGAGGAGTGGCTGGACGAGGCCGAACAGGCAACGGAAGAAGAGTACCGTTCCCGTTATGATGCTCTAGTTGAAGTCAAAGAGCGGATGGTTAGTAACTAGGTTTCTCCGATGTTTCGAGCTTTTGCGGCGCATGCTGGGGGATAGCATTCTCCAACTTCACACTTTATAGTTTATATCCTTTCCGTATGTAAGCACGCTAGAGGATATACATATATAGCCGCCTATGTAATGAAGTGCTTAAACCCATAGGGCCGTATACTCACAGCATCGCTTAAGCATGCTAAGTTAAGCATGTTCATACTGCATCTGGCCTCATGGTTGAATTACATAAGGTTGACCCACGAGGATTTCCGTCTTTCAGTTCAGCTTTCTTGTTACGTCACGTAGATCGAGAAACGTAAACAATCCCGTCATTCTCATGACGGATTGGTTAACCGGTTTGATCGCATTTCGGTGATTGGTTAATGCCCGTGACGTCACTGAGATCAGTGACGTCACAAACGAAAAACACTACATCCGCAAAAATGAGCTTTTCATTTCAACCTTATACTAAATAGTTCAACCATGCATGGTCTGGCCTAACCTACTCCGGTCTAACCTAATCGCGTTGCAACGTTCCATCGCCCAAAAGCTGACCTAACCAAACCCCATTGGTTTGGCTCTGATGCTGAGTGGTGACGCTTGGCGTTAACTCCAAGGATTATTTACGATTTAAATTTGTGGCTTACGGCTGCGCCGCCCCCTAGTTTTTTCATACCTCTTATATTTGCGTGGAAAAAATTTCGCAGTCGTGGCATTTTTTGTTATATTTAGTTCGATACCTTGAGCTCAAACTTAATTATTTTTAAACGGAAACCAGAATGAAAGACTTTTCGTTTCATACGCAGTACGTCGTTAATCAAAATTTATTATACAAGTTTTAATTAGTAAAATATTTAATGATGGCCCGCTAATTATTTCGCAGTCAGTGGGATGCGTATAATGACGTGTGGGATGCGTATAATGACGTGTGGGATGCGTATAATGTCGAGTGGGATGCGTATAATGTCGAGTGGGATGCGTATAGTAACGTGTGAGATGCGTATAATGATACGCTCATCGCATGATCATATATCCACCATTATAATATGCAATTGACGCGTATTACATATATACTTTTTTTCAGGCGTTAATTCATTCACTTTTCATTCCTTTCGCTTGTAGAGTTCTTATCTACGATGACTGCCGACAGGACTGAGCTTTTCTACAATATTTTGGAACTTACCGAAACGTATTCAAATTTGGGGTTAGATAATTTACAAGTACGTCGAATAAACGATAAGTTATTTCACTTCCCAGTTACTCTTCACATGAATCAGTTAACGTCATGCTATTAATTTCATTATATAGGCTAACGCAGTCATCGTGCTGCCATAAGGTGATAAATCAAAGAAATGCTCCTGTCAATATTTTTGGTTTAACTGCGGCTGATTTCACGACCTTGTCCCTCAAGGTCAAAGTTAATTGGAATCAAAAGTGTCTCTGACCCTTGCTTAGCTCATTAAAACAGGTTTACATATTGTCAGAATATTAGCGTTATAGTTGTCAGAATATTAGCGTTATAGTTGTCAGAATATTAGCGTTATAGTTGTCAGAATATTAGCGTTACAGTTGTCAGAATATTAGCGTTATAGTTGTCAGAATATTAGCGTTATAGTTGTCAGAATATTAGCGTTATAGTTGTCAGAATATTAGCGTTATAGTTGTCAGAATATTAGCATTATAGTAGTCAAGATATTAGCGTTACAGTTGTCAGAATATTAGCTTATAGTTGTCAGTATATTAGCATTATATTGCCAAAATATTAGCGTTATAGTTGTCAGAATATTAACATCATAGTTGTCAGAATATTAGCGTTATAGTTGTCAGAATGTTAGCGTTACAGTTGTCAAAATAATAGCGTTACAGTTGTCAGAATATTAGCGTTATAGTTGTTAGAATATTAGCGTTATAGTGTCAGAATATTAGAATTATAGTTGTCAGAATATTAGCGTTACAGTTATCAGAATATTAGCATTATAGTTGTCAGAATATTAGCATTATAGTTGTCAGAATATTAGCATTATAGTTGTCAGAATATTAGCGTTATAGTTGTAAGAATATGAGCTTTATAGTTGTCAGAATATTTGCGTTACAGTTGTCCAAATATTATCGTTACAGTTGTCAGAATATCAGCGTTACAGTTGCCAAAATATTGGCGTTATAGTTGTTAGAATATTAGCGTTATAGCTGTCAGAATATTAGCGTTATAGGTGTAAGAATATTAGTGTTACAGTTGTCAAAATAATAGCGTTACAGTTGTCAGAATATTAGCGTTACAGTTGCCAAAATATTAGCGTTATAGTTGTCAGAATATTAGCATTATAGTTAGTAACATTCTATGTCGACAAGAATGGAATTTTGACTGTGACAGCTGAGGACGCAGCCACTGGCAGCAACGAAGAGATCGTCATCCACTGCAACAAAGGCCGACTGCCGAAGAAAGAAGTTGAGCGAATGATCATTGAAGCAAAAGAACTCGAGAAATGTGACAAAAATATGAAAAAACTCCGAGCTTCTCGACACGAACTTGAGATCCTCTGTATTGAACTAAAGGACTTAATTAGCGAGCAGAGAAACAACAATCTTCTGGAAAAAGAAGATTTCGTCAGCTTCTTGGGTGTCTGCAGGGAAACTGAGGAGTGGCTGGACGAAAACGAACAGGCTGCAGAGGAAGAATATCGGTCCCGTCATAGCGCTCTTCTTAAAATCAAGGAGCGCGTGCTTTAGTTACTAACTTACTAGGTTTCTTCACTGTGACGAGGGTCATACTCCTCTGTTTTTTTAATTGCGTGCACACGATAAATTTAACAGTTTTCAAATCCTCCGCAATGTATTGTGCTTTAATGGTCCAAATTGAGCCTTTATTATTAAAACTGTCTGGATTGCAATACTTTTTCATGGACCGATCCATATAGAATAGATAGATTATGTTTGTTGACAGTTTGACACAGGCTTGATATTATTTGGAATTCATTTTATTTTATTTCTATTCCTATTTTAAACGAATAAGGAATGTCCCGTTAATTTATAATATTTTCACTTACGATGTAATAAGATATGGCACAATATTCTCAGAAGCCAGAGACTGTAATTACAGGACACCGAACTCGGTCAGAGAACACCTGGTCGACAACTCGGTCAGAGAAATAATGCTTTAAGGTCAGATTAAGGGAAATTATTAAATACTCGGATGAACTCAATTGTTACTCAACTTGCATCGTTATCAAACCAGTACTATATGCTACAAGTTCACTTATTTCCCTTTCAACAAGCCCAGGCGTTTTGCCGCAGTGTAAGGCCAAATAGAACTGTCGATGTTACGATGCTACCCAAATCATCAGTTTAGTTCTTAATAATGGTGAGCAAAAATTTTACGTTCCTGCTTTCATTTTGTTGTTTATCTGATCATTTGAAAGTCGAAACAGAAATTTTATAGCATTAAAATTACTTCGATGATAACTGTTCTGACTTTGCTGTCTTGAACTCCTATGTTAAGAACAGCATTTGCATGTGTCTAAGCCAAATGCTGTGCCTCGCACCTGATTGCTTTACCATATAAATTATTGTTAAGTTTTCTTATCGTAATTTTGACGCTTATTTCAATCATAATATAACTTGTAAGCATAATCACATTTTTTATTTTGAAAGCTTATTTAACCATAATATATTTATTAGCATTTTTTTTGTAGCAGGAAATTGTGTGAAAATCTCCTGTCAATTGAATGACATGCACCTTCTTTCTGTGCCGCCGTAAATAAAGAGTAACAACATCAGATAATGATTTCTATCTCTCTAGTTTAACCCCATCCTGTTCAACAGATTTTAGATTTAAGAATGTTTAATTTTACGATACTACAAATTTAATGTGTCTCTGCTTGATCGGAATCGGTGGTAATGGGAAATCCACGCACGACGGCAGGCGTCTCATTTATTGGCATTTGCCACCTGCCACGCTTTACTCGTTGAGGCAATGGGAGATGATGAGTGCTACTGTATTAATTTATTACGATGTACCGACTTATTCAGCTGTATTAATTTATTACGATGTACCGACTTATTCAGCTGTATTAATTTATTACGATGTACCGCCTTATTCAGCTGTATTAATTTGTGACGATGTACCGACTTATTCAGCTGTATTAGTTTATTACGATGTAGTGATTTATTCAGCTGTATTAATATATTCTAATGTCTTGATTTATTATTACAGGTTACTATTGCTATTAATTCACTATTGAAACATTTAATTATTAAGATACAATAAATTCCGATACGGTTCAGT
Source organism: Hyalella azteca (assembly GCF_000764305.2). Lineage (NCBI taxonomy): Eukaryota > Metazoa > Arthropoda > Malacostraca > Amphipoda > Hyalellidae > Hyalella > Hyalella azteca. The sequence continues at coordinate 384,713 of NW_025940355.1, forward strand.
CATCTGTAAGAATCATTTGTTAATATTTATTTTTCGTAAAGTTTCTTAGTTTCTTTTCGTGTTTAGATTGTAATATTTTGTGATTTATGCATCGAGTGATGGTCACAACTTCTGAATATAGTTGTTTCTCTGTAAGGTCACTATTACGTAATACGTATAGTATTCGTTTTACGAAGGATTTAAATACGCGATTTTTGTTCCGTTTTCTTTATAAAATCAATTTCTGAAAGATAAATAACATACAAAGGCAGAAAATGGTAACATAAAGTTTGTATTGCACATAAGGTATGACCGAGCAGGAAAATCATTTATTTCGAACATATAACGCGATAAAAATCAAGTATACATGGCCACACGGGTCTTCAGAATTAAAATACACGTACCAAACATTCCCTTCTCTTCTCCCTACAGCAAACACCGAAACTGAAACGCTAGTTGCTTATTAAACAAAACACAAGTACAGTGTCTGTGACACGCATGCTTCAGGCGAACGAAATATACAAGAAAAGTGCATTTAAGAACCAGAAATTTAACAGTAGCTATTTGCCATCTTAAGGTTGCCCAAGATAACCATTATATTTGTGAATTAATCGTTCTGATGTTTTTTGGGCCTGTAAAAGAGACCATTATTAAAGTCACTTGATTAAAACTGTCAAAAGTAGTTTTTACCCTATTGAATATTGATGTTTATTAGCGTTAGATGTTCTTGTTTATTACTTGCTGCCGTTGCTTATAGTGTTTCAAATAAGCCCTACATCAAAAGCTAACTGAGTAAAATAAAAATGATTTCAACTGTACGTTTCTTCTCATGCCCGTCAGGGTCATGACATAAGTAGAATAGAATAGAATAGAAGTGTCGGCGCTGAAGAAATAGGCCCATGGCCTGTTGCCGATTCTTGAATTTTTCGTGACTTGAATCACAAGGGATCCGGCCTTTGGAACCCGATCTTTCCATAGCTGACGATTGATTGAGATAGCTGCTGGACTTATTGCCTGGTCCGTAATTTGCTAGGCATTTTAAGACTGAACATATGCTGTCTCTTATACACATCTAGATGTNAGCTATTTTGACTCCAAGTTTTGTCAAAATTAACGTATATGAATGTTAAATAAAGCAACACCTCGAAATAAATTAAATTTATTGCAATGCAGGTTTTATTGAAAGGAACAAGTTAGTCGACGACTCTTAATTGGCCGTTATTTGTGTGTTTTGCACGCCTGTATCTCGATGATATTTCGGCAGTTTCATAATAAAGTCGTAACTTTTACTTAAAATTCTGATCTCCTATTGCCAATAAATGGGTAAAATTCAGAAACTCATATCTTTCTTGAACGTTGCAACCAACTGTTTGATGTCTTGCCTATCGAATGACAGTCTCATTGAAAGATACGCAAATCGATTTACCGGTTCTTGTGACGAAAAATTCGCTGTAAATTGCTTCATGAATCTAAAGCAGAGGTCCTCAATCTTTTCTCGCCTGAGGTGAAAAATGCTTCATAGTCAAAACTCGTCACTAACTAAAACAATGAGTGTTTGAACTCATTGTTTTAGTTTCTGGCTCAATCTATTACTATTGATCCGACAATCCGTAGTTTAATTATTCACATGGCCAAAACGCATACAAACGTGGGACGAGAGAACACAATCCGAGGCGGAGATTTGCATTCCGCATCTCAAGTTAATCGATTTGTTTTTTACTGTGCATAAAAGTATGGATTTCTCTCGGGCTGCATTGCGCCGTAGTCGTGATTTCTGTCTAGAAGAAACGTGAGTGAAATGTCAATGGACGTCAGTAACTTGAGCGCCCCGTCTTCTTGTCTACTCTTGGATATTGGACTCGCCTCTCATCGAGCCACTCGATGGACAAAGCGAGGGGAGACTTCCCTATTCCAGAAAATAGAGCAATTCTTAACCGTCGCTGTGAACATACGTAACGGGAGGATCAAAAGAATTGTTTAGATATTAGAAGAATCATTCATCGAGTCTACTATTTCCTTCATTTCTTTGTCCCGTTTTATTATCTTAGTAGCTTGAATGAAGAAAAATTTCTTCTCCGAAACAATAACGGCCTCCGAGCAAAGGTTTTCCAAATATGTATTTAACGCATAAAATGACCATCAGTAAGATAATAACAAATTGAGGACAACTAACCAATGACTGTTCGAAATTTCTGGGCCAACCACAGCCGTTTGTGGCTGATGCGACATCGGCACCCAGAGAAATTAATGAGACTTTGTCCCAATAGCGCTGAACTTCTGCCTTCATGTGGTTATCTTGAACCAGTTTGGCCAGAAAAAAGGACGTATCAGTGCTACACACAGCAAATATTTCACTATTTGGACAATATGAGCCATATCTTTTTCCGAGTGCGCAGTCATCACGGCGATTTGAAAGAATCCTGGCCGACAGAGAACACGGCCAATTTCTTAAAGCCCGAGTTCTTGGTTATATCGTCCGTTAGTCGAATTTATCGCCCATATTTGGGACGATGTATGCGTCCCAAATGGGGCATACGAGTCCATGTACTCGCATAATACGAGGTACAGGAAGACTGACGTCTTTATTTTTTGTCTATAACGTTAAAATTTGAAAAATTTAAAATTAAAATATATTCGTGGATATATTTTATATGAATATTGAATATTTATATTCAATGAATGTTCAATGCCCGTGAATATTCGAATAAACTCTGTGGTTGTCGTAGGCTTTTTCAAGTGCCTTCTGAAATGCCCAACGACGTAGAGAAAATTTTTATTTATTAATCTCATAACTTCTTAATCAGGAAGATATTGCAATCCATGTTTCTCTTGCTTCAGAATGCAAATAAATCAACACGATTAATTTATTATTCAAACGTCAAGCATTTTAAAAACAGGATCATGCTGTCGGATAATATGACGAATTGGCGCAAAATTTGCTCGGTGTAAAATGGAACATTATCATTAGTATTAAAGAAATTTTTAAGCAAACTATCATATTTTTCTTAGTTATATTTCATAACCCATATTTTAATATTGGTTAAAACGTTTCTTTTGACAGTGATGTCAGGAGAACAATCGGGTCCGAAGATGTCAAATCCCGAATAATCGAAAAATGTCTAGCCAATAGGCAATTCAGAAACAATCAGAACAGCTAATGTGACGACACTGAATGTTCACGGTTTTATTTTGGCTTACTTTTTGTTGCTATGTGACCATTTATCCGTTAATTATTTTAATTGAAACACTATAGAAGCTCGAACAATAATAAAGGCTTCCAATTAAGCAGGCCTTTAGCATCCAATTATGTTTTTTAATTGCGAGCAAAATCCTCAATAAAATTTTATAAGTTTCGCTCAAACCACACATTTAGCTTTTATTGTTCCGGCTTCTATGGTATTTAAAATTAAAATAATTAACGAATTTCCGTTAGGTGTCAGAACACTTTCTGGGAGATTACTTTACTCTTCGACTGCACGCACGGCAAGGTAGTAACAGGCAGAGGCTGCGTGTTCGCAGCATCGCTGATCACGGCCGTGAAGCAGCAAGTTTTTTGCCTTGATTACCCATTAGCATCTTGTGAATGCCTTCACCGCCGCTAATTTGCTCCCTTACGGCCGTGGCGCGGCCCTGAGAGCAGAGACCACCGACACGACACAACACGCATCCAATGTCAACTCTGCTATCGATGATTCAAGTAAAGTTTGTTCGATCTTACCAAATCCGCACTTGAAATAATGAGATATATCATCAGCGTTACGGCATAAACTCTTTCATACGCGCTGACACGATATGAAAATCGGTAGTGAGTTATATCATACAAACGTGTTAGTTGCATTAAGACTTCATGGGAACAATAGATGCAGTGGGTTAACTTTGGTGTCTTCATTATTTTAATTGAGATTCTTGAAAGCTTGATATGAAAATTTAATGAACAAGATACTCAGATGAAATATTTTGTAATACTAATAATTTTTAAGCTTGAGATTTTTATTTATATCAAATCAGCATGTGATTGATTCATGACGATATATGCTCAAGTTTGGTGAGTAACACGAAGATGGAATTGACAGCGATTTCAGTAATTTGAAAGCACAATATTTTCCGTGAGAAGTTTTATAATCACTCAGTTGAGAAATCTTATCTATAATCGTTATCTTTCTTATCACCGCCACGACTCGGCAAAGGTCATAAATCAATTTATAGTAAATAATAATGTGCTTCCTAATACTAAGTTATTTGTCTGAGCAAAAGTAAAATCTCAGTGCATCGTCTTCTATAGTTATAACAGCAGTTAAACCAGATATACATATATCACGAACCATTGAACATATACCTCAACTAAAACATCTATCTGAAAGAGAACGTTAGATAAAAAGACAATGCCATTTTAAACTGATTTAATGGTAAGCATGGAGCACATTTCAGGATCATCGTTTGAATAAATTATCACCCAAGTTTTCAAATGGATTTCAGCTGGAACAACCACCACGATTCAGACTTGTCTGTAAACGCGAAGCCTTCCTCAAAAGTTTCGACGTGAGCCGGAATGCTGCAGTGGATTAGACGTGAATATTTAATTCTATAGTGTCAAGTAAGAAAGCATGGTCAACACATTTAGCGTCTTTCCCTCGAAATAAATTGAATTAATGATAATTCGAGTCTTGAAGTTATTATACGTTAATACAGAAGCATATTAGACTCACCGAGTTTACGAAACTCACTCGGCCGAGTGTCTCTAAATTCTCACTTACGCGGATCTCCAAATCTTTTACTTCAGAGTATAATATGGACACAAGTTATTCGTAATTCTCAACGTGAAATCTTGAATTCCAGAAAATTATATCGCGTGAGCCTAACAATAATAGTTAACAATAATTAATACCAATAATGATATGGTTAATGTGTTTTTGTTCACAGTACTGACTCTGTCTCTTATACACATCTAGATGTGTATAAGAGACAGATNACCCGAAGATGTGTATAAGAGATATTCACAGTACTGACTCTGCTGCTCATAAAGCGTTTTAGAAACAATTTAAAGAAGATTACAACAGTAAAAGTATGAAGATAACAAAAACGAAAATTGTATTATTTTTAGTGAGCCCAATAAATTATTCATACAGTGACCATCCAATTTCCATGCAGACCTTGTGATTGATGCCGGAGCTGTTCGATTGCAGGGAATGCATATCAAATGCAGGAATTAGCACAGGACGTTACTCAAAGATCTTGCGCGACTTGAGTACATTACACTAGCTGACCATTACAGCAAGCATTACACTATCTCAATACTTAATAATTAGCACATGACGCTACTTCATTTTCTACGGTTTTTTAATTGCATAGTTAGTTTGGAGCTTATACAAGAAGTAGAAAATTTTCACCTAATCTCCGATTTGAAGTGACAATTAAGTGGAGCTACAGTATTGAATGATCCGAAGCTCTAGCTCGTCCGGGTTAAAACTAAGATGAGTATAATAAAGCTATAAAGTCATTTATCTTCGCGCATTTTATAACGGAAAGTAAATAACAAAATTGAATGCATCTAAAAAGTTATAAACATAAACATAGCCTTTAATTAGTGCTACCATTTGAATATAATCATGAAGAAAAAACTAAATGAAACTTTGGAGTTATTGTATATTGAAAGCTAAACTACGAAGATATTGTAGTTTTAATTAGTCTTTTCAATTAATTTCACAAAACTATGAGCATAAATTTCAACGTTGTTACGTCGCCACCCTCGAAGACTTGATAATCACCTTTATTGCATCATCAGCTACAGATAAATTGTCATCTCAGCTGAGGCAAGCGAGCTTCCCAAGCACCGAGATTTCGGAATACGAGCTGGAATGGCTTCCGGTTCGCCGACCAAGTACCGTAAAGATAACGATAGACCGACGGGTTAGAGATAATAGAGATTAATGATTGGTGATCAATTTGCGATAAGAATGGGAGAACACTAGACGAAAGTTGGATTTTAAACTGTGAAATCGTTAATCTTGAAGTTAAGTAATGGCTGTGCTTCTTCTCGCAATGTTAGAAAATCGTTTCGACATCGCGTACCGCAATATCATTTAAAGTTACGAGTCGCACTTAGCAAAAAACATCGAAAGCGTAAATTTACTTCCGAATAAATGGGAGCCAGACTTGAATTCTCTCATCACTAAAAAGGCTTCAACTTGATGAGTAAGTCCCGGACAAAGCGGTATCTTAGACCTGCTCAACTCCAACCGATCCATGAACTGACTCCCCAACTTCAGCCTTGAAGGACTTCTGCTATTGAGAGCTGGTCGAAGAGCTGTAACTTTCTGTCTTAAGTTCCTCAAAGATGGTGACATGCGTTGCGCAACTTGACCGCCGATCTGGGAACCTGCAAATGGACATCACTCTGTCTTGAATACTTACAACTTAAACTACATCCTGACAATAAATAATGTAATAATAATAATTGAATCAATTGTATACAAGGTGCAATAAGAATATCTATGGCCAAAACACTGATATTTTTTTGCCCTAAATCAGATTTTGCACTTTGCGCAGCAACGCGTTTTTTTAGTGAAATGTTCCCAGCAGTTATTTATAATGTAATAAAACATCAGCTTCTAAAGCGAAGAATGTCCGATCTGTTCTCTACATTTCAGATGTATTCTGATTTCATGTAATTCAACTAATTTCAAAATTTAATGAAATAATTGAGAATTAATAGCAGTTAACTCAGTGCGCCCTTCATATTAATTTCGAGTTTTGAATGTTTGAATGTTCAAGAGTTTGAATGTCAGGTCCAGTCTCCAGTAGATAAAATCCCATTAATTAATCCCTGCATGAGTCATCAAGGGATATCACATTAATAATAAATTTTATTATTTTTATCATATTTATCAGTTTTGAAACTCTAGTTAGCTTCTGAGCCTGAGGACGGATGTATTTCAAATATCTCGTTAAGTGTATCGTTTTCAACGGAATAGACGGTAAGATCCATTTTGGATGTGCGTTAATGTACCAGTTTAAATGAGTAATTTGGTTCCCGGTTAATTGAATGCAGCTGAAAATATTTTATTACCCAAAAATATGTATTTAAGAGTTATAGTTATATTAAGAGTTATTAAGAGTTAATAGCCTTTATATATTTACGGCGCCAGGCCGTAAATATTTTCGTCATTACGACGTTCAACATTAAATTTAGAAGTTTTTTCATGAATGATCACTCTTTTATTCTTGACAAGACAANAGCTTAAACTAACCTGCAGCGGGGATCAGCCGAACAATAATGACTAACGAGAAAATTCTGTGCGCGACGTTAACTTCCTACTGGTGTTGCCAAGGTAAAGGTAAATCATAATTTTATTACAAAATGAAAGTCGCAAAATGTCTTAACACTACATAATAATACGTCGCGTCTCGTCCCAACGAGCCCACAGCTGCCGCCATCGCCTACAGCTTCGATCAAAAGAAAGTAGTGGTGTTTGAAGCAGAAGCAGAACGTCCTGGTGTTTGATTTAGGCGGCGGCACTTTAAACGTATCCAATTGGCCATTCTTAGCTTGGCAGAAAACGACTTCGAAGGCAAAGCCACATGAGGGGTTTTGATAGATTACTGTATTTTTCGAGAAGTAGCAGATGTAAAAGTGGCAGTCTTCATGTGAATCTTTGTTATCATGCGACGAAAATCCTGAGACGTGTGAAAATGTAGATTTATGATCGAATACCGCATTTTATTATTAGAAACAGAGGAAATCAACTTTAGCCGAAATGTTGCGACGACCTGGTGAATCATGCTGAAGTATAACCGTGGTCAGAACCGAAATATCAACACCCTTGGTTAAAATAATGTTATTACCACTTGAAAAAAAACGTCGTCTTAGATATTTCACAACTTCTTGAGATCCGAAGATATAAACTTTCAAACTTCAGTAGCGAAAGACGGACTTCTGCTATTGAGAGCTTCTCGACGTGATGGAACTTTAGCCTGCAGGTTCCTCAGAGGCGGCGACGTTCGATCCACATTTTGATCACACATCTGAAGATTCTGGAAATTAAACCAGCATCTAAAATCACCTTTTTAAATACTGTTTGCTCTAATAATTAATTACCATTTTCTCATGTTGTACCTTTGTATTTGTTCTTATGCAGGAAAGTGGAGTGGTCCTTCAGTACATCCTTGACAATAAATTATGTTCTAAAACCTTAACATCAAGTGCTAGTTATTTCTCCGGTACAAGCATTTTGCATTTACAATAATAATCAAATAGTGTTATTGTTCATGGAAGAATGGAGAGTTTTCAGTAATTCAAAGTAAAAATATTAGGACACAGAACATTTATTTTCATGTAATTTTTTCTTCGATAATTCTCAAAAAATCCCAGGGCGGGAATTTAGATCTCCTGTGAACATACGAAAAGTACTAGAATAGGCGAAAGTCCACATCAGCACATCAGGCATTTTCTTCAGCGCTGACATGATATGCTAATAATATGAAACCGAGATAATACCTCTGCTCACGATTACTTGACTGACAACTTTTGACACATTGATAATTAGGAATATAATTTTACATGTAATTAACTGCATTATCAATGGAAGCTTGAGAAACTTATTTAAATCCCGCATTCAATAAACTGCATTTGGACGTTGGTCGGATGTTGGAAGTAAGGCATTAATCGAACGCTTCACATTCATGGTGGTTCTCAAGTGCTTCAAATCTTTTGTCAGAAATAAAACCTCTTCCTGAAGAAAAGTACTATATCAATATTACTATGAGTAATCAGAGTGAGAAAATATCGAGTCATGAGGTCAATAACACGATATAATTAAGTGAAATTCCTTCAGTGATGCAAGCATCGCTAGGCGACGGCAGCCGCAACACACTGGACTGAACGTCGTTCGTGACTCGTCTGTAACGCGTATTGCTGTCGTATCGAACAGAAGCGCATAACTTCATTTTTCTTTGCTAATCGGAGGCCAATGCGGTATTTCATACCTCAAATAGTAGCTTGGAAGTTTATCGTGTGTCTGTGAGATATTTTTCTTCGAGGTGTATCATTTAATTTCAATGTGAAAGGTGATATGTTTCTGTGTGGTGGTGTCTGGCATCTGCAACCTGAGCCCTGGCATGATAACAACGATTGTGAGAGCCATTGAAAGAGAAGAACGGCTGCGAGTGGAGTGTTCTTAAATCTGTGTCAAGTTTACGAGAATATTGGGTAAGTTTTTTCAGAGATATTTGTTATTTTATGTGAGAAATTGATTTAATTTATGCTTGAGAAGTTGAGATGCTGTCTATGATTGTGTTAAGTACTGACTTCACTCAGTTGTTAAATAGGTATGCTATGGTGCTCTATTCAGTCTTCAGACTACAGTATTGCAGCGCTCTGCATTGATTATAACTATCGAACTTCGATTCTTCGATGGCTTCATATCATTAGCCATAGTATACGTAAAATCAGATTTTCTCGACATTTTTTACTCGATTCATCGTGAATCCGTGAAAATTTATATCCTATTCAGCAAAATTATATCATGGTGTGGTATCGCATTTACGGTTTACTCCATCGTGCCTCGTTTAAATAAATTTAATTTTTCCTAAAGACAATGTCTCAATAGTGCTGATATTCAATCATCCCCAATGTTCACTTCACCCTTATCACACGAAATGAAATCATTTTATATCAATAATTTTAGAGGTGATGGCTTGATTTTTTTTATGCAAGTTTATAGTGATTCGAAGTTCGAACTTTGAAGATAACTCAAAATTTTCAACCGACCACATTCGCCGACATGTACCTAACCGTTTTGCAAAACCCAACATTCGCAGATTTAATGAAAGCTTGTCTGTCTTGTTGAAAGCTTGTTGGCTATGTTACCGTGCAGGCGTGCACACCTAATAGTGTTCATCGCAAGTACCTATTCTTTCAAACTATATTGATATATTTTCTATCACTGCATATCTTAGACTCTTAAAGTGCATGATTTATTGTTAAAACAATAGTTTGTTACATTTTCTGTTGCTGCGACTATCTAAAAGTGTTCATTTTTCTTTTAAACTGCGGTTTGATTAATTTTAATCTATACTTACACTGCAAATTCCTATACCATTCTAAACTTTTTTATTACAAGGGCATTCCGAGCTATTCTAGAACTTTTCGGAATTCGCTTCATCCGGTAAAAATTATCAAATTTCAGAGTTTACTCAGGGCTATTTGATTGAAGGAAGCTATGAAACAAATAATTTAATGAAACATTTTCCCCTTTGGGTGATTTATGCTTTGGATAATGATTTTTCTGATTTACTGTAGAGTTCTCACACTTTATTCTTGGTATTCAATAGATCAACATAGCCCCTGACCTGTAGACTCACACCTATTCAACCTAATTAACAAGTGCATCAGAAGATCACATTGATCGTAGTCAATAACCTTTACTTAGCTGTCTTTAAATAATGTCTTCTTGTATAAAATCAAATATTTGCATACAAATTAATTTTAGAGATTTCGATCTCATCCCCATTCATAGCAGCTCCTTGAATTGTGTAATGAAGTCTCAGCAATGTTGCAATATACGAAAATAATAGGAGCCTACATTAGTTTATTCGGCTTTTTCTAAACAATATTTAATTAATTACTAGATGGTGAAACTTCCTGCTGGTTTAGTTATTTGGATTATTTCTAGAGTTGAAATAGCTCATTCGGGCTTTTGAGATTATTAACAACAATAAAATTCCCGCAAACAAACTCCAGGTTCGCCACACTTCCCTCAGTTCAAGGTAGACGGGAAAACAAAGGCGACCATACATAACACTTTGATTCAACAACTAGGATTATATTAACAATGTGTGAAAGAAGTCTCAAGCCCAGAC